>NW_027363185.1:1200000-1603183 GCF_046119375.1 Phyllobates terribilis | reverse complement strand
GAAGGGAGCATGTCTGTAAGAGCATCCGATTTCAGTTCCAGAGCGTTTCATCCGATGATTCCTTCATACTTAGTCATTTTTTGGAAAAATTTTCACTTTTTGAAAATTTCACTTTTTTGTGAAAATCTCTGCTAAATGAGGTTATAGTATGTTAGAGGGCATCCCAGGAGTGTTCCAAATGTGTGGGTAAAATATATATCCCTTGGGGGGTAATTTGAAAAAAAGTTTAAAATTTTTTTTTTCTGGACTTAGAAAATTTAAACACATTTCTCAGACTTCCAGAGAGGGGAGCATGTCAGTGCGCGCATCCGATTTCAGTTCCAGAGCGATTCACCCGATGAGTCCTTCATACTTAGTTGTTTTTTTGCAAAATTTCTGACTTTTTGAAAATTTCACTTTTTTGTGAAAATCTCCGCTAAATGAGGTTATAGTATGTTAGAGGGCATCTCAGGAGGGCTCCAAATGTGTGGGTAAAATATATATCCCTTGGGGGGAAATTTGAAGAAAAGTTGAAAAATTTTTTTTTTCTGGACTTAGAAAATTTTCACACATGTCTCAGACTTCCAGAGAGGGGAGGATGTCTGTAAGTGCATCCGATTTCAGTTCCAGAGCGTTTCACCCGATGAGTCCTTCATATTTAGTCGCTTTTTGGAAAAACTTTCACTTTTTGAAAATTTCACTTTTTTTGTGAAAATCTCTGCTAAATGAGGTTATAGTATGTTAGAGGGCATCCCAGGAGGGCTCCAAATGTGTGGGTAAAATATATATCCCTTTGGGGAAATTTGAAAAAAGTTGAAAAATTATTTTTTTCTGGACTTAGAAAATTTTCACACATGTCTCAGACTTCCAGAGAGGGGAGCATGTCAGTGCGCGCATCCGATTTCAGTTCCAGAGCGATTCACCAGATGAGTCCTTCATACTTAGTCGTTTTTTGGAAAAATTTTCACTTTTTGAAAATTTCACTTTTTTGTGAAAATCTCCGCTAAATGAGGTTATAGTATGTTAGAGGGCATCCCAGGAGGGCTCCAAATGTGTGGGTAAAATATATATCCCTTGGGGGGAAATTTGAAAAAAAGTTGAAAATTTTTTTTTTTCTGGACTTAGAAAATTTTCACACATGTCTCAGACTTCCAGAGAGGGGAGCATGTCAGTGCGTGCATCTGATTTCAGTTCCAGAGCGATTCACCCGATGAGTCCTTCATACTTAGTCGTTTTTTGGAAAAATGTTCACTTTTTGAAAATTTCACTTTTTTGTGAAAATCTCCGCTAAATGAGGTTATAGTATGTTAGAGGGCATCCCAGGAGGGCTCCAAATGTGTGGGTAAAATATATATCCCTTGGGGGGAGATTTGAAAAAAAGTTGAAAAATTTTTTTTTTCTGGACTTAGAAAATTTTCACACATGTCTCAGACTTCCAGAGAGGGGAGCATGTCAGTGTGCGCATCCGATTTCAGTTCCAGAGCGATTCACCCGATGAGTCCTTCATACTTAGTCGTTTTTTGCAAAATTTCTGACTTTTTGAAAATTTCACTTTTTTGTGAAAATCTCCGCTAAATGAGGTTATAGCATGTTAGAGGGCATCCCAGGAGGGCTCCAAATGTGTGGGTAAAATATATATCCCTTGGGGGGAAATTTGAAAAAAAGTTGAAAATTTTTTTTTTTCTGGACTTAGAAAATTTTCACACATGTCTCAGACTTCCAGAGAGGGGAGCATGTCAGTGCGCGCATCCGATTTCAGTTCCAGAGCGATTCACCCGATGAGTCCTTCATACTTAGTCGTTTTTTGGAAAAATGTTCACTTTTTGAAAATTTCACTTTTTTGTGAAAATCTCCGCTAAATGAGGTTATAGTATGTTAGAGGGCATCCCAGGAGGGCTCCAAATGTGTGGGTAAAATATATATCCCTTAAGGGGAAATTTGAAAAAAAGTTGAAAATTTTTTTTTTTCTGGACTTAGAAAATTTTCACACATGTCTCAGACTTCCAGAGAGGGGAGCATGTCAGTGTGCGCATCCGATTTCAGTTCCAGAGCGATTCACCCGATGAGTCCTTCATACTTAGTCGTTTTTTGCAAAATTTTTGACTTTTTGAAAATTTAACTTTTTTGTGAAAATCTCCGCTAAATGAGGTTATAGTATGTTAGAGGGCATCCCAGGAGGGCTCCAAATGTGTGGGTAAAATATATATCCCTTGGGGGGAAATTTGAAAAAAAGTTGAAAAAATTTTTTTTTCTGGACTTAGAAAATTTTCACACGTCTCAGACTTCTAGAGAGGGGAGCATGTCAGTGCGCGCATCCGATTTCAGTTCCAGAGCGATTCACCCGATGAGTCCTTCATACTTAGTCGTTTTTTGCAAAATTTCTGACTTTTTGAAAATTTCACTTTTTTGTGAAAATCTCCGCTAAATGAGGTTATAGCATGTTAGAGGGCATCCCAGGAGGGCTCCAAATGTGTGGGTAAAATATATATCCCTTGGGGGGAAATTTGAAAAAAAGTTGAAAATTTTTTTTTTTCTGGACTTAGAAAATTTTCACACATGTCTCAGACTTCTAGAGAGGGGAGCATGTCAGTGCGCACATCCGATTTCAGTTCCAGAGCGATTCACCCGATGAGTCCTTCATACTTAGTCGTTTTTTGCAAAATTTCTGACTTTTTGAAAATTTCACTTTTTTGTGAAAATCTCCGCTAAATGAGGTTATAGTATGTTAGAGGGCATCCCAGGAGGGCTCCAAATGTGTGGGTAAAATATATATCCCTTGGGGGGAAATTTGAAAAAAAGTTGAAAACATTTTTTTTTCTGGACTTAGAAAATTTTCACACATGTCTCAGACTTCCAGAGAGGGGAGCATGTCAGTGCGCGCATCCGATTTCAGTTCCAGAGCGATTCACCCGATGAGTCCTTCATACTTAGTCGTTTTTTGGAAAAATTTTCACTTTTTGAAAATGTCACTTTTTTGTGAAAATCTCCGCTAAATGAGGTTATAGTATGTTAGAGGGCATCCCAGGAGGGCTCCAAATGTGTGGGTAAAATATGTATCACTTGGGGGGAAATTTGAAAAAAAGTTGAAAAATTTTTTTTTTCTGGCTTAGAAAATTTTCACACATGTCTCAGACTTCCAGAGAGGGGAGCATGTCTGTAAGCACATCCGATTTCAGTTCCAGAGCGTTTCATCCGATGAGTCCTTCATACTTAGTCGTTTTTTGGAAAAATTTTCACTTTTTGAAAATTTCACTTTTTTGTGAAAATCTCTGCTAAATGAGGTTATAGTATGTTAGAGGGCATCGCAGGAGGGCTCCAAATGTGTGGGTAAAATATATATCCCTTGGGGGGAAATTTGAAAAAAAGTTGAAAATTTTTTTTTTTCTGGACTTAGAAAATTTTCACACATGTCTCAGACTTCCAGAGAGGGGAGCATGTCAGTGCGTGCATCTGATTTCAGTTCCAGAGCGATTCACCCGATGAGTCCTTCATACTTAGTCGTTTTTTGGAAAAATGTTCACTTTTTGAAAATTTCACTTTTTTGTGAAAATCTCTGCTAAATGAGGTTATAGTATGTTAGAGGGCATCGCAGGAGGGCTCCAAATGTGTGGGTAAAATATATATCCCTTGGGGGGAAATTTGAAAAAAAGTTGAAAAATTTTGTTTTTCTGGACTTAGAAAACTTAAACACATGTCTCAGACTTCCAGAGAGGGGAGCATGTCAGTGCACGCATCCGATTTCAGTTCCAGAGCGATTCACCCGATGAGTCCTTCATACTTAGTCGTTTTTTGCAAAATTTCTGACTTTTTGAAAATTTCACTTTTTTGTGAAAATCTCCGCTAAATGAGGTTATAGTATGTTAGAGGGCATCCCAGGAGGGCTCCAAATGTGTGGGTAAAATATATATCCCTTGGGGGGAAATTTGAAAAAAAGTTGAAAACATTTTTTTTTCTGGACTTAGAAAATTTTCACACATGTCTCAGACTTCCAGAGAGGGGAGCATGTCAGTGCGCGCATCCGATTTCAGTTCCAGAGCGATTCACCCGATGAGTCCTTCATACTTAGTCGTTTTTTGGAAAAATTTTCACTTTTTGAAAATTTCACTTTTTTGTGAAAATCTCCGCTAAATGAGGTTATAGTATGTTAGAGGGCATCCCAGGAGGGCTCCAAATGTGTGGGTAAAATATATATCCCTTGGGGGGAAATTTGAAAAAAAGTTGAAAAATTTTTTTTTCTGGACTTAGAAAATTTTCACACATGTCTCAGACTTCCAGAGAGGGGAGCATGTCAGTGCGCGCATCCGATTTCAGTTCCAGAGCGATTCACCCGATGAGTCCTTCATACTTAGTCGTTTTTTGGAAAAATTTTCACTTTTTGAAAATTTCACTTTTTTGTGAAAATCTCCGCTAAATGAGGTTATAGTATGTTAGAGGGCATCCCAGGAGGGCTCCAAATGTGTGGGTAAAATATATATCACTTGGGGGGAAATTTGAAAAAAAGTTGAAAAATTTTTTTTTTCTGGACTTAGAAAATTTTCACACATGTCTCAGACTTCCAGAGAGGGGAGCATGTCTGTAAGCACATCCGATTTCAGTTCCAGAGCGATTCACCCGATGAGTCCTTCATACTTAGTCGTTTTTTGCAAAATTTCTGACTTTTTGAAAATTTCACTTTTTTGTGAAAATCTCCGCTAAATGAGGTTATAGTATGTTAGAGGGCATCCCAGGAGGGCTCCAAATGTGTGGGTAAAATATATATCCCTTGGGGGGAGATTTGAAAAAAAGTTGAAAAATTTTTTTTTTCTGGACTTAGAAAATTTTCACACATGTCTCAGACTTCCAGAGAGGGGAGCATGTCAGTGTGCGCATCCGATTTCAGTTCCAGAGCGATTCACCCGATGAGTCCTTCATACTTAGTCGTTTTTTGCAAAATTTCTGACTTTTTGAAAATTTCACTTTTTTGTGAAAATCTCCGCTAAATGAGGTTATAGCATGTTAGAGGGCATCCCAGGAGGGCTCCAAATGTGTGGGTAAAATATATATCCCTTGGGGGGAAATTTGAAAAAAAGTTGAAAATTTTTTTTTTTCTGGACTTAGAAAATTTTCACACATGTCTCAGACTTCCAGAGAGGGGAGCATGTCAGTGCGCGCATCCGATTTCAGTTCCAGAGCGATTCACCCGATGAGTCCTTCATACTTAGTCGTTTTTTGGAAAAATGTTCACTTTTTGAAAATTTCACTTTTTTGTGAAAATCTCCGCTAAATGAGGTTATAGTATGTTAGAGGGCATCCCAGGAGGGCTCCAAATGTGTGGGTAAAATATATATCCCTTAAGGGGAAATTTGAAAAAAAGTTGAAAATTTTTTTTTTTCTGGACTTAGAAAATTTTCACACATGTCTCAGACTTCCAGAGAGGGGAGCATGTCAGTGTGCGCATCCGATTTCAGTTCCAGAGCGATTCACCCGATGAGTCCTTCATACTTAGTCGTTTTTTGCAAAATTTTTGACTTTTTGAAAATTTAACTTTTTTGTGAAAATCTCCGCTAAATGAGGTTATAGTATGTTAGAGGGCATCCCAGGAGGGCTCCAAATGTGTGGGTAAAATATATATCCCTTGGGGGGAAATTTGAAAAAAAGTTGAAAAAATTTTTTTTTCTGGACTTAGAAAATTTTCACACGTCTCAGACTTCTAGAGAGGGGAGCATGTCAGTGCGCGCATCCGATTTCAGTTCCAGAGCGATTCACCCGATGAGTCCTTCATACTTAGTCGTTTTTTGCAAAATTTCTGACTTTTTGAAAATTTCACTTTTTTGTGAAAATCTCCGCTAAATGAGGTTATAGCATGTTAGAGGGCATCCCAGGAGGGCTCCAAATGTGTGGGTAAAATATATATCCCTTGGGGGGAAATTTGAAAAAAAGTTGAAAATTTTTTTTTTTCTGGACTTAGAAAATTTTCACACATGTCTCAGACTTCTAGAGAGGGGAGCATGTCAGTGCGCACATCCGATTTCAGTTCCAGAGCGATTCACCCGATGAGTCCTTCATACTTAGTCGTTTTTTGCAAAATTTCTGACTTTTTGAAAATTTCACTTTTTTGTGAAAATCTCCGCTAAATGAGGTTATAGTATGTTAGAGGGCATCCCAGGAGGGCTCCAAATGTGTGGGTAAAATATATATCCCTTGGGGGGAAATTTGAAAAAAAGTTGAAAACATTTTTTTTTCTGGACTTAGAAAATTTTCACACATGTCTCAGACTTCCAGAGAGGGGAGCATGTCAGTGCGCGCATCCGATTTCAGTTCCAGAGCGATTCACCCGATGAGTCCTTCATACTTAGTCGTTTTTTGGAAAAATTTTCACTTTTTGAAAATGTCACTTTTTTGTGAAAATCTCCGCTAAATGAGGTTATAGTATGTTAGAGGGCATCCCAGGAGGGCTCCAAATGTGTGGGTAAAATATGTATCACTTGGGGGGAAATTTGAAAAAAAGTTGAAAAATTTTTTTTTTCTGGCTTAGAAAATTTTCACACATGTCTCAGACTTCCAGAGAGGGGAGCATGTCTGTAAGCACATCCGATTTCAGTTCCAGAGCGTTTCATCCGATGAGTCCTTCATACTTAGTCGTTTTTTGGAAAAATTTTCACTTTTTGAAAATTTCACTTTTTTGTGAAAATCTCTGCTAAATGAGGTTATAGTATGTTAGAGGGCATCGCAGGAGGGCTCCAAATGTGTGGGTAAAATATATATCCCTTGGGGGGAAATTTGAAAAAAAGTTGAAAATTTTTTTTTTTCTGGACTTAGAAAATTTTCACACATGTCTCAGACTTCCAGAGAGGGGAGCATGTCAGTGCGTGCATCTGATTTCAGTTCCAGAGCGATTCACCCGATGAGTCCTTCATACTTAGTCGTTTTTTGGAAAAATGTTCACTTTTTGAAAATTTCACTTTTTTGTGAAAATCTCTGCTAAATGAGGTTATAGTATGTTAGAGGGCATCGCAGGAGGGCTCCAAATGTGTGGGTAAAATATATATCCCTTGGGGGGAAATTTGAAAAAAAGTTGAAAAATTTTGTTTTTCTGGACTTAGAAAACTTAAACACATGTCTCAGACTTCCAGAGAGGGGAGCATGTCAGTGCACGCATCCGATTTCAGTTCCAGAGCGATTCACCCGATGAGTCCTTCATACTTAGTCGTTTTTTGCAAAATTTCTGACTTTTTGAAAATTTCACTTTTTTGTGAAAATCTCCGCTAAATGAGGTTATAGTATGTTAGAGGGCATCCCAGGAGGGCTCCAAATGTGTGGGTAAAATATATATCCCTTGGGGGGAAATTTGAAAAAAAGTTGAAAACATTTTTTTTTCTGGACTTAGAAAATTTTCACACATGTCTCAGACTTCCAGAGAGGGGAGCATGTCAGTGCGCGCATCCGATTTCAGTTCCAGAGCGATTCACCCGATGAGTCCTTCATACTTAGTCGTTTTTTGGAAAAATTTTCACTTTTTGAAAATTTCACTTTTTTGTGAAAATCTCCGCTAAATGAGGTTATAGTATGTTAGAGGGCATCCCAGGAGGGCTCCAAATGTGTGGGTAAAATATATATCCCTTGGGGGGAAATTTGAAAAAAAGTTGAAAAATTTTTTTTTCTGGACTTAGAAAATTTTCACACATGTCTCAGACTTCCAGAGAGGGGAGCATGTCAGTGCGCGCATCCGATTTCAGTTCCAGAGCGATTCACCCGATGAGTCCTTCATACTTAGTCGTTTTTTGGAAAAATTTTCACTTTTTGAAAATTTCACTTTTTTGTGAAAATCTCCGCTAAATGAGGTTATAGTATGTTAGAGGGCATCCCAGGAGGGCTCCAAATGTGTGGGTAAAATATATATCACTTGGGGGGAAATTTGAAAAAAAGTTGAAAAATTTTTTTTTTCTGGACTTAGAAAATTTTCACACATGTCTCAGACTTCCAGAGAGGGGAGCATGTCTGTAAGCACATCCGATTTCAGTTCCAGAGCGATTCACCCGATGAGTCCTTCATACTTAGTCGTTTTTTGCAAAATTTCTGACTTTTTGAAAATTTCACTTTTTTGTGAAAATCTCCGCTAAATGAGGTTATAGTATGTTAGAGGGCATCCCAGGAGGGCTCCAAATGTGTGGGTAAAATATATATCCCTTGGGGGGAAATTTGAAAAAAAGTTGAAATTTTTTTTTTTCTGGACTTAGAAAATTTTCACACATGTCTCAGACTTCCAGAGAGGGGAGCATGTCAGTGCGCGCATCCGATTTCAGTTCCAGAGTGATTCACCTGATGAGTCCTTCATACTTAGTCGTTTTTTGCAAAATTTCTGACTTTTTGAAAATTTCACTTTTTTGTGAAAATCTCCGCTAAATGAGGTTATAGTATGTTAGAGGGCATCCCAGGAGGGCTCCAAATGTGTGGGTAAAATATATATCCCTTGGGGAGAAATTTGAAAAAAAGTTGAAAATTTTGTTTTTCTGGACTTAGAAAATTTTCACACATGTCTCAGACTTCCAGAGAGGGGAGCATGTCAGTGCGCGCATCCGATTTCAGTTCCAGAGCGATTCACCCGATGAGTCCTTCATACTTAGTCTTTTTTTGCAAAATTTCTGACTTTTTGAAAATTTCACTTTTTTGTGAAAATCTCCGCTAAATGAGGTTATAGTATGTTAGAGGGCATCCCAGGAGGGCTCCAAATGTGTGGGTAAAATATATATCCCTTGGGGGGAAATTTGAAAAAAAGTTGAAATTTTTTTTTTCTGGACTTAGAAAATTTTCACACGTCTCAGACTTCTAGAGAGGGGAGCATGTCAGTGCGCACATCCGATTTCAGTTACAGAGCGATTCACCCGATGAGTCCTTCATACTTAGTCGTTTTTTGCAAAATTTCTGACTTTTTGAAAATTTCACTTTTTTGTGAAAATCTCCGCTAAATGAGGTTATAGTATGTTAGAGGGCATCCCAGGAGGGCTCCAAATGTGTGGGTAAAATATATATCCCTTGGGGGGAAATTTGAAAAAAAGTTGAAAACATTTTTTTTTCTGGACTTAGAAAATTTTCACACATGTCTCAGACTTCCAGAGAGGGGAGCATGTCAGTGCGCGCATCCGATTTCAGTTCCAGAGCGATTCACCCGATGAGTCCTTCATACTTAGTCGTTTTTTGGAAAAATTTTCACTTTTTGAAAATTTCACTTTTTTGTGAAAATCTCCGCTAAATGAGGTTATAGTATGTTAGAGGGCATCCCAGGAGGGCTCCAAATGTGTGGGTAAAATATATATCCCTTGGGGGGAAATTTGAAAAAAAGTTGAAAAATTTTTTTTTCTGGACTTAGAAAATTTTCACACATGTCTCAGACTTCCAGAGAGGGGAGCATGTCAGTGCGCGCATCCGATTTCAGTTCCAGAGTGATTCACCCGATGAGTCCTTCATACTTAGTCGTTTTTTGGAAAAATTTTCACTTTTTGAAAATTTCACTTTTTTGTGAAAATCTCCGCTAAATGAGGTTATAGTATGTTAGAGGGCATCCCAGGAGGGCTCCAAATGTGTGGGTAAAATATATATCACTTGGGGGTAAATTTGAAAAAAAGTTGAAAAATTTTTTTTTTCTGGACTTAGAAAATTTTCACACATGTCTCAGACTTCCAGAGAGGGGAGCATGTCTGTAAGCACATCCAATTTCAGTTCCAGAGCGATTCACCCGATGAGTCCTTCATACTTAGTCGTTTTTTGCAAAATTTCTGACTTTTTGAAAATTTCACTTTTTTGTGAAAATCTCCGCTAAATGAGGTTATAGTATGTTAGAGGGCATCCCAGGAGGGCTCCAAATGTGTGGGTAAAATATATATCCCTTGGGGGGAAATTTGAAAAAAAGTTGAAATTTTTTTTTTTCTGGACTTAGAAAATTTTCACACATGTCTCAGACTTCCAGAGAGGGGAGCATGTCAGTGCGCGCATCCGATTTCAGTTCCAGAGTGATTCACCTGATGAGTCCTTCATACTTAGTCGTTTTTTGCAAAATTTCTGACTTTTTGAAAATTTCACTTTTTTGTGAAAATCTCCGCTAAATGAGGTTATAGTATGTTAGAGGGCATCCCAGGAGGGCTCCAAATGTGTGGGTAAAATATATATCCCTTGGGGAGAAATTTGAAAAAAAGTTGAAAATTTTTTTTTTCTGGACTTAGAAAATTTTCACACATGTCTCAGACTTCCAGAGAGGGGAGCATGTCAGTGCGCGCATCCGATTTCAGTTCCAGAGCGATTCACCCGATGAGTCCTTCATACTTAGTCGTTTTTTGCAAAATTTCTGACTTTTCGAAAATTTTACTTTTTTGTGAAAATCTCCGCTAAATGAGGTTATAGTATGTTAGAGGGCATCCCAGGAGGGCCCCAAATGTGTGGGTTAAAATATATATCCCTTGGGGGGAAATTTGAAAAAAAGTTGAAAAATTTTTTTTTTCTGGACTTAGAAAACTTAAACACATGTCTCAGACTTCCAGAGAGGGGAGCATGTCAGTGCGCGCATCCGATTTCAGTTCCAGAGCGATTCACCCGATGAGTCCTTCATACTTAGTCTTTTTTTGCAAAATTTCTGACTTTTTGAAAATTTCACTTTTTTGTGAAAATCTCCGCTAAATGAGGTTATAGTTAGTGTTGAGCATTCCGATACTGAAATATCGGGTATCGGCCGATATTCGCGGTATCGGAATTCCGATACTTAATTCCGATACTATTGCAATATCGTATACCGGAATCGGAAGTTCCCATAATGCAATGAGACATTTTCATTTTATTCAGCCAATGAGGATCCTAAGAAGTGTGGGCACATCCTGTTAGGCATGTAGGCATCTTAACTAATGGCATGGCTGTGATTGGCTGCTGAAATGATGTCATGATGCACTATAAAAGCCACCGCCGCCATTTTGAGCTCACTCTGCTGTGAATTCAGTTAGGGATAGGACGCTGTTGTTCTGAGGGACAGTTTTAGCTACCTATTTGCTCTATACTGCTTTACCCAAGCTACTTTCTAAATCACTGTGCCTTGCAGTGCTAGTGCACAGTTCCCTGTGCTGTTCACCGCTATCTGCAAGGTCTGTGTGTGTGAGTGCAGCTCACCCTGTAGTGTGTGCTTCAGCCAAGTCTGGTTGTAGTGCACTCAGTGTGTGTCACTGCCTCATACATTGTCCTTTTTTGCCAATTCATAATTTTTCCTGATATCTCCTATTAGTGTGGTGGTTCCATCTGTATTCAGCTAAATTGGTTCCAAACACACTATATAGGAGTAGATAGAGAAATTTTTTTCCGTCTTGCAGCACTAGTGCACAGTGCTCTGCATCTGTACTGTTCACCGCTGTCTGCAAGGTCTGGTGTGTGAGTGCAGCTCACCCTGTAGTGTGTGCTTCAACCCCGTCTGGTTGTAGTGCACTCAGTGTGTGTCACTGCCTCATACATTGTCCTTTATTGCCAATTCATAATTTTTCCTGATATCTCCTATTAGTGTGGTGGTTCCATCTGTATTCAGCTAAATTGGTTCCAAACACACTATATAGGAGTAGATAGAGAAATTTTTTTCCGTCTTGCAGCACTAGTGCACAGTGCTCTGCATCTGTACTGTTCACCGCTGTCTGCAAGGTCTGGTGTGTGAGTGCAGCTCACCCTGTAGTGTGTGCTTCAACCCCGTCTGGTTGTAGTGCACTCAGTGTGTGTCACTGCCTCATACATTGTCCTTTATTGCCAATTCATAATTTTTCCTGATATCTCCTATTAGTGTGGTGGTTCCATCTGTATTCAGCTAAATTGGTTCCAAACACACTATATAGGAGTAGATAGAGAATTTTTTTTCCGTCTTGCAGCACTAGTGCACAGTGCTCTGCATCTGTACTGTTCACCGCTGTCTGCAAGGTCTGGTGTGTGAGTGCAGCTCACCCTGTAGTGTGTGCTTCAACCCCGTCTGGTTGTAGTGCACTCAGTGTGTGTCACTGCCTCATACATTGTCCTTTATTGCCAATTCATAATTTTTCCTGATATCTCCTATTAGTGTGGTGGTTCCATCCATATTCAGCTAAATTGATTCCAAACACACTATATAGGAGTAGATAGAGGAGCCTTTCTGCAGCATTGGGCCCTGCAGCCCCAGCCAGATTAGTATTAGCCTATTTTTTGCAGCCTCATCTATTGCATTGTAGGTTACCTTCCTACATTGTAATAGCTACAAAAAGTTTGTGATACTATCGTTATTACATCTTTAGGCACATCCAGTGTCTTTTTGTGACAAAAAAAACCTAAATAAAGTTCACCAAACACTCCACTTTACAGTTGTGTAGGCCACATTAGCTCATATTAAAGTCTAGTCCACACTTTATAAAATTAGTGTTTCTTATACCTGTTAGCAGCTGTTCAGGAATAAGCACACTAAGCCCTTAGTACTTTTCTGCCTATCTTTATCAGTCTACCAAGATGAAGAAGGCAGGGAGTAAGGCATGTGGTCGTGGTCGTGGGCGTGGGCGTGGAGTTTCTGCAGGGAGAGGACGTGAGGATTCTGTGCCTGCAGGGAGAGGACGTGGGGATTCTGTGCCTGCTGCGGGCACCAGTGACTCAGCATCCCCCAGTTTTACCAGGGAACAGTCCTTTATGCGCAGCTTTGTAGGAGCTAGCCGTACCCCACTGCTGCGCGAGGACCAAATTGAAGCCGTTGTCGGATGGATGGCAGCTAACGCATCGACTTCAATTAGTTCCAGATCCTCTCAGGTCCTGAGCACTGAAGAGCACCCATCTGTCTCTTCACCACCTGCCAAATTGCCCAGGCAGTCAGAGAGCCCTGGACAGGAGCCATCTCTACTTCTGTTCTCTGAATCTCTTGGCTTGGAAAGAGGGGGCCAGCCAAGCAGAATTCGAGAATTTGAAGAAGAGGTAGTATGCAGTGATGCGCAACCGTTTTGTCTCTCTGAATCTGAAGAGGCGGGTGGGCCAGTGCCTATGGTCAGCAGCACACCTCAGTACGCATCTGATGATGAGACTCAGGTGCCACTTTCTGGTGCGTACTGTGCTGTCGAGACTACCCAGGAGAAGCAGTTGTTTGAAGAGGGTGGTGTAGATGATGAGGTCCTTGACCCATCATGGCGTGAGGGACAGGAAGGTGGTGGGAGCAGCTCTGAGGAAGAGATTCCCCGAACGGCCCAAAAAGGAGGGAGAGGGAGGGGGCAGACTTGGTTGCCTGTAGCCTCCACTTCGGCACCCATTAGGAGCATGGCTCTTCCAAAATCCAAAGCGGGCGCTCCCAAGACTTGCAGTGCCTGGTCCTTTTTTGACACAGTTGCAGATGACATTTGCTTTGTCAAATGCAAGCTGTGTAATCAGAAGGTGAAAAGAGGGAAAAGTGTCAGCAACCTCAATACCACAAATATGTGGAAACATGTGCGGACCAAGCACGTGGTGGAGTTACACAAACACACTGAAGACCTAGGCCAACCTACAGCGCCACCTACCACCTCTTCAGCTCGTGTTGTAGCCTCTTCCTCCAGCTCACACACAGCTGGTTCGGCTTCCTCACAGGATCGCCATGGAAGAATCTCTGGCACTGTTGTACAGAGACACAGTGTAATTCCACCCACAGCACCACTTTCCCAGTCATCCTCACACTCCCAGGCCAGTCTACAGCCATCGTTAGCACAGGCATGGGAGAAAAGGCGCCCATACTCAGCAAACCACCCCCGAGCACAGGCTCTGAATGCTGGCATTGCTAAACTACTGGCCCTTGAAATGCTATCATTCAGGCTGGTGGAGACTGACACATTCCGTAACTTTATGGCATTGGCAGTCCCACAATACAACGTGCCCAGCCGCTTTTATTTCAGCAGGCAAGCCGTCCCTGCCCTGCAACATCATGTGGAGGGAAAAATTAAACATGCGCTACAAAACGCCGTCAGTAGCAAGGTCCACCTGACCACTGATGCGTGGACCAGTAAGCATGGACAGGGACGATACCTTTCCCTCACTGCCCATTGGGTAAATGTTGTGGAGCCGGGTACAGATCTTGAGAGTGGCGCTGTACGTGTTCTGCCAACTCCAAGGATTGCAGGAATCCAGTCTGTACACATTGACTCCTCCTCATACTCCAGTTCCTCTGAATCAGCGCTGCAGGAGCCGTCACGGTCTACCTCCACATCGACCCGTGAACGGTTACCTGTTATGATGACCGATATGAGCACAGCCGTGGCCAAACGTCAACAGGCCGTATTAAAATTAATTTCTTTGGGGAATCGAAGCCACACAGCGCAGGAGCTCTGGAATGCCATCAAGCAGCAGAGTGACGTGTGGTTTGTGCCAGCGAATCTCCAGCCAGGCATGGTAGTGTGTGACAATGGCCGAAATCTGGTGGCAGCTCTGGGCCTAGGCAACCTCACTCACATCCCATGTCTGGCACATGTGCTCAACTTGGTCGTGCAGAGTTTTTTGAGGGACTATCCGGATCTTGATGCACTGCTTCACAAGGTCCGCATAGAGTGCGCTCACTTGCGGCGTTCCAGCAATGCAAGATCACGCATTGCAGCTCTGCAGCGCCGATTATGTCTTCCGGAACATCGCATCATATGTGACCTACCCACCAGGTGGAATTCAACGTTACATATGTTGGAGAGGTTGTGTGAGCAGCAGGCAGCAGTAATGGAGTACCAGCTGCAGCAGGCGCAAACAAGTCGCAGTGCGCGCCGTTCACACTTCACCACCACTGAGTGGGCCTCTATGAAGGACATTTGCCACGTTTTGCGTGCCTTCGATTATTCCACGCGGATGGCGAGTGCAGATGATGCACTAGTCAGCATGACTATCCCCCTTATCTGCCTGCTTGAAAAAACACTGCAAGCACTAAGGGACGAGGTTTTGGAAGAGGTGGAGGATGAGGAGTCACAAATGCCATCTGCTTCTCTACAGTCTGCGCAACGTGGTTCCTCACAAAGGCCTAGGCAGGGGACACTTTGTGAGGAGGATGAGGAGGAGTCAATGGATGAGGAAGACATCTGTCCAGAGGAGGGAGGTACACAATGCTCTAGTAGTCAGTATCTAGAGCGAGGGTGGGGTGATGCAGAGCAGGCAGAGATCACGCCTCAAGCAGGGGACAGCGTTTCTTGGCCAGTTGGCAGTCTGCAGCACATGGTTGATTTCATGCTGCAGTGCCTCAGAAACGACCGCCGCATCGCCCACATTCTCAACACGGCTGATTATTGGGTGTCCACCCTCCTAGATCCTCGCTACCGGGACAACTTACAAAGCCTCATAACACCATTGAACCGGGAGCGTAAAATGCGGGAGTACCAAGACGCACTGGTGCATTCCATCATGTTCTCCATTCCAACCGAGAGCAGTGCTGCTAGTGCTTTACAAAGCAGCTCAGTGCGTCGAGGCAGTGGAGGAAGCTCTGCACAAAGAGGGAGCAGAAGCAGCGCCTCAGCACAAGGCAAGACCAGTATGGCCGAAATGTGGCAAAGTTTTGTGTCCCCGCCGCCACAAATGTCTACACCATCACAGACAGCTCCAGTCAGCAGGAGGCAACGTTTCCGTCAGATGGTGACAGACTACATGTCTTGCCCTCTTAGTGTACTCCCAGACGGCTCTTCTCCCTTCAAGTTTTGGGTCTGTAAGCTGGATACATGGCCAGAGCTTAGTCAGTATGCACTGGAGGTGCTAGCTTGCCCTGCTGCTAGTGTATTATCGGAACGCGTCTTTAGTGCCGCAGGTGGTGTACTAACAGACCGTCGCATGCGACTATCCTCCGATAACGTTGACCGGCTTACTTTTCTCAAAATGAACAAGGCCTGGATCTCTCATGAATTTGCCAGTCCTCTTCCAGAATAAATAATTGGTTGGCAACAGTATCCAGGTCTCCTGTTCTGTTCATGTTTCTACCACCTGAACTGTAATCCCTGAGCTCCAACACCGCCAGTTGGCGCTCGGAAGTGCCGTCTGCACAGTCAACACTTGCTGCCGTGTTATTGGGGTTCAGTAACGTCAGCTGTTCTCCTGCTGTGCGGACGGCAATTTCTCCTGATTTGTCCACATCCACTGTACTACACATTTTAAAGTTGCTCCAATTACTCCTCTGGCTCCTCTGTTTTCATTCTTATCCCTGGGCTCCAGCACCGCCAGTTGGCGCTCGGAAGTGCCGTCTGCACAGTCAACACTTGCTGCCGTGTTATTGGGGTTCAGTAACGTCAGCTGTTCCCCTGCTGTGCGGATGGCAATTTCTCCTGCTCTGTCCACATTCTCACTACTACAGATTTTAAAGTTGCTCCAATTACACCTCTGGCTCCTCTGTTTTCAGTATTATCCCTGAGCTCCAACACCGCCAGTTGGCGCACGGAAGTGCCGTCTGCACAGTCAACACTTGCTGCCGTGTTATTGGGGTTCAGTAACGTCAGCTGTTCTCCTGCTGTGCGGACGGCAATTTCTCCTGCTTTGTCCACATCCACTGTACTACACATTTTAAAGTTGCTCGAATTACACCTCTGGCTCCTCTGTTTTCATTCTTATCCCTGGGCTCCAGCACCGCCAGTTGGCGCTCGGAAGTGCCGTCTGCACAGTCAACACTTGCTGCGGTGTTATTGGGGTTCGGTAACGTCAGCTGTTCCCCTGCTGTGTTCACGGCAATTTCTCCTGCTCTGTCCATATTCACTGTGCTACTTATTTAAAACTTGCTCCAATTACACCTCTGGCTCCTCCGTTTTTAGTATTTACCCTGGGCTCCAATACCGCTAGTTGCTGCTCAGAAGTGCCGTCTGCACAGTCAACGCTTGCTCCAGTGTTATTGGGATTCAGTAACGTCAGCTGATCCCCAGCTGTGTGTCCGGCAAATTCTCCTGCTTTGTCCACATCCACTGTAGTACGGATTTAAAACCTCCTCCAAATACACCTCTGGCTCTTCTGTTTTTAGTATTTACCCTGGGCTCCAGCACCGCCAGCTGGTTCTCGGCAGTTCCATTGGCTCTTGTACCTTCTGCTACCCATCCGGGTTCCAGTACCGTCAGCTGGTTCTCGGCAGTGTCTTTGGCACGGGTACTCCCTCCTGCCCAGCCTGGTTCCAGCACGCCAGCTGTTTCCGGGTAGTGTCAACGTCACTTTGCCTCCAATGCGTTGTCCTGTCGTGTTGCGGTCGGGTTAGCCGACTCTATGGTGCCTGCAGTTTAGGTGACTCCTATGTGGGCTGCGGGATCTGGCAATGAAGGCTGGTTCCATAGTGCCAATAGGACAAGCACCCTCTGTAGGACTGTGGGTTTTGGTAACTGCGGCCGGCTCGCGGCCTTGAACTTTTTTTTTACATGGGTACCTTCTGCTACCCATCCGGGTTCCAGTACCGTCAGCTGGTTCTCGGCAGTGCCTTTGGATTAGGTGCCTCCTTCTCGGTATCCAAGTTCCACCAACGTCTGCTGGTCCTTGGTAGTGCTTTCTGGCACAGGTACCTCCTGCTTAGTAACCGAGTTCCAGTAACATCAGCTGGTACTCGGTAGTTCCATTGGCTCTTGTACCTTCTGCTACCCATCCGGGTTCCAGTACCGTCAGCTGGTCCTCGGTAGTTCCATTTGCTCTTGTATCTTCTGCTACCCATCCGGGTTCCAGTACCGTCAGCTGGTTCTCGGCAGTGCCTTTGGATTAGGTGCCTCCTTCTCGGTATCCAAGTTCCACCAACGTCTGCTGGTCCTTGGTAGTGCTTTCTGGCACAGGTACCTCCTGCTTAGTAACCGAGTTCCAGTAACATCAGCTGGTCCTCGGTAGTTCCATTGGCTCTTGTACCTTCTGCTACCCATCCGGGTTCCAGTACCGTCAGCTGGTCCTCGGTAGTTCCATTTGCTCTTGTATCTTCTGCTACCCATCCGGGTTCCAGTACCGTCAGCTGGTTCTCGGCAGTGTCTTTGGCACGGGTACTCCCTCCTGCCCAGCCTGGTTCCAGCACGCCAGCTGTTTCCGGGTAGTGTCAACGTCACTTTGCCTCCAATGCGTTGTCCTGTCGTGTTGCGGTCGGGTTAGCCGACTCTATGGTGCCTGCAGTTTAGGTGACTCCTATGTGGGCTGCGGGATCTGGCAATGAAGGCTGGTTCCATAGTGCCAATAGGACAAGCACCCTCTGTAGGACTGTGGGTTTTGGTAACTGCGGCCGGCTCGCGGCCTTGAACTTTTTTTTTACATGGGTACCTTCTGCTACCCATCCGGGTTCCAGTACCGTCAGCTGGTTCTCGGCAGTGCCTTTGGATTAGGTGCCTCCTTCTCGGTATCCAAGTTCCACCAACGTCTGCTGGTCCTTGGTAGTGCTTTCTGGCACAGGTACCTCCTGCTTAGTAACCGAGTTCCAGTAACATCAGCTGGTCCTCGGTAGTTCCATTGGCTCTTGTACCTTCTGCTACCCATCCGGGTTCCAGTACCGTCAGCTGGTCCTCGGTAGTTCCATTTGCTCTTGTATCTTCTGCTACCCATCCGGGTTCCAGTACCGTCAGCTGGTCCTCGGTAGTTCCATTTGCTCTTGTATCTTCTGCTACCCATCCGGGTTCCAGTACCGTCAGCTGGTTCTCGGCAGTGCCTTTGGATTAGGTGCCTCCTTCTCGGTATCCAAGTTCCACCAACGTCTGCTGGTCCTTGGTAGTGCTTTCTGGCACAGGTACCTCCTGCTTAGTAACCGAGTTCCAGTAACATCAGCTGGTCCTCGGTAGTTCCATTGGCTCTTGTACCTTCTGCTACCCATCCGGGTTCCAGTACCGTCAGCTGGTCCTCGGTAGTTCCATTTGCTCTTGTATCTTCTGCTACCCATCCGGGTTCCAGTACCGTCAGCTGGTTCTCGGCAGTGCCTTTGGATTAGGTGCCTCCTTCTCGGTATCCAAGTTCCACCAACGTCTGCTGGTCCTTGGTAGTGCTTTCTGGCACAGGTACCTCCTGCTTAGTAACCGAGTTCCAGTAACATCAGCTGGTCCTCGGTAGTTCCATTGGCTCTTGTACCTTCTGCTACCCATCCGGGTTCCAGTACCGTCAGCTGGTCCTCGGTAGTTCCATTTGCTCTTGTATCTTCTGCTACCCATCCGGGTTCCAGTACCGTCAGCTGGTTCTCGGCAGTGTCTTTGGCACGGGTACTCCCTCCTGCCCAGCCTGGTTCCAGCACGCCAGCTGTTTCCGGGTAGTGTCAACGTCACTTTGCCTCCAATGCGTTGTCCTGTCGTGTTGCGGTCGGGTTAGCCGACTCTATGGTGCCTGCAGTTTAGGTGACTCCTATGTGGGCTGCGGGATCTGGCAATGAAGGCTGGTTCCATAGTGCCAATAGGACAAGCACCCTCTGTAGGACTGTGGGTTTTGGTAACTGCGGCCGGCTCGCGGCCTTGAACTTTTTTTTTACATGGGTACCTTCTGCTACCCATCCGGGTTCCAGTACCGTCAGCTGGTTCTCGGCAGTGCCTTTGGATTAGGTGCCTCCTTCTCGGTATCCAAGTTCCACCAACGTCTGCTGGTACTTGGTAGTGCTTTCTGGCACAGGTACCTCCTGCTTAGTAACCGAGTTCCAGTAACATCAGCTGGTCCTCGGTAGTTCCATTGGCTCTTGTACCTTCTGCTACCCATCCGGGTTCCAGTACCGTCAGCTGGTCCTCGGTAGTTCCATTTGCTCTTGTATCTTCTGCTACCCATCCGGGTTCCAGTACCGTCAGCTGGTCCTCGGTAGTTCCATTTGCTCTTGTATCTTCTGCTACCCATCCGGGTTCCAGTACCGTCAGCTGGTTCTCGGCAGTGCCTTTGGATTAGGTGCCTCCTTCTCGGTATCCAAGTTCCACCAACGTCTGCTGGTCCTTGGTAGTGCTTTCTGGCACAGGTACCTCCTGCTTAGTAACCGAGTTCCAGTAACATCAGCTGGTCCTCGGTAGTTCCATTGGCTCTTGTACCTTCTGCTACCCATCCGGGTTCCAGTACCGTCAGCTGGTCCTCGGTAGTTCCATTTGCTCTTGTATCTTCTGCTACCCATCCGGGTTCCAGTACCGTCAGCTGGTTCTCGGCAGTGCCTTTGGATTAGGTGCCTCCTTCTCGGTATCTAAGTTCCACCAACGTCTGCTGGTCCTTGGTAGTGCTTTCTGGCACAGGTACCTCCTGCTTAGTAACCGAGTTCCAGTAACATCAGCTGGTCCTCGGTAGTTCCATTGGCTCTTGTACCTTCTGCTACCCATCCGGGTTCCAGTACCGTCAGCTGGTCCTCGGTAGTTCCATTTGCTCTTGTATCTTCTGCTACCCATCCGGGTTCCAGTACCGTCAGCTGGTTCTCGGCAG
The DNA here is from genome assembly GCF_046119375.1 of Phyllobates terribilis. Classification (NCBI taxonomy): domain Eukaryota; kingdom Metazoa; phylum Chordata; class Amphibia; order Anura; family Dendrobatidae; genus Phyllobates; species Phyllobates terribilis. The sequence goes on along the minus strand of NW_027363185.1, from coordinate 1,582,909 downwards.
TGCCTTTGGATTAGGTGCCTCCTTCTCGGTATCCAAGTTCCACCAACGTCTGCTGGTCCTTGGTAGTGCTTTCTGGCACAGGTACCTCCTGCTTAGTAACCGAGTTCCAGTAACATCAGCTGGTCCTCGGTAGTTCCATTGGCTCTTGTACCTTCTGCTACCCATCCGGGTTCCAGTACCGTCAGCTGGTCCTCGGTAGTTCCATTTGCTCTTGTATCTTCTGCTACCCATCCGGGTTCCAGTACCGTCAGCTGGTTCTCGGCAGTGTCTTTGGCACGGGTACTCCCTCCTGCCCAGCCTGGTTCCAGCACGCCAGCTGTTTCCGGGTAGTGTCAACGTCACTTTGCCTCCAATGCGTTGTCCTGTCGTGTTGCGGTCGGGTTAGCCGACTCTATGGTGCCTGCAGTTTAGGTGACTCCTATGTGGGCTGCGGGATCTGGCAATGAAGGCTGGTTCCATAGTGCCAATAGGACAAGCACCCTCTGTAGGACTGTGGGTTTTGGTAACTGCGGCCGGCTCGCGGCCTTGAACTTTTTTTTTACATGGGTACCTTCTGCTACCCATCTGGGTTCCAGTACCGTCAGCTGGTTCTCGGCAGTGCCTTTGGATTAGGTGCCTCCTTCTCGGTATCCAAGTTCCACCAACGTCTGCTGGTCCTTGGTAGTGCTTTCTGGCACAGGTACCTCCTGCTTAGTAACCGAGTTCCAGTAACATCAGCTGGTCCTCGGTAGTTCCATTGGCTCTTGTACCTTCTGCTACCCATCCGGGTTCCAGTACCGTCAGCTGGTCCTCGGTAGTTCCATTTGCTCTTGTATCTTCTGCTACCCATCCGGGTTCCAGTACCGTCAGCTGGTTCTCGGCAGTGTCTTTGGCACGGGTACTCCCTCCTGCCCAGCCTGGTTCCAGCACGCCAGCTGTTTCCGGGTAGTGTCAACGTCACTTTGCCTCCAATGCGTTGTCCTGTCGTGTTGCGGTCGGGTTAGCCGACTCTATGGTGCCTGCAGTTTAGGTGACTCCTATGTGGGCTGCGGGATCTGGCAATGAAGGCTGGTTCCATAGTGCCAATAGGACAAGCACCCTCTGTAGGACTGTGGGTTTTGGTAACTGCGGCCGGCTCGCGGCCTTGAACTTTTTTTTTACATGGGTACCTTCTGCTACCCATCCGGGTTCCAGTACCGTCAGCTGGTTCTCGGCAGTGCCTTTGGATTAGGTGCCTCCTTCTCGGTATCCAAGTTCCACCAACGTCTGCTGGTCCTTGGTAGTGCTTTCTGGCACAGGTACCTCCTGCTTAGTAACCGAGTTCCAGTAACATCACCTGGTCCTCGGTAGTTCCATTGGCTCTTGTACCTTCTGCTACCCATCCGGGTTCCAGTAACATCAGCTGGTCCTCGGTAGTTCCATTGGCTCTTGTACCTTCTGCTACCCTTCCGGGTTCCAGTACCGTCAGCTGGTTCTCGGCAGTGCCTTTGGATTAGGTGCCTCCTTCTCGGTATCCAAGTTCCACCAACGTCTGCTGGTCCTTGGTAGTGCTTTCTGGCACAGGTACCTCCTGCTTAGTAACCGAGTTCCAGTAACATCAGCTGGTCCTCGGTAGTTCCATTGGCTCTTGTACCTTCTGCTATCCATCCGGGTTCCAGTACCGTCAGCTGGTCCTCGGTAGTTCCTCAGCTTTCTTGTACCTTCTGCTACATTTCCAAGTTCAAGCTTTTTGAAATGGTTCTTGGTAATCACTCTGGATCTCCCTGACGAGGACCCTGAAGACGAGGACCCTGAAGACCAACCCTAAGAAGACGAGGACCCCGAAGACAATGACCCTGAAGACGAGGACCCTGAAGACCACCCCGAAGAAGACGAGGACCCTGAAGACCACCCCGAAGAAGACGAGGACCCTGAAGACCACCCCGAAGAAGACGAGGACCCCGAAGACGAGGACCCAGAAGACCAACCCGAAGAAGACGAGGACCCCGAAGACGAGGACCCCCGAAGACGACGACCCTGAAGACCACCCCGAAGAAGACCAAGAAGATGACCCTGAAGAAGTTGACCAAGAAGACAAAGAAGAGAAGACAAGCACCAAGATACAGAAAAACAAGAGACAGAAAACCAAGAAGCAGAAATACAAGAAGCTGCAGAACAAAAAGCGGAAGAACATTAAGCATAAGACTAAAAATCAGAGCAAAAGATAATATCTAAATTATAAGCAGAAGATGACTAAGCAGTGTATGGGGGTGAGTCCGTTCCTCCTCGTGGTGCCCCTGGAAAAGACCTGCTGCTGCAGGCCAAACTGAACGCGGACAAATCCTGTTGTAAATCTTTTGTGACGGGCAGAACGAAAGGTGTAATGTCCAACCTTTTATAGATAACAACTACAGGAATGCCTGTCACAAATAAGAATATGATGAAGAAGAAGAATATGAAGAAGATGAAGAAGTAGAATATGAAGAATGTAAAAAAAAGAATAATACGAAGAAGGTGAAGAAGAAGAAGGTGAAGAAGAAGTGGATGAAAAAGATGCTGAGGATGATGAAGGAGAAAGTGTGGGAGAAGTAAAAAAGAAGGTGAAGAGCATGGAAGTAGTGAAACATAAATATCTGACAAAATATAAAAATACTTAACATAGTTAATATTTCCGTAACTCAGAACATAATAAAAAAATATTAATTCCTGCTATTCCATTTGACTGGGCTAAACCTCTATGCCTTTATTGTCTCCCCCACCTCCCCCAATACATTCTACATTATTCTTAGTTGTTTTCCTTCATGTAGAAATAACCTACAAGGAAAGAAAGGGTTTATTTTAATTCCGATATTTATGTCCCATTGACTTGCATTGGTTTCCGGTATCGGAATCGGCGATATCCGATACTTTTTCGGTATCGGTCCGATCCAATCCGATCCAATATTTCCCGATATCGGAAGGTATCGCTCAACACTAGTTATAGTATGTTAGAGGGCATCCCAGGAGGGCTCCAAATGTGTGGGTAAAATATATATCCCTTGGGGGGAAATTTGAAAAAAAGTTGAAAATTTTTTTTTTTCTGGACTTAGAAAATTTTCACACATGTCTCAGACTTCTAGAGAGGGGAGCATGTCAGTGCGCACATCCGATTTCAGTTCCAGAGCGATTCACCCGATGAGTCCTTCATACTTAGTCGTTTTTTGCAAAATTTCTGACTTTTTGAAAATTTCACTTTTTTGTGAAAATCTCCGCTAAATGAGGTTATAGTATGTTAGAGGGCATCCCAGGAGGGCTCCAAATGTGTGGGTAAAATATATATCCCTTGGGGGGAAATTTGAAAAAAAGTTGAAAACATTTTTTTTTCTGGACTTAGAAAATTTTCACACATGTCTCAGACTTCCAGAGAGGGGAGCATGTCAGTGCGCGCATCCGATTTCAGTTCCAGAGCGATTCACCCGATGAGTCCTTCATACTTAGTCGTTTTTTGGAAAAATTTTCACTTTTTGAAAATTTCACTTTTTTGTGAAAATCTCCGCTAAATGAGGTTATAGTATGTTAGAGGGCATCCCAGGAGGGCTCCAAATGTCTGGGTAAAATATATATCCCTTGGGGGGAAATTTGAAAAAAAGTTGAAAATTTTTTTTTTTCTGGACTTAGAAAATTTTCACACATGTCTCAGAGTTCTAGAGAGGGGAGCATGTCAGTGCGCACATCCGATTTCTGTTCCAGAGCGATTCACCCGATGAGTCCTTCATACTTAGTCGTTTTTTGCAAAATTTCTGACTTTTTGAAAATTTCACTTTTTTGTGAAAATCTCCGCTAAATGAGGTTATAGTATGTTAGAGGGCATCCCAGGAGGGCTCCAAATGTGTGGGTAAAATATATATCCCTTGGGGGGAAATTTGAAAAAAAGTTGAAAATTTTTTTTTTCTGGACTTAGAAAATTTTCACACATGTCTCAGACTTCCAGAGAGGGGAGCATGTCTGTAAGCACATCCGATTTCAGTTCCAGAGCGTTTCATCCGATGAGTCCTTCATACTTAGTCGTTTTTCGGAAAAATTTTCACTTTTTGAAAATTTCACTTTTTTGTGAAAATCTCTGCTAAATGAGGTTATAGTATGTTAGAGGGCATCCCAGGAGGGTTCCAAATGTGTGGGTAAAATATATATCCCTTGGGGGTAATTTGAAAAAAAGTTGAAAATTTTTTTTTTTCTGGAATTAAAAAATTTAAACACATGTCTCAGACTTCCAGAGAGGGGAGCATGTCAGTGCGCGCATCCGATTTCAGTTCCAGAGCGATTCACCCGATGAGTCCTTCATACTTAGTCGTTTTTTGCAAAATTTCTGACTCTTTGAAAATTTCACTTTTTTGTGAAAATCTCCGCTAAATGAGGTTATAGTATGTTAGAGGGCATCCCAGGAGGGCTCCAAATGTGTGGGTAAAATATATATCCCTTGAGGGGAAATTTGAAAAAAAGTTGAAATTTTTTTTTTTCTGGAATTAAAAAATTTTCACACATGTCTCAGACTTCCAGAGAGGGGAGCTTGTCAGTGCATGCATCCGATTTCAGTTCCAGAGCGATTCACCCGATGAGTCCTTCATACTTAGTCGTTTTTTTGCAAAATTTCTGACTTTATTGAAAATTTCACTTTTTTGTGAAAATCTCTGCTAAATGAGGTTATAGTATGTTAGAGGGCATCCCAGGAGGGCTCCAAATGTGTGGGTAAAATATATATCCCTTGGGGGGTAATTTGAAAAAAAGTTGAAAAATTTTTTTTTTCTGGACTTAGAAAATTTTCACACATGTCTCAGACTTCCAGAGAGGGGAGCATGTCAGTGCATGCATCCGATTTCAGTTCCAGAGCGATTCACCCGATGAGTCCTTCATACTTAGTCGTTTTTTGCAAAATTTCTGACTCTTTGAAAATTTCACTTTTTTGTGAAAATCTCTGCTAAATGAGGTTATAGTATGTTAGAGGGCATCCCAGGAGGGCTCCAAATGTGTGGGTAAAATATATATCCCTTGGGGGGAAATTTGAAAAAAAGTTGAAAATTTTTTTTTTTCTGGACTTAGAAAATTTTCACACATGTCTCAGACTTCCAGAGAGGGGAGCATGTCAGTGTGCGCATCCGATTTCAGTTCCAGAGCAATTCACCCGATGAGTCCTTCATACTTAGTCATTTTTTGGAAAAATTTTCACTTTTTGAAAATTTCACTTTTTTGTGAAAATCTCTGCTAAATGAGGTTATAGTATGTTAGAGGGCATCCCAGGAGTGTTCCAAATGTGTGGGTAAAATATATATCCCTTGGGGGGTAATTTGAAAAAAGTTGAAAAATTTTTTTTTTCTGGACTTAGAAAATTTTCACACATGTCTCAGACTTCCAGAGAGGGGAGCATGTCAGTGCATGCATCCGATTTCAGTTCCAGAGCGATTCACCCGATGAGTCCTTCATACTTAGTCGTTTTTTGCAAAATTTCTGACTTTTTGAAAATTTCACTTTTTTGTGAAAGTCTCTGCTAAATGAGGTTATAGTATGTTAGAGGGCATCGCAGGAGGGCTCCAAATGTGTGGGTAAAATATATATCCCTTGGGGGGTAATTTGAAAAAAAGTTAAATTTTTTTTTTTTCTGGACTTAGAGAATTTTCACACATGTCTCAGACTTCCAGAGAGGGGAGCATGTCAGTGAGCGCATCCGATTTCAGTTCCAGAGCGTTACACCCGATGAGTCCTTCATACTTAGTCGTTTTTTGGAAAAATTTTCACTTTTTGAAAATTTCACTTTTTTGTGAAAATCTCCGCTAAATGAGGTTATAGTATGTTAGAGGGCATCCCTGGAGGGCTCCAAATGTGTGGGTAAAATATATATCCCTTGGGGGGAAATTTGAAAAAAAATTGAAAAAAAATTTTTTTCTGGACTTAGAAAATTTTCACACGTCTCAGACTTCCAGAGAGCATGTCTGTAAGCGCATCCAATTTCAGTTCCAGAGCGTTTCACCCGATGAGTCCTTCATACTTAGTCATTTTTTGGAAAAATTTTCACTTTTTGAAAATTTCACTTTTTTGTGAAAATCTCTGCTAAATGAGGTTATAGTATGTTAGAGGGCATCCCAGGAGTGTTCCAAATGTGTGGGTAAAATATATATCCCTTGGGGGGTAATTTGAAAAAAAGTTGAAAATTTTTTTTTTTCTGGACTTAGAAAATTTTCACACATGTCTCAGACTTCCAGAGAGGGGAGCATGTCTGTAAGCGCATCCAATTTCAGTTCCAGAGCGTTTCACCCGATGAGTCCTTCATACTTAGTCATTTTTTGGAAAAATTTTCACTTTTTGAAAATTTCACATTTTTGTGAAAATCTCTGCTAAATGAGGTTATAGTATGTTAGAGGGCATCCCAGGAGTGTTCCAAATGTGTGGGTAAAATATATATCCCTTGGGGGGAAATTTGAAAAAAAGTTGAAAACATTTTTTTTCTGGACTTAGAAAATTTTCACACATGTCTCAGACTTCCAGAGAGGGGAGCATGTCAGTGCGCGCATCCGATTTCAGTTCCAGAGCGATTCACCCGATGAGTCCTTCATACTTAGTCGTTTTTTGCAAAATTTCTGACTTTTTGAAAATTTCACTTTTTTGTGAAAATCTCCGCTAAATGAGGTTATAGTATGTTAGAGGGCATCCCAGGAGGGCTCAAAATGTGTGGGTAAAATATATATCCCTTGGGGGGAAATTTGAAAAAAAGTTGAAAATTTTTTTTTTTCTGGACTTAGAAAATTTTCACACATGTCTCAGACTTCTAGAGAGGGGAGCATGTCAGTGCGCACATCCGATTTCAGTTCCAGAGCGATTCACCCGATGAGTCCTTCATACTTAGTCGTTTTTTGCAAAATTTCTGACTTTTTGAAAATTTCACTTTTTTGTGAAAATCTCCGCTAAATGAGGTTATAGTATGTTAGAGGGCATCCCAGGAGGGCTCCAAATGTGTGGGTAAAATATATATCCCTTGGGGGGAAATTTGAAAAAAAGTTGAAAACATTTTTTTTTCTGGACTTAGAAAATTTTCACACATGTCTCAGACTTCCAGAGAGGGGAGCATGTCAGTGCGCGCATCCGATTTCAGTTCCAGAGCGATTCACCCGATGAGTCCTTCATACTTAGTCGTTTTTTGGAAAAATTTTCACTTTTTGAAAATTTCACTTTTTTGTGAAAATCTCCGCTAAATGAGGTTATAGTATGTTAGAGGGCATCCCAGGAGGGCTCCAAATGTGTGGGTAAAATATATATCCCTTGGGGGGAAATTTGAAAAAAAGTTGAAAAATTTTTTTTTCTGGACTTAGAAAATTTTCACACATGTCTCAGACTTCCAGAGAGGGGAGCATGTCTGTAAGCACATCCGATTTCAGTTCCAGAGCGATTCACCCGATGAGTCCTTCATACTTAGTCGTTTTTTGGAAAAATTTTCACTTTTTGAAAATTTCACTTTTTTGTGAAAATCTCTGCTAAATGAGGTTATAGTATGTTAGAGGGCATCCCAGGAGGGCTCCAAATGTGTGGGTAAAATATATATCCCTTGGGGGGTAATTTGAAAAAAAGTTGAAAAATTTTTTTTTTCTGGACTTAGAAAATTTTCACACATGTCTCAGACTTCCAGAGAGGGGAGCATGTCAGTGAGCGCATCCGATTTCAGTTCCAGAGCGTTACACCCGATGAGTCCTTCATACTTAGTCGTTTTTTGGAAAAATTTTCACTTTTTGAAAATTTCACTTTTTTGTGAAAATCTCCGCTAAATGAGGTTATAGTATGTTAGAGGGCATCCCTGGAGGGCTCCAAATGTGTGGGTAAAATATATATCCCTTGGGGGGAAATTTGAAAAAAAATTGAAAAAATTTTTTTTTCTGGACTTAGAAAATTTTCACACGTCTCAGACTTCCAGAGAGCATGTCTGTAAGCGCATCCAATTTCAGTTCCAGAGCGTTTCACCCGATGAGTCCTTCATACTTAGTCATTTTTTGGAAAAATTTTCACTTTTTGAAAATTTCACTTTTTTGTGAAAATCTCTGCTAAATGAGGTTATAGTATGTTAGAGGGCATCCCAGGAGGGCTCCAAATGTGTGGGTAAAATATATATCCCTTGGGGGGAAATTTGAAAAAAAGTTGAAAAATTTTTTTTTCTGGACTTAGAAAATTTTCACACATGTCTCAGACTTCCAGAGAGGGGAGCATGTCAGTGCGCGCATCCGATTTCAGTTCCAGAGCGATTCACCCGATGAGTCCTTCATACTTAGTCGTTTTTTGCAAAATTTCTGACTTTTTGAAAATTTCACTTTTTTGTGAAAATCTCCGCTAAATGAGGTTATAGTATGTTAGAGGGCATCCCAGGAGGGCTCAAAATGTGTGGGTAAAATATATATCCCTTGGGGGGAAATTTGAAAAAAAGTTGAAAATTTTTTTTTTTCTGGACTTAGAAAATTTTCACACATGTCTCAGACTTCTAGAGAGGGGAGCATGTCAGTGCGCACATCCGATTTCAGTTCCAGAGCGATTCACCCGATGAGTCCTTCATACTTAGTCGTTTTTTGCAAAATTTCTGACTTTTTGAAAATTTCACTTTTTTGTGAAAATCTCCGCTAAATGAGGTTATAGTATGTTAGAGGGCATCCCAGGAGGGCTCCAAATGTGTGGGTAAAATATATATCCCTTGGGGGGAAATTTGAAAAAAAGTTGAAAACATTTTTTTTTCTGGACTTAGAAAATTTTCACACATGTCTCAGACTTCCAGAGAGGGGAGCATGTCAGTGCGCGCATCCGATTTCAGTTCCAGAGCGATTCACCCGATGAGTCCTTCATACTTAGTCGTTTTTTGGAAAAATTTTCACTTTTTGAAAATTTCACTTTTTTGTGAAAATCTCCGCTAAATGAGGTTATAGTATGTTAGAGGGCATCCCTGGAGGGCTCCAAATGTGTGGGTAAAATATATATCCCTTGGGGGGAAATTTGAAAAAAAATTGAAAAAATTTTTTTTTCTGGACTTAGAAAATTTTCACACGTCTCAGACTTCCAGAGAGCATGTCTGTAAGCGCATCCAATTTCAGTTCCAGAGCGTTTCACCCGATGAGTCCTTCATACTTAGTCATTTTTTGGAAAAATTTTCACTTTTTGAAAATTTCACTTTTTTGTGAAAATCTCTGCTAAATGAGGTTATAGTATGTTAGAGGGCATCCCAGGAGGGCTCCAAATGTGTGGGTAAAATATATATCCCTTGGGGGGAAATTTGAAAAAAAGTTGAAAAATTTTTTTTTCTGGACTTAGAAAATTTTCACACATGTCTCAGACTTCCAGAGAGGGGAGCATGTCAGTGCGCGCATCCGATTTCAGTTCCAGAGCGATTCACCCGATGAGTCCTTCATACTTAGTCGTTTTTTGCAAAATTTCTGACTTTTTGAAAATTTCACTTTTTTGTGAAAATCTCCGCTAAATGAGGTTATAGTATGTTAGAGGGCATCCCAGGAGGGCTCAAAATGTGTGGGTAAAATATATATCCCTTGGGGGGAAATTTGAAAAAAAGTTGAAAATTTTTTTTTTTCTGGACTTAGAAAATTTTCACACATGTCTCAGACTTCTAGAGAGGGGAGCATGTCAGTGCGCACATCCGATTTCAGTTCCAGAGCGATTCACCCGATGAGTCCTTCATACTTAGTCGTTTTTTGCAAAATTTCTGACTTTTTGAAAATTTCACTTTTTTGTGAAAATCTCCGCTAAATGAGGTTATAGTATGTTAGAGGGCATCCCAGGAGGGCTCCAAATGTGTGGGTAAAATATATATCCCTTGGGGGGAAATTTGAAAAAAGTTGAAAACATTTTTTTTTCTGGACTTAGAAAATTTTCACACATGTCTCAGACTTCCAGAGAGGGGAGCATGTCAGTGCGCGCATCCGATTTCAGTTCCAGAGCGATTCACCCGATGAGTCCTTCATACTTAGTCGTTTTTTGGAAAAATTTTCACTTTTTGAAAATTTCACTTTTTTGTGAAAATCTCCGCTAAATGAGGTTATAGTATGTTAGAGGGCATCCCAGGAGGGCTCCAAATGTGTGGGTAAAATATATATCCCTTGGGGGGAAATTTGAAAAAAAGTTGAAAAATTTTTTTTTCTGGACTTAGAAAATTTTCACACATGTCTCAGACTTCCAGAGAGGGGAGCATGTCTGTAAGCACATCCGATTTCAGTTCCAGAGCGATTCACCCGATGAGTCCTTCATACTTAGTCGTTTTTTGGAAAAATTTTCACTTTTTGAAAATTTCACTTTTTTGTGAAAATCTCTGCTAAATGAGGTTATAGTATGTTAGAGGGCATCCCAGGAGGGCTCCAAATGTGTGGGTAAAATATATATCCCTTGGGGGGTAATTTGAAAAAAAGTTGAAAAATTTTTTTTTTCTGGACTTAGAAAATTTTCACACATGTCTCAGACTTCCAGAGAGGGGAGCATGTCAGTGAGCGCATCCGATTTCAGTTCCAGAGCGTTACACCCGATGAGTCCTTCATACTTAGTCGTTTTTTGGAAAAATTTTCACTTTTTGAAAATTTCACTTTTTTGTGAAAATCTCCGCTAAATGAGGTTATAGTATGTTAGAGGGCATCCCTGGAGGGCTCCAAATGTGTGGGTAAAATATATATCCCTTGGGGGGAAATTTGAAAAAAAATTGAAAAAATTTTTTTTTCTGGACTTAGAAAATTTTCACACGTCTCAGACTTCCAGAGAGCATGTCTGTAAGCGCATCCAATTTCAGTTCCAGAGCGTTTCACCCGATGAGTCCTTCATACTTAGTCATTTTTTGGAAAAATTTTCACTTTTTGAAAATTTCACTTTTTTGTGAAAATCTCTGCTAAATGAGGTTATAGTATGTTAGAGGGCATCCCAGGAGGGCTCCAAATGTGTGGGTAAAATATATATCCCTTGGGGGGAAATTTGAAAAAAAGTTGAAAAATTTTTTTTTCTGGACTTAGAAAATTTTCACACATGTCTCAGACTTCCAGAGAGGGGAGCATGTCAGTGCGCGCATCCGATTTCAGTTCCAGAGCGATTCACCCGATGAGTCCTTCATACTTAGTCGTTTTTTGCAAAATTTCTGACTTTTTGAAAATTTCACTTTTTTGTGAAAATCTCCGCTAAATGAGGTTATAGTATGTTAGAGGGCATCCCAGGAGGGCTCAAAATGTGTGGGTAAAATATATATCCCTTGGGGGGAAATTTGAAAAAAAGTTGAAAATTTTTTTTTTTCTGGACTTAGAAAATTTTCACACATGTCTCAGACTTCTAGAGAGGGGAGCATGTCAGTGCGCACATCCGATTTCAGTTCCAGAGCGATTCACCCGATGAGTCCTTCATACTTAGTCGTTTTTTGCAAAATTTCTGACTTTTTGAAAATTTCACTTTTTTGTGAAAATCTCCGCTAAATGAGGTTATAGTATGTTAGAGGGCATCCCAGGAGGGCTCCAAATGTGTGGGTAAAATATATATCCCTTGGGGGGAAATTTGAAAAAAAGTTGAAAACATTTTTTTTTCTGGACTTAGAAAATTTTCACACATGTCTCAGACTTCCAGAGAGGGGAGCATGTCAGTGCGCGCATCCGATTTCAGTTCCAGAGCGATTCACCCGATGAGTCCTTCATACTTAGTCGTTTTTTGGAAAAATTTTCACTTTTTGAAAATTTCACTTTTTTGTGAAAATCTCCGCTAAATGAGGTTATAGTATGTTAGAGGGCATCCCAGGAGGGCTCCAAATGTGTGGGTAAAATATATATCCCTTGGGGGGAAATTTGAAAAAAAGTTGAAAAATTTTTTTTTCTGGACTTAGAAAATTTTCACACATGTCTCAGACTTCCAGAGAGGGGAGCATGTCTGTAAGCACATCCGATTTCAGTTCCAGAGCGATTCACCCGATGAGTCCTTCATACTTAGTCGTTTTTTGGAAAAATTTTCACTTTTTGAAAATTTCACTTTTTTGTGAAAATCTCTGCTAAATGAGGTTATAGTATGTTAGAGGGCATCCCAGGAGTGTTCCAAATGTGTGGGTAAAATATATATCCCTTGGGGGGAAATTTGAAAAAAAGTTGAAAACATTTTTTTTTCTGGACTTAGAAAATTTTCACACATGTCTCAGACTTCCAGAGAGGGGAGCATGTCATTGCGCGCATCCGATTTCAGTTCCAGAGCGATTCACCCGATGAGTCCTTCATACTTAGTTGTTTTTTTTGCAAAATTTCTGACTTTTTGAAAATTTCACTTTTTTGTGAAAATCTCCGCTAAATGAGGTTATAGTATGTTAGAGGGCATCCCAGGAGGGCTCCATACGTGTGGGTAAAATACATATCCCTTGGGGGGAAATTTGAAAAAAAGTAGAAATTTTTTTTTTTTCTGGACTTAGAAAATTTTCACACATGTCTCAGACTTCCAGAGAGGGGAGCATGTCAGTGCGTGCATCCGATTTCAGTTCCAGGGCGATTCACCCGATGAGTCCTTCATACTTAATCGTTTTTTGCAAAATTTCTGAATCTTTGAAAATTTCACTTTTTTGTGAAAATCTCCGCTAAATGAGGTTATAGTATGTTAGAGGGCATCCCAGGAGGGCTCCAAATGTGTGGGTAAAATATATATCCCTTGGGGGGAAATTTGAAAAAAAGTTGAAATTTTTTTTTTTCTGGAATTAAAAAATTTTCACACATGTCTCAGACTTCCAGAGAGGGGAGCATGTCAGTGCGCGCATCCGATTTCAGTTCCAGAGCGATTCACCCGATGAGTCCTTCATACTTAGTCGTTTTTTGCAAAATTTCTGACTTTATTGAAAATTTCACTTTTTTGTGAAAATCTCTGCTAAATGAGGTTATAGTATGTTAGAGGGCATCCCAGGAGGGCTCCAAATGTGTGGGTAAAATATATATCCCTTGGGGGGTAATTTGAAAAAAAGTTGAAAAATTTTTTTTTTCTGGACTTAGAAAATTTTCACACATGTCTCAGACTTCCAGAGAGGGGAGCATGTCAGTGCATGCATCCGATTTCAGTTCCAGAGCGATTCACCCGATGAGTCCTTCATACTTAGTCGTTTTTTGCAAAATTTCTGACTTTTTGAAAATTTCACTTTTTTGTGAAAGTCTCTGCTAAATGAGGTTATAGTATGTTAGAGGGCATCGCAGGAGGGCTCCAAATGTGTGGGTAAAATATATATCCCTTGGGGGGTAATTTGAAAAAAAGTTAAATTTTTTTTTTTTCTGGACTTAGAGAATTTTCACACATGTCTCAGACGTCCAGAGAGGGGAGCATGTCAGTGAGCGCATCCGATTTCAGTTCCAGAGCGTTACACCCGATGAGTCCTTCATACTTAGTCGTTTTTTGGAAAAATTTTCACTTTTTGAAAATTTCACTTTTTTGTGAAAATCTCCGCTAAATGAGGTTATAGTATGTTAGAGGGCATCCCTGGAGGGCTCCAAATGTGTGGGTAAAATATATATCCCTTGGGGGGAAATTTGAAAAAAAATTGAAAAAATTTTTTTTTCTGGACTTAGAAAATTTTCACACGTCTCAGACTTCCAGAGAGCATGTCTGTAAGCGCATCCAATTTCAGTTCCAGAGCGTTTCACCCGATGAGTCCTTCATACTTAGTCATTTTTTGGAAAAATTTTCACTTTTTGAAAATTTCACTTTTTTGTGAAAATCTCTGCTAAATGAGGTTATAGTATGTTAGAGGGCATCCCAGTAGTGTTCCAAATGTGTGGGTAAAATATATATCCCTTGGGGGGTAATTTGAAAAAAAGTTTAAAATTTTTTTTTTTCTGGACTTAGAAAATTTTCACACATGTCTCAGACTTCCAGAGAGGGGAGCATGTCTGTAAGCGCATCCAATTTCAGTTCCAGAGCGTTTCACCCGATGAGTCCTTCATACTTAGTCATTTTTTGGAAAAATTTTCACTTTTTGAAAATTTCACATTTTTGTGAAAATCTCTGCTAAATGAGGTTATAGTATGTTAGAGGGCATCCCAGGAGTGTTCCAAATGTGTGGGTAAAATATATATCCCTTGGGGGGAAATTTGAAAAAAAGTTGAAAACATTTTTTTTTCTGGACTTAGAAAATTTTCACACATGTCTCAGACTTCCAGAGAGGGGAGCATGTCAGTGCGCGCATCCGATTTCAGTTCCAGAGCGATTCACCCGATGAGTCCTTCATACTTAGTCGTTTTTTGGAAAAATTTTCACTTTTTGAAAATTTCACTTTTTTGTGAAAATCTCTGCTAAATGAGGTTATAGTATGTTAGAGGGCATCCCAGGAGTGTTCCAAATGTGTGGGTAAAATATATATCCCTTGGGGGGAAATTTGAAAAAAAGTTGAAAACATTTTTTTTTCTGGACTTAGAAAATTTTCACACATGTCTCAGACTTCCAGAGAGGGGAGCATGTCAGTGCGCGCATCCGATTTCAGTTCCAGAGCGATTCACCCGATGAGTCCTTCATACTTAGTCGTTTTTTGCAAAATTTCTGACTTTTTGAAAATTTCACTTTTTTGTGAAAATCTCTGCTAAATGAGGTTATAGTATGTTAGAGGGCATCCCAGGAGGGCTCCAAATGTGTGGGTAAAATATATATCCCTTGGGGGGAAATTTGAAAAAAAGTTGAAAAATTTTTTTTTCTGGACTTAGAAAATTTTCACACATGTCTCAGACTTCCAGAGAGGGGAGCATGTCAGTGCGCGCATCCGATTTCAGTTCCAGAGCGATTCACCCGATGAGTCCTTCATACTTAGTTATTTTTTTGCAAAATTTCTGACTTTTTGAAAATTTCACTTTTTTGTGAAAATCTCCGCTAAATGAGGTTATAGTATGTTAGAGGGCATCCCAGGAGGGCTCCATACGTGTGGGTAAAATATATATCCCTTGGGGGGAAATTTGAAAAAAAGTAGAAATTTTTTTTTTTTCTGGACTTAGAAAATTTTCACACATGTCTCAGACTTCCAGAGAGGGGAGCATGTCAGTGCGTGCATCCAATTTCAGTTCCAGGGCGATTCACCCGATGAGTCCTTCATACTTAATCGTTTTTTGCAAAATTTCTGAATCTTTGAAAATTTCACTTTTTTGTGAAAATCTCCGCTAAATGAGGTTATAGTATGTTAGAGGGCATCCCAGGAGGGCTCCAAATGTGTGGGTAAAATATATATCCCTTGGGGGGAAATTTGAAAAAAAGTTGAAATTTTTTTTTTTCTGGAATTAAAAAATTTTCACACATGTCTCAGACTTCCAGAGAGGGGAGCATGTCAGTGCGCGCATCCGATTTCAGTTCCAGAGCGATTCACCCGATGAGTCCTTCATACTTAGTCGTTTTTTGCAAAATTTCTGACTTTATTGAAAATTTCACTTTTTTGTGAAAATCTCTGCTAAATGAGGTTATAGTATGTTAGAGGGCATCCCAGGAGGGCTCCAAATGTGTGGGTAAAATATATATCCCTTGGGGGGTAATTTGAAAAAAAGTTGAAAATTTTTTTTTTTCTGGACTTAGAAAATTTTCACACATGTCTCAGACTTCCAGAGAGGGGAGCATGTCAGTGCATGCATCCGATTTCAGTTCCAGAGCGATTCACCCGATGAGTCCTTCATACTTAGTCGTTTTTTGCAAAATTTCTGACTTTTTGAAAATTTCACTTTTTTGTGAAAATCTCCGCTAAATGAGGTTATAGTATGTTAGAGGGCATCCCAGGAGGGCTCCAAATGTGTGGGTAAAATATATATCCCTTGGGGGGAAATTTGAAAAAAAGTTGAAATTTTTTTTTTTCTGGAATTAAAAAATTTTCACACATGTCTCAGACTTCCAGAGAGGGGAGCATGTCAGTGCACGCATCCGATTTCAGTTCCAGAGCGATTCACCCGATGAGTCCTTCATACTTAGTTGTTTTTTTGCAAAATTTCTGACTTTTTGAAAATTTCACTTTTTTGTGAAAATCTCCGCTAAATGAGGTTATAGTATGTTAGAGGGCATCCCAGGAGGGCTCCATACGTGTGGGTAAAATATATATCCCTTGGGGGGAAATTTGAAAAAAAGTAGAAATTTTTTTTTTTTCTGGACTTAGAAAATTTTCACACATGTCTCAGACTTCCAGAGAGGGGAGCATGTCAGTGCGTGCATCCAATTTCAGTTCCAGGGCGATTCACCCGATGAGTCCTTCATACTTAATCGTTTTTTGCAAAATTTCTGAATCTTTGAAAATTTCACTTTTTTGTGAAAATCTCCGCTAAATGAGGTTATAGTATGTTAGAGGGCATCCCAGGAGGGCTCCAAATGTGTGGGTAAAATATATATCCCTTGGGGGGAAATTTGAAAAAAAGTTGAAATTTTTTTTTTTCTGGAAATAAAAAATTTTCACACATGTCTCAGACTTCCAGAGAGGGGAGCATGTCAGTGCGCGCATCCGATTTCAGTTCCAGAGCGATTCACCCGATGAGTCCTTCATACTTAGTCGTTTTTTGCAAAATTTCTGACTTTATTGAAAATTTCACTTTTTTGTGAAAATCTCTGCTAAATGAGGTTATAGTATGTTAGAGGGCATCCCAGGAGGGCTCCAAATGTGTGGGTAAAATATATATCCCTTGGGGGGTAATTTGAAAAAAAGTTGAAAATTTTTTTTTTTCTGGACTTAGAAAATTTTCACACATGTCTCAGACTTCCAGAGAGGGGAGCATGTCAGTGCATGCATCCGATTTCAGTTCCAGAGCGTTACACCCGATGAGTCCTTCATACTTAGTCGTTTTTTGGAAAAATTTTCACTTTTTGAAAATTTCACTTTTTTGTGAAAATCTCCGCTAAATGAGGTTATAGTATGTTAGAGGGCATCCCTGGAGGGCTCCAAATGTGTGGGTAAAATATATATCCCTTGGGTGGAAATTTGAAAAAAAATTGAAAAAATTTTTTTTTCTGGACTTAGAAAATTTTCACACGTCTCAGACTTCCAGAGAGCATGTCTGTAAGCGCATCCAATTTCAGTTCCAGAGCGTTTCACCCGATGAGTCCTTCATACTTAGTCATTTTTTGGAAAAATTTTCACTTTTTGAAAATTTCACTTTTTTGTGAAAATCTCTGCTAAATGAGGTTATAGTATGTTAGAGGGCATCCCAGGAGTGTTCCAAATGTGTGGGTAAAATATATATCCCTTGGGGGGTAATTTGAAAAAAAGTTGAAAATTTTTTTTTTTCTGGACTTAGAAAATTTTCACACATGTCTCAGACTTCCAGAGAGGGGAGCATGTCTGTAAGCGCATCCAATTTCAGTTCCAGAGCGTTTCACCCGATGAGTCCTTCATACTTAGTCATTTTTTGGAAAAATTTTCACTTTTTGAAAATTTCACATTTTTGTGAAAATCTCTGCTAAATGAGGTTATAGTATGTTAGAGGGCATCCCAGGAGGGCTCCAAATGTGTGGGTAAAATATATATCCCTTGGGGGGAAATTTGAAAAAAAGTTGAAAAATTTTTTTTTCTGGACTTAGAAAATTTTCACACATGTCTCAGACTTCCAGAGAGGGGAGCATGTCAGTGCGCGCATCCGATTTCAGTTCCAGAGCGATTCACCCGATGAGTCCTTCATACTTAGTCGTTTTTTGCAAAATTTCTGACTTTTTGAAAATTTCACTTTTTTGTGAAAATCTCCGCTAAATGAGGTTATAGTATGTTAGAGGGCATCCCAGGAGGGCTCCAAATGTGTGGGTAAAATATATATCATTTGGGGGGAAATTTGAAAAAAAGTTGAAAACATTTTTTTTTCTGGACTTAGAAAATTTTCACACATGTCTCAGACTTCCAGAGAGGGGAGCATGTCAGTGCGCGCATCCGATTTCAGTTCCAGAGCGATTCACCCGATGAGTCCTTCATACTTAGTCGTTTTTTGGAAAAATTTTCACTTTTTGAAAATTTCACTTTTTTGTGAAAATCTCCGCTAAATGAGGTTATAGTATGTTAGAGGGCATCCCAGGAGGGCTCCAAATGTGTGGGTAAAATATATATCACTTTGGGGGGAAATTTGAAAAAAAGTTGAAAAATTTTTATTTTCTGGACTTAGAAAATTTTCACACATGTCTCAGACTTCCAGAGAGGGGAGCATGTCTGTAAGCACATCCGATTTCAGTTCCAGAGCGTTTCATCCGATGAGTCCTTCATACTTAGTCGTTTTTTGGAAAAATTTTCACTTTTTGAAAATTTCACTTTTTTGTGAAAATCTCTGCTAAATGAGGTTATAGTATGTTAGAGGGCATCCCAGGAGGGTTCCAAATGTGTGGGTAAAATATATATCCCTTGGGGGGAAATTTGAAAAAAAGTTGAAAAATTTTGTTTTTCTGGACTTAGAAAACTTAAACACATGTCTCAGACTTCCAGAGAGGGGAGCATGTCAGTGCGCGCATCCGATTTCAGTTCCAGAGCGATTCACCCGATGAGTCCTTCATACTTAGTCGTTTTTTGCAAAATTTCTGACTTTTCGAAAATTTAACTTTTTTGTGAAAATCTCCGCTAAATGAGGTTATAGTATGTTAGAGGGCATCCCAGGAGGGCTCCAAATGTGTGGGTAAAATATATATCCCTTGGGGGGAAATTTGAAAAAAAGTTGAAAATTTTTTTTTTCTGGACTTAGAAAATTTTCACACGTCTCAGACTTCTAGAGAGGGGAGCATGTCAGTGAGCGCATCCGATTTCAGTTCCAGAGCGTTACACCCGATGAGTCCTTCATACTTAGTCGTTTTTTGGAAAAATTTTCACTTTTTGAAAATTTCACTTTTTTGTGAAAATCTCCGCTAAATGAGGTTATAGTATGTTAGAGGGCATCCCAGGAGGGCTCCAAATGTGTGGGTAAAATATATATCCCTTGGGGGGAAATTTGAAAAAAAGTTGAAAAATTTTTTTTTTCTGGACTTAGAAAATTTTCACACATGTCTCAGACTTCCAGAGAGGGGAGCATGTCTGTAAGCACATCCGATTTCAGTTCCAGAGCGATTCACCCGATGAGTCCTTCATACTTAGTCGTTTTTTGGAAAAATTTTCACTTTTTGAAAATTTCACTTTTTTGTGAAAATCTCTGCTAAATGAGGTTATAGTATGTTAGAGGGCATCCCAGGAGTGTTCCAAATGTGTGGGTAAAATATATATCCCTTGGGGGGAAATTTGAAAAAAAGTTGAAAACATTTTTTTTTCTGGACTTAGAAAATTTTCACACATGTCTCAGACTTCCAGAGAGGGGAGCATGTCAGTGCGCGCATCCGATTTCAGTTCCAGAGCGATTCACCCGATGAGTCCTTCATACTTAGTCGTTTTTTGGAAAAATTTTCACTTTTTGAAAATTTCACTTTTTTGTGAAAATCTCTGCTAAATGAGGTTATAGTATGTTAGAGGGCATCCCAGGAGGGCTCCAAATGTGTGGGTAAAATATATATCCCTTGGGGGGAAATTTGAAAAAAAGTTGAAAAATTTTTTTTTCTGGACTTAGAAAATTTTCACACATGTCTCAGACTTCCAGAGAGGGGAGCATGTCAGTGCGCGCATCCGATTTCAGTTCCAGAGCGATTCACCCGATGAGTCCTTCATACTTAGTTGTTTTTTTGCAAAATTTCTGACTTTTTGAAAATTTCACTTTTTTGTGAAAATCTCCGCTAAATGAGGTTATAGTATGTTAGAGGGCATCCCAGGAGGGCTCCATACGTGTGGGTAAAATATATATCCCTTGGGGGGAAATTTGAAAAAAAGTAGAAATTTTTTTTTTTTCTGGACTTAGAAAATTTTCACACATGTCTCAGACTTCCAGAGAGGGGAGCATGTCAGTGCGTGCATCCGATTTCAGTTCCAGGGCGATTCACCCGATGAGTCCTTCATACTTAATCGTTTTTTGCAAAATTTCTGAATCTTTGAAAATTTCACTTTTTTGTGAAAATCTCCGCTAAATGAGGTTATAGTATGTTAGAGGGCATCCCAGGAGGGCTCCAAATGTGTGGGTAAAATATATATCCCTTGGGGGGAAATTTGAAAAAAAGTTGAAATTTTTTTTTTTCTGGAATTAAAAAATTTTCACACATGTCTCAAACTTCCAGAGAGGGGAGCATGTCAGTGCGCGCATCCGATTTCAGTTCCAGAGCGATTCACCCGATGAGTCCTTCATACTTAGTCGTTTTTTGCAAAATTTCTGACTTTATTGAAAATTTCACTTTTTTGTGAAAATCTCTGCTAAATGAGGTTATAGTATGTTAGAGGGCATCCCAGGTGGGCTCCAAATGTGTGGGTAAAATATATATCCCTTGGGGGGTAATTTGAAAAAAAGTTGAAAAATTTTTTTTTTCTGGACTTAGAAAATTTTCACACATGTCTCAGACTTCCAGAGAGGGGAGCATGTCAGTGCATGCATCCGATTTCAGTTCCAGAGCGATTCACCCGATGAGTCCTTCATACTTAGTCGTTTTTTGCAAAATTTCTGACTTTTTGAAAATTTCACTTTTTTGTGAAAGTCTCTGCTAAATGAGGTTATAGTATGTTAGAGGGCATCCCAGGTGGGCTCCAAATGTGTTGGTAAAATATATATCCCTTGGGGGGTAATTTGAAAAAAAGTTAAATTTTTTTTTTTTCTGGACTTAGAGAATTTTCACACATGTCTCAGACTTCCAGAGAGGGGAGCATGTCAGTGAGCGCATCCGATTTCAGTTCCAGAGCGTTACACCCGATGAGTCCTTCATACTTAGTCGTTTTTTGGAAAAATTTTCACTTTTTGAAAATTTCACTTTTTTGTGAAAATCTCCGCTAAATGAGGTTATAGTATGTTAGAGGGCATCCCTGGAGGGCTCCAAATGTGTGGGTAAAATATATATCCCTTGGGGGGAAATTTGAAAAAAAATTGAAAAAATTTTTTTTTCTGGACTTAGAAAATTTTCACACGTCTCAGACTTCCAGAGAGCAT
Organism: Phyllobates terribilis; assembly: GCF_046119375.1. Lineage (NCBI taxonomy): Eukaryota > Metazoa > Chordata > Amphibia > Anura > Dendrobatidae > Phyllobates > Phyllobates terribilis. Next base: position 1,561,991 of record NW_027363185.1, on the reverse strand, counting down.
GTCTGTAAGCGCATCCAATTTCAGTTCCAGAGCGTTTCACCTGATGAGTCCTTCATACTTAGTCATTTTTTGGAAAAATTTTCACTTTTTGAAAATTTCACTTTTTTGTGAAAATCTCTGCTAAATGAGGTTATAGTATGTTAGAGGGCATCCCAGGAGTGTTCCAAATGTGTGGGTAAAATATATATCCCTTGGGGGGTAATTTGAAAAAAAGTTGAAAATTTTTTTTTTTCTGGACTTAGAAAATTTTCACACATGTCTCAGACTTCCAGAGAGGGGAGCATGTCAGAGCGCGCATCCGATTTCAGTTCCAGAGCGATTCACCCGATGAGTCCTTCATACTTAGTCGTTTTTTGGAAAAATTTTCACTTTTTGAAAATTTCACTTTTTTGTGAAAATCTCTGCTAAATGAGGTTATAGTATGTTAGAGGGCATCCCAGGAGGGCTCCAAATGTGTGGGTAAAATATATATCCCTTGGGGGGAAATTTGAAAAAAAGTTGAAAAATTTTTTTTTCTGGACTTAGAAAATTTTCACACATGTCTCAGACTTCCAGAGAGGGGAGCATGTCAGTGCGCGCATCCGATTTCAGTTCCAGAGCGATTCACCCGATGAGTCCTTCATACTTAGTCGTTTTTTGCAAAATTTCTGACTTTTTGAAAATTTCACTTTTTTGTGAAAATCTCCGCTAAATGAGGTTATAGTATGTTAGAGGGCATCCCAGGAGGGCTCCAAATGTGTGGGTAAAATATATATCCCTTGGGGGGAAATTTGAAAAAAAGTTGAAAACATTTTTTTTTCTGGACTTAGAAAATTTTCACACATGTCTCAGACTTCCAGAGAGGGGAGCATGTCAGTGCGCGCATCCGATTTCAGTTCCAGAGCGATTCACCCGATGAGTCCTTCATACTTAGTCGTTTTTTGGAAAAATTTTCACTTTTTGAAAATTTCACTTTTTTGTGAAAATCTCCGCTAAATGAGGTTATAGTATGTTAGAGGGCATCCCAGGAGTGTTCCAAATGTGTGGGTAAAATATATATCCCTTGGGGGGAAATTTGAAAAAAAGTTGAAAACATTTTTTTTTCTGGACTTAGAAAATTTTCACACATGTCTCAGACTTCCAGAGAGGGGAGCATGTCAGTGCGCGCATCCGATTTCAGTTCCAGAGCGATTCACCCGATGAGTCCTTCATACTTAGTCGTTTTTTGGAAAAATTTTCACTTTTTGAAAATTTCACTTTTTTGTGAAAATCTCTGCTAAATGAGGTTATAGTATGTTAGAGGGCATCCCAGGAGGGCTCCATACGTGTGGGTAAAATATATATCCCTTGGGGGGAAATTTGAAAAAAAGTTGAAAAATTTTTTTTTCTGGACTTAGAAAATTTTCACACATGTCTCAGACTTCCAGAGAGGGGAGCATGTCAGTGCGTGCATCCGATTTCAGTTCCAGGGCGATTCACCCGATGAGTCCTTCATACTTAATCGTTTTTTGCAAAATTTCTGAATCTTTGAAAATTTCACTTTTTTGTGAAAATCTCCGCTAAATGAGGTTATAGTATGTTAGAGGGCATCCCAGGAGGGCTCCAAATGTGTGGGTAAAATATATATCCCTTGGGGGGAAATTTGAAAAAAAGTTGAAATTTTTTTTTTTCTGGAATTAAAAAATTTTCACACATGTCTCAAACTTCCAGAGAGGGGAGCATGTCAGTGCGCGCATCCGATTTCAGTTCCAGAGCGATTCACCCGATGAGTCCTTCATACTTAGTCGTTTTTTGCAAAATTTCTGACTTTATTGAAAATTTCACTTTTTTGTGAAAATCTCTGCTAAATGAGGTTATAGTATGTTAGAGGGCATCCCAGGAGGGCTCCAAATGTGTGGGTAAAATATATATCCCTTGGGGGGTAATTTGAAAAAAAGTTGAAAAATTTTTTTTTTCTGGACTTAGAAAATTTTCACACATGTCTCAGACTTCCAGAGAGGGGAGCATGTCAGTGCATGCATCCGATTTCAGTTCCAGAGCGATTCACCCGATGAGTCCTTCATACTTAGTCGTTTTTTGCAAAATTTCTGACTTTTTGAAAATTTCACTTTTTTGTGAAAGTCTCTGCTAAATGAGGTTATAGTATGTTAGAGGGCATCGCAGGAGGGCTCCAAATGTGTGGGTAAAATATATATCCCTTGGGGGGTAATTTGAAAAAAAGTTAAATTTTTTTTTTTTCTGGACTTAGAGAATTTTCACACATGTCTCAGACTTCCAGAGAGGGGAGCATGTCAGTGAGCGCATCCGATTTCAGTTCCAGAGCGATTCACCCGATGAGTCCTTCATACTTAGTCGTTTTTTGGAAAAATTTTCACTTTTTGAAAATTTCACTTTTTTGTGAAAATCTCCGCTAAATGAGGTTATAGTATGTTAGAGGGCATCCCTGGAGGGCTCCAAATGTGTGGGTAAAATATATATCCCTTGGGGGGAAATTTGAAAAAAAATTGAAAAAATTTTTTTTTCTGGACTTAGAAAATTTTCACACGTCTCAGACTTCCAGAGAGCATGTCTGTAAGCGCATCCAATTTCAGTTCCAGAGCGTTTCACCTGATGAGTCCTTCATACTTAGTCATTTTTTGGAAAAATTTTCACTTTTTGAAAATTTCACTTTTTTGTGAAAATCTCTGCTAAATGAGGTTATAGTATGTTAGAGGGCATCCCAGGAGTGTTCCAAATGTGTGGGTAAAATATATATCCCTTGGGGGGAAATTTGAAAAAAAGTTGAAAAATTTTTTTTTCTGGACTTAGAAAATTTTCACACATGTCTCAGACTTCCAGAGAGGGGAGCATGTCAGTGCGCGCATCCGATTTCAGTTCCAGAGCGATTCACCCGATGAGTCCTTCATACTTAGTCGTTTTTTGCAAAATTTCTGACTTTTTGAAAATTTCACTTTTTTGTGAAAATCTCCGCTAAATGAGGTTATAGTATGTTAGAGGGCATCCCAGGAGGGCTCCAAATGTGTGGGTAAAATATATATCCCTTGGGGGGAAATTTGAAAAAAAGTTGAAAACATTTTTTTTTCTGGACTTAGAAAATTTTCACACATGTCTCAGACTTCCAGAGAGGGGAGCATGTCAGTGCGCGCATCCGATTTCAGTTCCAGAGCGATTCACCCGATGAGTCCTTCATACTTAGTCGTTTTTTGGAAAAATTTTCACTTTTTGAAAATTTCACTTTTTTGTGAAAATCTCCGCTAAATGAGGTTATAGTATGTTAGAGGGCATCCCAGGAGGGCTCCAAATGTGTGGGTAAAATATATATCACTTTGGGGGGAAATTTGAAAAAAAGTTGAAAAATTTTTCTTTTCTGGACTTAGAAAATTTTCACACATGTCTCAGACTTCCAGAGAGGGGAGCATGTCTGTAAGCACATCCGATTTCAGTTCCAGAGCGTTTCATCCGATGAGTCCTTCATACTTAGTCGTTTTTTGGAAAAATTTTCACTTTTTGAAAATTTCACTTTTTTGTGAAAATCTCTGCTAAATGAGGTTATAGTATGTTAGAGGGCATCCCAGGAGGGTTCCAAATGTGTGGGTAAAATATATATCCCTTGGGGGGAAATTTGAAAAAAAGTTGAAAAATTTTGTTTTTCTGGACTTAGAAAACTTAAACACATGTCTCAGACTTCCAGAGAGGGGAGCATGTCAGTGCGCGCATCCGATTTCAGTTCCAGAGCGATTCACCCGATGAGTCCTTCATACTTAGTCGTTTTTTGCAAAATTTCTGACTTTTCGAAAATTTAACTTTTTTGTGAAAATCTCCGCTAAATGAGGTTATAGTATGTTAGAGGGCATCCCAGGAGGGCCCCAAATGTGTGGGTAAAATATATATCCCTTGGGGGGAAATTTGAAAAAAAGTTGAAAATTTTTTTTTTCTGGACTTAGAAAATTTTCACACGTCTCAGACTTCTAGAGAGGGGAGCATGTCAGTGCGCGCATCTGATTTCAGTTCCAGAGCGATTCACCCGATGAGTCCTTCATACTTAGTCGTTTTTTGCAAAATTTCTGACTTTTTGAAAATTTCACTTTTTTGTGAAAATCTCCGCTAAATGAGGTTATAGTATGTTAGAGGGCATCCCAGGAGTGCTCCAAATGTGTGGGTAAAATATATATCCCTTGGGGGGAAATTTGAAAAAAAGTTGAAATTTTTTTTTTTTCTGGACTTAGAAAATTTTCACACATGTCTCAGACTTCTAGAGAGGGGAGCATGTCAGTGCGCACATCCGATTTCAGTTCCAGAGCGATTCACCCGATGAGTCCTTCATACTTAGTCGTTTTTTGCAAAATTTCTGACTTTTAGAAAATTTCACTTTTTTGTGAAAATCTCCGCTAAATGAGGTTATAGTATGTTAGAGGGCATCCCAGGAGGGCTCCAAATGTGTGGGTAAAATATATATCCCTTGGGGGGAAATTTGAAAAAAAGTTGAAAACATTTTTTTTTCTGGACTTAGAAAATTTTCACACATGTCTCAGACTTCCAGAGAGGGGAGCATGTCAGTGCGCGCATCCGATTTCAGTTCCAGAGCGATTCACCCGATGAGTCCTTCATACTTAGTCGCTTTTTGGAAAAATTTTCACTTTTTGAAAATTTCACTTTTTTGTGAAAATCTCCGCTAAATGAGGTTATAGTATGTTAGAGGGCATCCCAGGAGGGCTCCAAATGTGTGGGTAAAATATATATCCCTTGGGGGGAAATTTGAAAAAAAGTTGAAATTTTTTTTTTTCTGGAATTAAAAAATTTTCACACATGTCTCAGACTTCCAGAGAGGGGAGCATGTCAGTGCGCGCATCCGATTTCAGTTCCAGAGCGATTCACCCGATGAGTCCTTCATACTTAGTCGTTTTTTGCAAAATTTCTGACTTTATTGAAAATTTCACTTTTTTGTGAAAATCTCTGCTAAATGAGGTTATAGTATGTTAGAGGGCATCCCAGGAGGGCTCCAAATGTGTGGGTAAAATATATATCCCTTGGGGGGTAATTTGAAAAAAAGTTGAAAAATTTTTTTTTTCTGGACTTAGAAAATTTTCACACATGTCTCAGACTTCCAGAGAGGGGAGCATGTCAGTGCATGCATCCGATTTCAGTTCCAGAGCGATTCACCCGATGAGTCCTTCATACTTAGTCGTTTTTTGCAAAATTTCTGACTTTTTGAAAATTTCACTTTTTTGTGAAAATCTCCGCTAAATGAGGTTATAGTATGTTAGAGGGCATCCCAGGAGGGCTCCAAATGTGTGGGTAAAATATATATCCCTTGGGGGGTAATTTGAAAAAAAGTTAAATTTTTTTTTTTTTCTGGACTTAGAGAATTTTCACACATGTCTCAGACTTCCAGAGAGGGGAGCATGTCAGTGAGCGCATCCGATTTCAGTTCCAGAGCGTTACACCCGATGAGTCCTTCATACTTAGTCGTTTTTTGGAAAAATTTTCACTTTTTGAAAATTTCACTTTTTTGTGAAAATCTCCGCTAAATGAGGTTATAGTATGTTAGAGGGCATCCCTGGAGGGCTCCAAATGTTTGGGTAAAATATATATCCCTTGGGGGGAAATTTGAAAAAAAATTGAAAAAATTTTTTTTTCTGGACTTAGAAAATTTTCACACATGTCTCAGACTTCCAGAGAGGGGAGCATGTCTGTAAGCGCGTCCAATTTCAGTTCCAGAGCGTTTCACCCGATGAGTCCTTCATACTTAGTCATTTTTTGGAAAAATTTTCACTTTTTGAAAATTTCACTTTTTTGTGAAAATCTCTGCTAAATGAGGTTATAGTATGTTAGAGGGCATCCCAGGAGTGTTCCAAATGTGTGGGTAAAATATATATCCCTTGGGGGGTAATTTGAAAAAAAGTTGAAAAAATTTTTTTTTCTGGACTTAGAAAATTTTCACACATGTCTCAGACTTCCAGAGAGGGGAGCATGTCAGTGCGTGCATCCGATTTCAGTTCCAGAGCGATTCACCCGATGAGTCCTTCATACTTAGTCGTTTTTTGCAAAATTTCTGACTTTTTGAAAATTTCACTTTTTTGTGAAAATCTCCGCTAAATGAGGTTATAGTATGTTAGAGGGCATCCCAGGAGGGCTCCAAATGTGTGGGTAAAATATATATCCCTTGGGGGGAAATTTGAAAAAAAGTTAAATTTTTTTTTTTTTCTGGACTTAGAGAATTTTCACACATGTCTCAGACTTCCAGAGAGGGGAGCATGTCAGTGAGCGCATCCGATTTCAGTTCCAGAGCGATCCACCCGATGAGTCCTTCATACTTAGTCAATTTTTGCAAAATTTCTGACTTTTTGAAAATTTCACTTTTTTGTGAAAATCTCTGCTAAATGAGGTTATAGTATGTTAGAGGGCATCCCAGGAGGGCTCCAAATGTGTGGGTAAAATATATATCCCTTGGGGGGAAATTTATAAAAAAGTTGAAAAATTTTTTTTTTCTCGACTTAGAAAATTTTCACACATGTCTCAGACTTCCAGAGAGGGGAGCATGTCTGTAAGCGCATCCGATTTCAGTTCCAGAGCGATTCACCCGATGAGTCCTTCATACTTAGTCGTTTTTTGGAAAAATCTCACTTTTTGAAAATTTCACTTTTTTGTGAAAATCTCTGCTAAATGAGGTTATAGTATGTTAGAGGGCATCCCAGGAGGGCTCCAAATGTGTAGGTAAAATATATATCCCTTGGGGGGTAATTTGAAAAAAAGTTGAAAAAATTTTTTTTTCTGGACTTAGAAAATTTAAACACATGTCTCAGACTTCCAGAGAGGGGAGCATGTCAGTGCGCGCATCCGATTTCAGTTACAGAGCGATTCACCCGATGAGTCCTTCATACTTAGTCGTTTTTTGCAAAATTTCTGACTTTTTGAAAATTTCACTTTTTTGTGAAAATCTCCGCTAAATGAGGTTATAGTATGTTAGAGGGCATCCCAGGAGGGCTCCAAATGTGTGGGTAAAATATATATCCCTTTGGGGGAAATTTGAAAAAAAGTTGAATTTTTTTTTTTTCTGGAATTAAAAAATTTTCACACATGTCTCAGACTTCCAGAGAGGGGAGCATGTCAGTGCGCGCATCCGATTTCAGTTCCAGAGCGATTCACCCGATGAGTCCTTCATACTTAGTCGTTTTTTGCAAAATTTCTGACTTTATTGAAAATTTCACTTTTTTGTGAAAATCTCTGCTAAATGAGGTTATAGTATGTTTAGAGGGCATCCCAGGAGGGCTCCAAATGTGTGGGTAAAATAAATATCCCTTGGGGGGTAATTTGAAAAAAAGTTGAAAAATTTTTTTTTTCTGGACTTAGAAAATTTTCACACATGTCTCAGACTTCCAGAGAGGGGAGCATGTCAGTGCATGCATCCGATTTCAGTTCCAGAGCGATTCACCCGATGAGTCCTTCATACTTAGTCGTTTTTTGCAAAATTTCTGACTTTTTTAAAATTTCACCTTTTTGTGAAAATCTCCGCTAAATGAGGTTATAGTATGTTAGAGGGCATCCCAGGAGGGCTCCAAATGTGTGGGTAAAATATATATCCCTTGGGGGGAAATTTGAAAAAAAGTTGAAATTTTTTTTTTTTCTGGAATTAAAAAATTTTCACACATGTCTCAGACTTCCAGAGAGGGGAGCATGTCAGTGCGCGCATCCGATTTCAGTTCCAGAGCGATTCACCCGATGAGTCCTTCATACTTAGTCGTTTTTTGCAAAATTTCTGACTTTATTGAAAATTTCACTTTTTTGTGAAAATCTCTGCTAAATGAGGTTATAGTATGTTAGAGGGCATCCCAGGAGTGTTCCAAATGTGTGGGTAAAATACATATCCCTTGGGGGGTAATTTGAAAAAAGTTGAAAAATTTTTTTTTTCTGGACTTAGAAAATTTTCACACATGTCTCAGACTTCCAGAGAGGGGAGCATGTCAGTGCGCGCATCCGATTTCAGTTCCAGAGCGATTCACCCGATGAGTCCTTCATACTTAGTCGTTTTTTGCAAAATTTCTGACTTTTTGAAAATTTCACTTTTTTGTGAAAGTCTCTGCTAAATGAGGTTATAGTATGTTAGAGGGCATCGCAGGAGGGCTCCAAATGTGTGGGTAAAATATATATCCCTTGGGGGGTAATTTGAAAAAAAGTTAAATTTTTTTTTTTTTCTGCACTTAGAGAATTTTCACACATGTCTCAGACTTCCAGAGAGGGGAGCATTTCAGTGAGCGCATCCGATTTCAGTTCCAGAGCGTTACACCCGATGAGTCCTTCATACTTAGTCGTTTTTTGGAAAAATTTTCACTTTTTGAAAATTTCACTTTTTTGTGAAAATCTCCGCTAAATGAGGTTATAGTATGTTAGAGGGCATCCCTGGAGGGCTCCAAATGTGTGGGTAAAATATATATCCCTTGGGGGGAAATTTGAAAAAAAATTGAAAAAATTTTTTTTTCTGGACTTAGAAAATTTTCACACATGTCTCAGACTTCCAGAGAGGGGAGCATGTCTGTAAGCACATCCAATTTCAGTTCCAGAGCGTTTCACCCGATGAGTCCTTCATACTTAGTCATTTTTTGGAAAAATTTTCACTTTTTGAAAATTTCACTTTTTTGTGAAAATCTCTGCTAAATGAGGTTATAGTATGTTAGAGGGCATCCCAGGAGTGTTCCAAATGTGTGGGTAAAATATATATCCCTTGGGGGGTAATTTGAAAAAAAGTTGAAAAAATTTTTTTTTCTGGACTTAGAAAATTTTCACACATGTCTCAGACTTCCAGAGAGAGGAGCATGTCAGTGCGTGCATCCGATTTCACTTCCAGAGCGATTCACCCGATGAGTCCTTCATACTTAGTCGTTTTTTGCAAAATTTCTGACTTTTTGAAAATTTCACTTTTTTGTGAAAATCTCCGCTAAATGAGGTTATAGTATGTTAGAGGGCATCCCAGGAGGGCTCCAAATGTGTGGGTAAAATATATATCCCTTGGGGGGAAATTTGAAAAAAAGTTAAATTTTTTTTTTTTTCTGGACTTAGAGAATTTTCACACATGTCTCAGACTTCCAGAGAGGGGAGCATGTCAGTGAGCGCATCCGATTTCAGTTCCAGAGCGATCCACCCGATGAGTCCTTCATACTTAGTCAATTTTTGCAAAATTTCTGACTTTTTGAAAATTTCACTTTTTTGTGAAAATCTCTGCTAAATGAGGTTATAGTATGTTAGAGGGCATCCCAGGAGGGCTCCAAATGTGTGGGTAAAATATATATCCCTTTGGGGTAAATTTGAAAAAAAGTTGAAATTTTTTTTTTTCTGGAATTAAAAAATTTTCACACATGTCTCAGACTTCCAGAGAGGGGAGCATGTCAGTGCGCGCATCCGATTTCAGTTCCAGAGCGATTCACCCGATGAGTCCTTCATACTTAGTCGTTTTTTGAAAAAATTTCTGACTTTATTGAAAATTTCACTTTTTTGTGAAAATCTCTGCTAAATGAGGTTATAGTATGTTTAGAGGGCATCCCAGGAGGGCTCCAAATGTGTGGGTAAAATAAATATCCCTTGGGGGGTAATTTGAAAAAAGTTGAAAATTTTTTTTTTTCTGGACTTAGAAAATTTTCACACATGTCTCAGACTTCCAGAGAGGGGAGCATGTCAGTGCGCGCATCCGATTTCAGTTCCAGAGCGATTCACCCGATGAGTCCTTCATACTTAGTCGTTTTTTGCAAAATTTCTGACTTTTTGAAAATTTCACTTTTTTGTGAAAGTCTCTGCTAAATGAGGTTATAGTATGTTAGAGGGCATCGCAGGAGGGCTCCAAATGTGTGGGTAAAATATATATCCCTTGGGGGGAAATTTGAAAAAAAGTTAATTTTTTTTTTTTTCTGGACTTAGAGAATTTTCACACATGTCTCAGACTTCCAGAGAGGGGAGCATGTCAGTGCGCGCATCCGATTTCAGTTCCAGAGCGATTCACCCGATGAGTCCTTCATACTTAGTCTTTTTTTGCAAAATTTCTGACTTTTTGAAAATTTCACTTTTTTGTGAAAATCTCCGCTAAATGAGGTTATAGTATGTTAGAGGGCATCCCAGGAGGGCTCCAAATGTGTGGGTAAAATATATATCCCTTGGGGGGAAATTTGAAAAAAAGTTGAAATTTTTTTTTTCTGGACTTAGAAAATTTTCACACATGTCTCAGACTTCCAGAGAGGGGAGCATGTCAGTGAGTGCATCCGATTTCAGTTCCAGGGCGATTCACCCGATGAGTCCTTCATACTTAATCGTTTTTTGCAAAATTTCTGAATTTTTGAAAATTTCACTTTTTTGTGAAAATCTCCGCTAAATGAGGTTATAGTGTGTTAGAGGGCATCCCAGGAGGGCTCCAAATGTGTGGGTAAAATATATATCCCTTGGGGGGAAATTTGGAAAAAAGTTGAAAATTTTTTTTTTCTGGACTTAGAAAATTTTCACACGTCTCAGACTTCCAGAGAGGGGAGCATGTCAGTGCGCGCATCCGATTTCAGTTCCAGAGCGATTCACCCGATGAGTCCTTCATACTTAGTCGTTTTTTGCAAAATTTCTGACTTTTTGAAAATTTCACTTTTTTGTGAAAATCTCCGCTAAATGAGGTTATAGTATGTTAGAGGGCATCCCAGGAGTGTTCCAAATGTGTGGGTAAAATACATATCCCTTGGGGGGTAATTTGAAAAAAGTTGAAAAATTTTTTTTTTCTGGACTTAGAAAATTTTCACACATGTCTCAGACTTCCAGAGAGGGGAGCATGTCAGTGCGCGCATCCGATTTCAGTTCCAGAGCGATTCACCCGATGAGTCCTTCATACTTAGTCGTTTTTTGCAAAATTTCTGACTTTTTGAAAATTTCACTTTTTTGTGAAAGTCTCTGCTAAATGAGGTTATAGTATATTAGAGGGCATCGCAGGAGGGCTCCAAATGTGTGGGTAAAATATATATCCTTTGGGGGGTAATTTGAAAAAAAGTTAATTTTTTTTTTTTTTCTGGACTTAGAGAATTTTCACACATGTCTCAGACTTCCAGAGAGGGGAGCATGTCAGTGAGCGCATCCGATTTCAGTTCCAGAGCGTTACACCCGACGAGTCCTTCATACTTAGTCGTTTTTTGGAAAAATTTTCACTTTTTGAAAATTTCACTTTTTTGTGAAAATCTCCGCTAAATGAGGTTATAGTATGTTAGAGGGCATCCCTGGAGGGCTCCAAATGTGTGGGTAAAATATATATCCCTTGGGGGGAAATTTGAAAAAAAATTGAAAAAATTTTTTTTTCTGGACTTAGAAAATTTTCACACATGTCTCAGACTTCCAGAGAGCATGTCTGTAAGCGCATCCAATTTCAGTTCCAGAGCGTTTCACCCGATGAGTCCTTCATACTTAGTCATTTTTTGGAAAAATTTTCACTTTTTGAAAATTTCACTTTTTTGTGAAAATCTCTGCTAAATGAGGTTATAGTATGTTAGAGGACATCCCAGGAGTGTTCCAAATGTGTGGGTAAAATATATATCCCTTGGGGGGTAATTTGAAAAAAAGTTGAAAATTTTTTTTTTTCTGGACTTAGAAAATTTTCACACATGTCTCAGACTTCCAGAGAGGGGAGCATGTCTGTAAGCGCATCCAATTTCAGTTCCAGAGCGTTTCACCCGATGAGTCCTTCATATTTAGTCATTTTTTGGAAAAATTTTCACTTTTTGAAAATTTCACTTTTTTGTGAAAATCTCTGCTAAATGAGCTTATAGTATGTTAGAGGGCATCCCAGGAGTGTTCCAAATGTGTGGGTAAAATATATATCCCTTGGGGGGTAATTTGAAAAAAAGTTGAAAAAATTTTTTTTTCTGGACTTAGAAAATTTTCACACATGTCTCAGACTTCCAGAGAGGGGAGCATGTCAGTGCGTGCATCCGATTTCAGTTCCAGAGCGATTCACCCGATGAGTCCTTCATACTTAGTCGTTTTTTGCAAAATTTCTGACTTTTTGAAAATTTCACTTTTTTGTGAAAATCTCCGCTAAATGAGGTTATAGTATGTCAGAGGGCATCCCAGGAGGGCTCCAAATGTGTGGGTAAAATATATATCCCTTGGGGGGAAATTTGAAAAAAAGTTAAATTTTTTTTTTTTCTGGACTTAGAGAATTTTCACACATGTCTCAGACTTCCAGAGAGGGGAGCATGTCAGTGAGCGCATCCGATTTCAGTTCCAGAGCGATCCACCCGATGAGTCCTTCATACTTAGTCAATTTTTGCAAAATTTCTGACTTTTTGAAAATTTCACTTTTTTGTGAAAATCTCTGCTAAATGAGGTTATAGTATGTTAGAGGGCATCCCAGGAGGGCTCCAAATGTGTGGGTAAAATATATATCCCTTGGGGGGAAATTTATAAAAAAGTTGAAAAATTTTTTTTTTCTCGACTTAGAAAATTTTCACACATGTCTCAGACTTCCAGAGAGGGGAGCATGTCTGTAAGCGCATCCGATTTCAGTTCCAGAGCGTTTCACCCAATGAGTCCTTCATACTTAGTCGTTTTTTGGAAAAATCTCACTTTTTGAAAATTTCACTTTTTTGTGAAAATCTCTGCTAAATGAGGTTATAGTATGTTAGAGGGCATCCCAGGAGGGCTCCAAATGTGTAGGTAAAATATATATCCCTTGGGGGGTAATTTGAAAAAAAGTTGAAAAAATTTTTTTTTCTGGACTTAGAAAATTTAAACACATGTCTCAGACTTCCAGAGAGGGGAGCATGTCAGTGCGCGCATCCGATTTCAGTTACAGAGCGATTCACCCGATGAGTCCTTCATACTTAGTCGTTTTTTGCAAAATTTCTGACGTTTTGAAAATTTCACTTTTTTGTGAAAATCTCCGCTAAATGAGGTTATAGTATGTTAGAGGGCATCCCAGGAGGGCTCCAAATGTGTGGGTAAAATATATATCCCTTTGGGGGAAATTTGAAAAAAAGTTGAAATTTTTTTTTTTCTGGAATTAAAAAATTTTCACACATGTCTCAGACTTCCAGAGAGGGGAGCATGTCAGTGCGCGCATCCGATTTCAGTTCCAGAGCGATTCACCCGATGAGTCCTTCATACTTAGTCGTTTTTTGCAAAATTTCTGACTTTATTGAAAATTTCACTTTTTTGTGAAAATCTCTGCTAAATGAGGTTATAGTATGTTTAGAGGGCATCCCAGGAGGGCTCCAAATGTGTGGGTAAAATATATATCCCTTGGGGAGAAATTTGAAAAAAAGTTGAAAATTTTTTTTTTTCTGGACTTAGAAAATTTTCACACGTCTCAGACTTCTAGAGAGGGGAGCATGTCAGTGCGCACATCCGATTTCAGTTCCAGAGTGATTCACCCGATGAGTCCTTCATACTTAGTCGTTTTTTGCAAAATTTCTGACTTTTTGAAAATTTCACTTTTTTGTGAAAATCTCCGCTAAATGAGGTTATAGTATGTTAGAGGGCATCCCAGGAGGGCTCCAAATGTGTGGGTAAAATATATATCCCTTGGGGGGAAATTTGAAAAAAAGTTGAAAAATTTTTTTTTCTGGACTTAGAAAATTTTCACACATGTCTCAGACTTCCAGAGAGGGGAGCATGTCAGTGCGAGCATCCGATTTCAGTTCCAGAGCGATTCACCCGATGAGTCCTTCATACTTAGTCGTTTTTTGGAAAAATTTTCACTTTTTGAAAATTTCACTTTTTTGTGAAAATCTCCGCTAAATGAGGTTATAGTATGTTAGAGGGCATCCCTGGAGGGCTCCAAATGTGTGGGTAAAATATATATCCCTTGGGGGGAAATTTGAAAAAAAATTGAAAAAAATTTTTTTTCTGGACTTAGAAAATTTTCACACATGTCTCAGACTTCCAGAGAGCATGTCTGTAAGCGCATCCAATTTCAGTTCCAGAGCGTTTCACCCGATGAGTCCTTCATACTTAGTCATTTTTTGGAAAAATTTTCACTTTTTGAAAATTTCACTTTTTTGTGAAAATCTCTGCTAAATGAGGTTATAGTATGTTAGAGGGCATCCCAGGAGTGTTCCAAATGTGTGGGTAAAATATATATCCCTTGGGGGGTAATTTGAAAAAAAGTTGAAAAAATTTTTTTTTCTGGACTTAGAAAATTTTCACACATGTCTCAGACTTCCAGAGAGGGGAGCATGTCAGTGCGTGCATCCGATTTCAGTTCCAGAGCTATTCACCCGATGAGTCCTTCATACTTAGTCGTTTTTTGCAAAATTTCTGACTTTTTGAAAATTTCACTTTTTTGTGAAAATCTCCGCTAAATGAGGTTATAGTATGTTAGAGGGCATCCCAGGAGGGCTCCAAATGTGTGGGTAAAATATATATCCCTTGGGGGGAAATTTATAAAAAAGTTGAAAAAATTTTTTTTTCTCGACTTAGAAAATTTTCACACATGTCTCAGACTTCCAGAGAGGGGAGCATGTCAGTGCATGCATCCGATTTCAGTTCCAGAGCGATTCACCCGATGAGTCCTTCATACTTAGTCGTTTTTTGCAAAATTTCTGACTTTTTTAAAATTTCACTTTTTTGTGAAAATCTCCGCTAAATGAGGTTATAGTATGTTAGAGGGCATCCCAGGAGGGCTCCAAATGTGTGGGTAAAATAAATATCCCTTGGGGGGAAATTTGAAAAAAAGTTGAAATTTTTTTTTTTCTGGAATTAAAAAATTTTCACACATGTCTCAGACTTCCAGAGAGGGGAGCATGTCAGTGCGCGCATCCGATTTCAGTTCCAGAGCGATTCACCCGATGAGTCCTTCATACTTAGTCATTTTTTGCAAAATTTCTGACTTTATTGAAAATTTCACTTTTTTGTGAAAATCTCTGCTAAATGAGGTTATAGTATGTTAGAGGGCATCCCAGGAGTGTTCCAAATGTGTGGGTAAAATACATATCCCTTGGGGGGTAATTTGAAAAAAGTTGAAAAATTTTTTTTTTCTGGACTTAGAAAATTTTCACACATGTCTCAGACTTCCAGAGAGGGGAGCATGTCAGTGCGCGCATCCGATTTCAGTTCCAGAGCGATTCACCCGATGAGTCCTTCATACTTAGTCGTTTTTTGCAAAATTTCTGACTTTTTGAAAATTTCACTTTTTTGTGAAAGTCTCTGCTAAATGAGGTTATAGTATGTTAGAGGGCATCGCAGGAGGGCTCCAAATGTGTGGGTAAAATATATATCCCTTGGGGGGAAATTTGAAAAAAAGTTAATTTTTTTTTTTCTGGACTTAGAGAATTTTCACACATGTCTCAGACTTCCAGAGAGGGGAGCATGTCAGTGCGCGCATCCGATTTCAGTTCCAGAGCGATTCACCCGATGAGTCCTTCATACTTAGTCGTTTTTTGGAAAAATTTTCACTTTTTGAAAATTTCACTTTTTTGTGAAAATCTCCGCTAAATGAGGTTATAGTATGTTAGAGGGCATCCCAGGAGGGCTCCAAATGTGTGTGTAAAATATATATCACTTGGGGGGAAATTTGAAAAAAAGTTGAAAATTTTTTTTTTTCTGGACTTAGAAAATTTTCACACATGTCTCAGACTTCCAGAGAGGGGAGCATGTCTGTAAGCACATCCGATTTCAGTTCCAGAGCGTTTCATCCGATGAGTCCTTCATACTTAGTCGTTTTTTGGAAAAATTTTCACTTTTTGAAAATTTCACTTTTTTGTGAAAATCTCTGCTAAATGAGGTTATAGTATGTTAGAGGGCATCCCAGGAGGGTTCCAAATGTGTGGGTAAAATATATATCCCTTGGGGGGAAATTTGAAAAAAAGTTGAAAAATTTTGTTTTTCTGGAATTAGAAAACTTAAACACATGTCTCAGACTTCCAGAGAGGGGAGCATGTCAGTGCGCACATCCGATTTCAGTTCCAGAGCGATTCACCCGATGAGTCCTTCATACTTAGTCTTTTTTTGCAAAATTTCTGACTTTTTGAAAATTTCACTTTTTTGTGAAAATCTCTGCTAAATGAGGTTATAGTATGTTAGAGGGCATCCCAGGAGGGCTCCAAATGTGTGGGTAAAATATATATCCCTTGGGGGGAAATTTGAAAAAAAGTTGAAATTTTTTTTTTCTGGACTTAGAAAATTTTCACACATGTCTCAGACTTCCAGAGAGGGGAGCATGTCAGTGAGTGCATCCGATTTCAGTTCCAGGGCGATTCACCCGATGAGTCCTTCATACTTAATCGTTTTTTGCAAAATTTCTGAATTTTTGAAAATTTCACTTTTTTGTGAAAATCTCCGCTAAATGAGGTTATAGTATGTTAGAGGGCATCCCAGGAGGGCTCCAAATGTGTGGGTAAAATATATATCCCTTGGGGGGAAATTTGGAAAAAAGTTGAAAATTTTTTTTTTCTGGACTTAGAAAATTTTCACACATGTCTCAGACTTCTAGAGAGGGGAGCATGTCAGTGCGCGCATCCGATTTCAGTTCCAGAGTGATTCACCTGATGAGTCCTTCATACTTAGTCGTTTTTTGCAAAATTTCTGACTTTTTGAAAATTTCACTTTTTTGTGAAAATCTCCGCTAAATGAGGTTATAGTATGTTAGAGGGCATCCCAGGAGGGCTCCAAATGTGTGGGTAAAATATATATCCCTTGGGGAGAAATTTGAAAAAAAGTTGAAAATTTTTTTTTTTCTGGACTTAGAAAATTTTCACACGTCTCAGACTTCTAGAGAGGGGAGCATGTCAGTGCGCACATCCGATTTCAGTTCCAGAGCGATTCACCCGATGAGTCCTTCATACTTAGTCGTTTTTTGCAAAATTTCTGACTTTTTGAAAATTTCACTTTTTTGTGAAAATCTCCGCTAAATGAGGTTATAGTATGTTAGAGGGCATCCCAGGAGGGCTCCAAATGTGTGGGTAAAATATATATCCCTTGGGGGGAAATTTGAAAAAAAGTTGAAAATTTTTTTTTTCTGGACTTAGAAAATTTTCACACATGTCTCAGACTTCCAGAGAGGGGAGCATGTCAGTGCGCGCATCCGATTTCAGTTCCAGAGCGATTCACCCGATGAGTCCTTCATACTTAGTCGTTTTTTGGAAAAATTTTCACTTTTTGAAAATTTCACTTTTTTGTGAAAATCTCCGCTAAATGAGGTTATAGTATGTTAGAGGGCATCCCAGGAGGGCTCCAAATGTGTGGGTAAAATATATATCACTTGGGGGGAAATTTGAAAAAAAGTTGAAAAATCTTTTTTTTCTGGACTTAGAAAATTTTCACACATGTCTCAGACTTCCAGAGAGGGGAGCATGTCTGTAAGCACATCCGATTTCAGTTCCAGAGCGATTCACCCGATGAGTCCTTCATACTTAGTCTTTTTTTGCAAAATTTCTGACTTTTTGAAAATTTCACTTTTTTGTGAAAATCTCCGCTAAATGAGGTTATAGTATGTTAGAGGGCATCCCAGGAGGGCTCCAAATGTGTGGGTAAAATATATATCCCTTGGGGGGAAATTTGAAAAAAAGTTGAAATTTTTTTTTTTCTGGACTTAGAAAATTTTCACACATGTCTCAGACTTCCAGAGAGGGGAGCATGTCAGTGCGTGCATCCGATTTCAGTTCCAGAGCGATTCACCCGATGAGTCCTTCATACTTAGTCTTTTTTTGCAAAATTTCTGACTTTTTGAAAATTTCACTTTTTTGTGAAAATCTCCGCTAAATGAGGTTATAGTATGTTAGAGGGCATCCCTGGAGGGCTCCAAATGTGTGGGTAAAATATATATCCCTTGGGGGGAAATTTGAAAAAAAATTGAAAAAAATTTTTTTTCTGGACTTAGAAAATTTTCACACATGTCTCAGACTTCCAGAGAGCATGTCTGTAAGCGCATCCAATTTCAGTTCCAGAGCGTTTCACCCGATGAGTCCTTCATACTTAGTCATTTTTTTGAAAAATTTTCACTTTTTGAAAATTTCACTTTTTTGTGAAAATCTCTGCTAAATGAGGTTATAGTATGTTAGAGGGCATCCCAGGAGTGTTCCAAATGTGTGGGTAAAATACATATCCCTTGGGGGGTAATTTGAAAAAAGTTGAAAAATTTTTTTTTTCTGGACTTAGAAAATTTTCACACATGTCTCAGACTTCCAGAGAGGGGAGCATGTCAGTGCGCGCATCCGATTTCAGTTCCAGAGCGATTCACCCGATGAGTCCTTCATACTTAGTCGTTTTTTGCAAAATTTCTGACTTTTTGAAAATTTCACTTTTTTGTGAAAGTCTCTGCTAAATGAGGTTATAGTATGTTAGAGGGCATCGCAGGAGGGCTCCAAATGTGTGGGTAAAATATATATCCCTTGGGGGGAAATTTGAAAAAAAGTTAATTTTTTTTTTTCTGGACTTAGAGAATTTTCACACATGTCTCAGACTTCCAGAGAGGGGAGCATGTCAGTGCGCGCATCCGATTTCAGTTCCAGAGCGATTCACCCGATGAGTCCTTCATACTTAGTCGTTTTTTGGAAAAATTTTCACTTTTTGAAAATTTCACTTTTTTGTGAAAATCTCCGCTAAATGAGGTTATAGTATGTTAGAGGGCATCCCAGGAGGGCTCCAAATGTGTGTGTAAAATATATATCACTTGGGGGGAAATTTGAAAAAAAGTTGAAAATTTTTTTTTTTCTGGACTTAGAAAATTTTCACACATGTCTCAGACTTCCAGAGAGGGGAGCATGTCTGTAAGCACATCCGATTTCAGTTCCAGAGCGTTTCATCCGATGAGTCCTTCATACTTAGTCGTTTTTTGGAAAAATTTTCACTTTTTGAAAATTTCACTTTTTTGTGAAAATCTCTGCTAAATGAGGTTATAGTATGTTAGAGGGCATCCCAGGAGGGTTCCAAATGTGTGGGTAAAATATATATCCCTTGGGGGGAAATTTGAAAAAAAGTTGAAAAATTTTGTTTTTCTGGACTTAGAAAACTTAAACACATGTCTCAGACTTCCAGAGAGGGGAGCATGTCAGTGCGCACATCCGATTTCAGTTCCAGAGCGATTCACCCGATGAGTCCTTCATACTTAGTCTTTTTTTGCAAAATTTCTGACTTTTTGAAAATTTCACTTTTTTGTGAAAATCTCTGCTAAATGAGGTTATAGTATGTTAGAGGGCATCCCAGGAGGGCTCCAAATGTGTGGGTAAAATATATATCCCTTGGGGGGAAATTTGAAAAAAAGTTGAAATTTTTTTTTTCTGGACTTAGAAAATTTTCACACATGTCTCAGACTTCCAGAGAGGGGAGCATGTCAGTGAGTGCATCCGATTTCAGTTCCAGGGCGATTCACCCGATGAGTCCTTCATACTTAATCGTTTTTTGCAAAATTTCTGAATTTTTGAAAATTTCACTTTTTTGTGAAAATCTCCGCTAAATGAGGTTATAGTATGTTAGAGGGCATCCCAGGAGGGCTCCAAATGTGTGGGTAAAATATATATCCCTTGGGGGGAAATTTGGAAAAAAGTTGAAAATTTTTTTTTTCTGGACTTAGAAAATTTTCACACATGTCTCAGACTTCTAGAGAGGGGAGCATGTCAGTGCGCGCATCCGATTTCAGTTCCAGAGTGATTCACCTGATGAGTCCTTCATACTTAGTCGTTTTTTGCAAAATTTCTGACTTTTTGAAAATTTCACTTTTTTGTGAAAATCTCCGCTAAATGAGGTTATAGTATGTTAGAGGGCATCCCAGGAGGGCTCCAAATGTGTGGGTAAAATATATATCCCTTGGGGAGAAATTTGAAAAAAAGTTGAAAATTTTTTTTTTTCTGGACTTAGAAAATTTTCACACGTCTCAGACTTCTAGAGAGGGGAGCATGTCAGTGCGCACATCCGATTTCAGTTCCAGAGCGATTCACCCGATGAGTCCTTCATACTTAGTCGTTTTTTGCAAAATTTCTGACTTTTTGAAAATTTCACTTTTTTGTGAAAATCTCCGCTAAATGAGGTTATAGTATGTTAGAGGGCATCCCAGGAGGGCTCCAAATGTGTGGGTAAAATATATATCCCTTGGGGGGAAATTTGAAAAAAAGTTGAAAATTTTTTTTTTCTGGACTTAGAAAATTTTCACACATGTCTCAGACTTCCAGAGAGGGGAGCATGTCAGTGCGCGCATCCGATTTCAGTTCCAGAGCGATTCACCCGATGAGTCCTTCATACTTAGTCGTTTTTTGGAAAAATTTTCACTTTTTGAAAATTTCACTTTTTTGTGAAAATCTCCGCTAAATGAGGTTATAGTATGTTAGAGGGCATCCCAGGAGGGCTCCAAATGTGTGGGTAAAATATATATCACTTGGGGGGAAATTTGAAAAAAAGTTGAAAAATCTTTTTTTTCTGGACTTAGAAAATTTTCACACATGTCTCAGACTTCCAGAGAGGGGAGCATGTCTGTAAGCACATCCGATTTCAGTTCCAGAGCGATTCACCCGATGAGTCCTTCATACTTAGTCTTTTTTTGCAAAATTTCTGACTTTTTGAAAATTTCACTTTTTTGTGAAAATCTCCGCTAAATGAGGTTATAGTATGTTAGAGGGCATCCCAGGAGGGCTCCAAATGTGTGGGTAAAATATATATCCCTTGGGGGGAAATTTGAAAAAAAGTTGAAATTTTTTTTTTTCTGGACTTAGAAAATTTTCACACATGTCTCAGACTTCCAGAGAGGGGAGCATGTCAGTGCGTGCATCCGATTTCAGTTCCAGAGCGATTCACCCGATGAGTCCTTCATACTTAGTCTTTTTTTGCAAAATTTCTGACTTTTTGAAAATTTCACTTTTTTGTGAAAATCTCCGCTAAATGAGGTTATAGTATGTTAGAGGGCATCCCTGGAGGGCTCCAAATGTGTGGGTAAAATATATATCCCTTGGGGGGAAATTTGAAAAAAAATTGAAAAAAATTTTTTTTCTGGACTTAGAAAATTTTCACACATGTCTCAGACTTCCAGAGAGCATGTCTGTAAGCGCATCCAATTTCAGTTCCAGAGCGTTTCACCCGATGAGTCCTTCATACTTAGTCATTTTTTGGAAAAATTTTCACTTTTTGAAAATTTCACTTTTTTGTGAAAATCTCTGCTAAATGAGGTTATAGTATGTTAGAGGGCATCCCAGGAGTGTTCCAAATGTGTGGGTAAAATATATATCCCTTGGGGGGTAATTTGAAAAAAAGTTGAAAAAAATTTTTTTTCTGGACTTAGAAAATTTTCACACATGTCTCAGACTTCCAGAGAGGGGAGCATGTCAGTGCGTGCATCCGATTTCAGTTCCAGAGCTATTCACCCGATGAGTCCTTCATACTTAGTCGTTTTTTGCAAAATTTCTGACTTTTTGAAAATTTCACTTTTTTGTGAAAATCTCCGCTAAATGAGGTTATAGTATGTTAGAGGGCATCCCAGGAGGGCTCCAAATGTGTGGGTAAAATATATATCCCTTGGGGGGAAATTTATAAAAAAGTTGAAAAATTTTTTTTTTCTCGACTTAGAAAATTTTCACACATGTCTCAGACTTCCAGAGAGGGGAGCATGTCAGTGCATGCATCCGATTTCAGTTCCAGAGCGATTCACCCGATGAGTCCTTCATACTTAGTCGTTTTTTGCAAAATTTCTGACTTTTTTAAAATTTCACTTTTTTGTGAAAATCTCCGCTAAATGAGGTTATAGTATGTTAGAGGGCATCCCAGGAGGGCTCCAAATGTGTGGGTAAAATAAATATCCCTTGGGGGGAAATTTGAAAAAAAGTTGAAATTTTTTTTTTTCTGGAATTAAAAAATTTTCACACATGTCTCAGACTTCCAGAGAGGGGAGCATGTCAGTGCGCGCATCCGATTTCAGTTCCAGAGCGATTCACCCGATGAGTCCTTCATACTTAGTCATTTTTTGCAAAATTTCTGACTTTATTGAAAATTTCACTTTTTTGTGAAAATCTCTGCTAAATGAGGTTATAGTATGTTAGAGGGCATCCCAGGAGTGTTCCAAATGTGTGGGTAAAATACATATCCCTTGGGGGGTAATTTGAAAAAAGTTGAAAAATTTTTTTTTTCTGGACTTAGAAAATTTTCACACATGTCTCAGACTTCCAGAGAGGGGAGCATGTCAGTGCGCGCATCCGATTTCAGTTCCAGAGCGATTCACCCGATGAGTCCTTCATACTTAGTCGTTTTTTGCAAAATTTCTGACTTTTTGAAAATTTCACTTTTTTGTGAAAGTCTCTGCTAAATGAGGTTATAGTATGTTAGAGGGCATCGCAGGAGGGCTCCAAATGTGTGGGTAAAATATATATCCCTTGGGGGGAAATTTGAAAAAAAGTTAATTTTTTTTTTTCTGGACTTAGAGAATTTTCACACATGTCTCAGACTTCCAGAGAGGGGAGCATGTCAGTGCGCGCATCCGATTTCAGTTCCAGAGCGATTCACCCGATGAGTCCTTCATACTTAGTCGTTTTTTGGAAAAATTTTCACTTTTTGAAAATTTCACTTTTTTGTGAAAATCTCCGCTAAATGAGGTTATAGTATGTTAGAGGGCATCCCAGGAGGGCTCCAAATGTGTGTGTAAAATATATATCACTTGGGGGGAAATTTGAAAAAAAGTTGAAAATTTTTTTTTTTCTGGACTTAGAAAATTTTCACACATGTCTCAGACTTCCAGAGAGGGGAGCATGTCTGTAAGCACATCCGATTTCAGTTCCAGAGCGTTTCATCCGATGAGTCCTTCATACTTAGTCGTTTTTTGGAAAAATTTTCACTTTTTGAAAATTTCACTTTTTTGTGAAAATCTCTGCTAAATGAGGTTATAGTATGTTAGAGGGCATCCCAGGAGGGTTCCAAATGTGTGGGTAAAATATATATCCCTTGGGGGGAAATTTGAAAAAAAGTTGAAAAATTTTGTTTTTCTGGACTTAGAAAACTTAAACACATGTCTCAGACTTCCAGAGAGGGGAGCATGTCAGTGCGCGCATCCGATTTCAGTTCCAGAGCGATTCACCCGATGAGTCCTTCATACTTAGTCTTTTTTTGCAAAATTTCTGACTTTTTGAAAATTTCACTTTTTTGTGAAAATCTCTGCTAAATGAGGTTATAGTATGTTAGAGGGCATCCCAGGAGGGCTCCAAATGTGTGGGTAAAATATATATCCCTTGGGGGGAAATTTGAAAAAAAGTTGAAATTTTTTTTTTCTGGACTTAGAAAATTTTCACACATGTCTCAGACTTCCAGAGAGGGGAGCATGTCAGTGAGTGCATCCGATTTCAGTTCCAGGGCGATTCACCCGATGAGTCCTTCATACTTAATCGTTTTTTGCAAAATTTCTGAATTTTTGAAAATTTCACTTTTTTGTGAAAATCTCCGCTAAATGAGGTTATAGTATGTTAGAGGGCATCCCAGGAGGGCTCCAAATGTGTGGGTAAAATATATATCCCTTGGGGGGAAATTTGGAAAAAAGTTGAAAATTTTTTTTTTCTGGACTTAGAAAATTTTCACACATGTCTCAGACTTCTAGAGAGGGGAGCATGTCAGTGCGCGCATCCGATTTCAGTTCCAGAGTGATTCACCTGATGAGTCCTTCATACTTAGTCGTTTTTTGCAAAATTTCTGACTTTTTGAAAATTTCACTTTTTTGTGAAAATCTCCGCTAAATGAGGTTATAGTATGTTAGAGGGCATCCCAGGAGGGCTCCAAATGTGTGGGTAAAATATATATCCCTTGGGGAGAAATTTGAAAAAAAGTTGAAAATTTTTTTTTTCTGGACTTAGAAAATTTTCACACGTCTCAGACTTCTAGAGAGGGGAGCATGTCAGTGCGCACATCCGATTTCAGTTCCAGAGCGATTCACCCGATGAGTCCTTCATACTTAGTCGTTTTTTGCAAAATTTCTGACTTTTTGAAAATTTCACTTTTTTGTGAAAATCTCCGCTAAATGAGGTTATAGTATGTTAGAGGGCATCCCAGGAGGGCTCCAAATGTGTGGGTAAAATATATATCCCTTGGGGGGAAATTTGAAAAAAAGTTGAAAATTTTTTTTTTCTGGACTTAGAAAATTTTCACACATGTCTCAGACTTCCAGAGAGGGGAGCATGTCAGTGCGCGCATCCGATTTCAGTTCCAGAGCGATTCACCCGATGAGTCCTTCATACTTAGTCGTTTTTTGGAAAAATTTTCACTTTTTGAAAATTTCACTTTTTTGTGAAAATCTCCGCTAAATGAGGTTATAGTATGTTAGAGGGCATCCCAGGAGGGCTCCAAATGTGTGGGTAAAATATATATCACTTGGGGGGAAATTTGAAAAAAAGTTGAAAAATCTTTTTTTTCTGGACTTAGAAAATTTTCACACATGTCTCAGACTTCCAGAGAGGGGAGCATGTCTGTAAGCACATCCGATTTCAGTTCCAGAGCGATTCACCCGATGAGTCCTTCATACTTAGTCTTTTTTTGCAAAATTTCTGACTTTTTGAAAATTTCACTTTTTTGTGAAAATCTCCGCTAAATGAGGTTATAGTATGTTAGAGGGCATCCCAGGAGGGCTCCAAATGTGTGGGTAAAATATATATCCCTTGGGGGGAAATTTGAAAAAAAGTTGAAATTTTTTTTTTTCTGGACTTAGAAAATTTTCACACATGTCTCAGACTTCCAGAGAGGGGAGCATGTCAGTGCGTGCATCCGATTTCAGTTCCAGAGCGATTCACCCGATGAGTCCTTCATACTTAGTCTTTTTTTGCAAAATTTCTGACTTTTTGAAAATTTCACTTTTTTGTGAAAATCTCCGCTAAATGAGGTTATAGTATGTTAGAGGGCATCCCAGGAGGGCTCCAAATGTGTGGGTAAAATATATATCCCTTGGGGGGAAATTTGAAAAAAAGTTGAAATTTTTTTTTTTCTGGACTTAGAAAATTTTCACACATGTCTCAGACTTCCAGAGAGGGGAGCATGTCAGTGCGTGCATCCGATTTCAGTTCCAGAGCGATTCACCCGATGAGTCCTTCATACTTAGTCGTTTTTTGCAAAATTTCTGACTTTTCGAAAATTTAACTTTTTTGTGAAAATCTCCGCTAAATGAGGTTATAGTATGTTAGAGGGCATCCCAGGAGGGCCCCAAATGTGTGGGTAAAATATATATCCCTTGGGGGGAAATTTGAAAAAAAGTTGAAAAATTTTTTTTTCTGGACTTAGAAAATTTTCACACGTCTCAGACTTCTAGAGAGGGGAGCATGTCAGTGCGCGCATCCGATTTCAGTTCCAGAGCGTTTCACCCGATGAGTCCTTCATACTTAGTCATTTTTTGGAAAAATTTTCACTTTTTGAAAATTTCACTTTTTTGTGAAAATCTCTGCTAAATGAGGTTATAGTATGTTAGAGGGCATCCCAGGAGTGTTCCAAATGTGTGGGTAAAATATATATCCCTTGGGGGGTAATTTGAAAAAAAGTTGAAAAAATTTTTTTTTCTGGACTTAGAAAATTTTCACACATGTCTCAGACTTCCAGAGAGGGGAGCATGTCAGTGCGAGCATCCGATTTCAGTACCAGAGCTATTCACCCGATGAGTCCTTCATACTTAGTCGTTTTTTGCAAAATTTCTGACTTTTTGAAAATTTCACTTTTTTGTGAAAATCTCCGCTAAATGAGGTTATAGTATGTTAGAGGGCATCCCAGGAGGGCTCCAAATGTGTGGGTATAATATATATCCCTTGGGGGGAAATTTGAAAAAAAGTTAAATTTTTTTTTTTTTCTGGACTTAGAGAATTTTCACACATGTCTCAGAGTTCCAGAGAGGGGAGCATGTCAGTGAGCGCATCCGATTTCAGTTCCAGAGCGATCCACCCGATGAGTCCTTCATACTTAGTCAATTTTTGCAAAATTTCTGACTTTTTGAAAATTTCACTTTTTTGTGAAAATCTCTGCTAAATGAGGTTATAGTATGTTAGAGGGCATCCCAGGAGGGCTCCAAATGTGTGGGTAAAATATATATCCCTTGGGGGGAAATTTATAAAAAAGTTGAAAAATTTTTTTTTTCTCGACTTAGAAAATTTTCACACATGTCTCAGACTTCCAGAGAGGGGAGCATGTCTGTAAGCGCATCCGATTTCAGTTCCAGAGCGTTTCACCCGATGAGTCCTTCATACTTAGTCGTTTTTTGGAAAAATCTCACTTTTTGAAAATTTCACTTTTTTGTGAAAATCTCTGCTAAATGAGGTTATAGTATGTTAGAGGGCATCCCAGGAGGGCTCCAAATGTGTAGGTAAAATATATATCCCTTGGGGGGTAATTTGAAAAAAAGTTGAAAAAATTTTTTTTTCTGGACTTAGAAAATTTAAACACATGTCTCAGACTTCCAGAGAGGGGAGCATGTCAGTGCGCGCATCCGATTTCAGTTACAGAGCGATTCACCCGATGAGACCTTCATACTTAGTCGTTTTTTGCAAAATTTCTGACTTTTTGAAAATTTCACTTTTTTGTGAAAATCTCCGCTAAATGAGGTTATAGTATGTTAGAGGGCATCCCAGGAGGGCTCCAAATGTGTGGGTAAAATATATATCCCTTTGGGGGAAATTTGAAAAAAAGTTGAAATTTTTTTTTTTCTGGAATTAAAAAATTTTCACACATGTCTCAGACTTCCAGAGAGGGGAGCATGTCAGTGCGCGCATCCGATTTCAGTTCCAGAGCGATTCACCCGATGAGTCCTTCATACTTAGTCGTTTTTTGCAAAATTTCTGACTTTATTGAAAATTTCACTTTTTTGTGAAAATCTCTGCTAAATGAGGTTATAGTATGTTTAGAGGGCATCCCAGGAGGGCTCCAAATGTGTGGGTAAAATAAATATCCCTTCGGGGGTAATTTGAAAAAAAGTTGAAAAATTTTTTTTTTCTGGACTTAGAAAATTTTCACACATGTCTCAGACTTCCAGAGAGGGGAGCATGTCAGTGCATGCATCCGATTTCAGTTCCAGAGCGATTCACCCGATGAGTCCTTCATACTTAGTCGTTTTTTGCAAAATTTCTGACTTTTTTAAAATTTCACTTTTTTGTGAAAATCTCCGCTAAATGAGGTTATAGTATGTTAGAGGGCATCCCAGGAGGGCTCCAAATGTGTGGGTAAAATATATATCCCTTGGGGGGAAATTTGAAAAAAAGTTGAAATTTTTTTTTTTTCTAGAATTAAAAAATTTTCACACATGTCTCAGACTTCCAGAGAGGGGAGCATGTCAGTGCGCGCATCCGATTTCAGTTCCAGAGCGATTCACCCGATGAGTCCTTCATACTTAGTCGTTTTTTGCAAAATTTCTGACTTTTTGAAAATTTCACTTTTTTGTGAAAGTCTCTGCTAAATGAGGTTATAGTATGTTAGAGGGCATCGCAGGAGGGCTCCAAATGTGTGGGTAAAATATATATCCCTTGGGGGGAAATTTGAAAAAAAGTTAATTTTTTTTTTTTCTGGACTTAGAGAATTTTCACACATGTCTCAGACTTCCAGAGAGGGGAGCATGTCTGTAAGCACATCCGATTTCAGTTCCAGAGCGTTTCATCCGATGAGTCCTTCATACTTAGTCTTTTTTTGGAAAAATTTTCACTTTTTGAAAATTTCACTTTTTTGTGAAAATCTCTGCTAAATGAGGTTATAGTATGTTAGAGGGCATCCCAGGAGGGTTCCAAATGTGTGGGTAAAATATATATCCCTTGGGGGGAAATTTGAAAAAAAGTTGAAAAATTTTGTTTTTCTGGACTTAGAAAACTTAAACACATGTCTCAGACTTCCAGAGAGGGGAGCATGTCAGTGCGCGCATCCGATTTCAGTTCCAGAGCGATTCACCTGATGAGTCCTTCATACTTAGTCTTTTTTTGCAAAATTTCTGACTTTTTGAAAATTTCACTTTTTTGTGAAAATCTCTGCTAAATGAGGTTATAGTATGTTAGAGGGCATCCCAGGAGGGCTCCAAATGTGTGGGTAAAATATATATCCCTTGGGGGGAAATTTGAAAAAAAGTTGAAATTTTTTTTTTCTGGACTTAGAAAATTTTCACACATGTCTCAGACTTCCAGAGAGGGGAGCATGTCAGTGAGTGCATCCGATTTCAGTTCCAGGGCGATTCACCCGATGAGTCCTTCATACTTAATCGTTTTTTGCAAAATTTCTGAATTTTTGAAAATTTCACTTTTTTGTGAAAATCTCCGCTAAATGAGGTTATAGTATGTTAGAGGGCATCCCAGGAGGGCTCCAAATGTGTGGGTAAAATATATATCCCTTGGGGGGAAATTTGGAAAAAAGTTGAAAATTTTTTTTTTCTGGACTTAGAAAATTTTCACACATGTCTCAGACTTCTAGAGAGGGGAGTATGTCAGTGCGCGCATCCGATTTCAGTTCCAGAGTGATTCACCTGATGAGTCCTTCATACTTAGTCGTTTTTTGCAAAATTTCTGACTTTTTGAAAATTTCACTTTTTTGTGAAAATCTCCGCTAAATGAGGTTATAGTATGTTAGAGGGCATCCCAGGAGGGCTCCAAATGTGTGGGTAAAATATATATCCCTTTGGGAGAAATTTGAAAAAAAGTTGAAAATTTTTTTTTTTCTGGACTTAGAAAATTTTCACACGTCTCAGACTTCTAGAGAGGGGAGCATGTCAGTGCGCACATCCGATTTCAGTTCCAGAGCGATTCACCCGATGAGTCCTTCATACTTAGTCGTTTTTTGCAAAATTTCTGACTTTTTGAAAATTTCACTTTTTTGTGAAAATCTCCGCTAAATGAGGTTATAGTATGTTAGAGGGCATCCCAGGAGGGCTCCAAATGTGTGGGTAAAATATATATCCCTTGGGGAGAAATTTGAAAAAAAGTTGAAAATTTTTTTTTTTCTGGACTTAGAAAATTTTCACACGTCTCAGACTTCTAGAGAGGGGAGCATGTCAGTGCGCACATCCGATTTCAGTTCCAGAGCGATTCACCCGATGAGTCCTTCATACTTAGTCGTTTTTTGCAAAATTTCTGACTTTTTGAAAATTTCACTTTTTTGTGAAAATCTCCGCTAAATGAGGTTATAGTATGTTAGAGGGCATCCCAGGAGGGCTCCAAATGTGTGGGTAAAATATATATCCCTTGGGGGGAAATTTGAAAAAAAGTTGAAAAATTTTTTTTTCTGGACTTAGAAAATTTTCACACATGTCTCAGACTTCCAGAGAGGGGAGCATGTCAGTGCGCGCATCCGATTTCAGTTCCAGAGCGATTCACCCGATGAGTCCTTCATACTTAGTCGTTTTTTGGAAAAATTTTCACTTTTTGAAAATTTCACTTTTTTGTGAAAATCTCCGCTAAATGAGGTTATAGTATGTTAGAGGGCATCCCAGGAGGGCTCCAAATGTGTGGGTAAAATATATATCACTTGGGGGGAAATTTGAAAAAAAGTTGAAAAATCTTTTTTTTCTGGACTTAGAAAATTTTCACACATGTCTCAGACTTCCAGAGAGGGGAGCATGTCTGTAAGCACATCCGATTTCAGTTCCAGAGCGATTCACCCGATGAGTCCTTCATACTTAGTCTTTTTTTGCAAAATTTCTGACTTTTTGAAAATTTCACTTTTTTGTGAAAATCTCCGCTAAATGAGGTTATAGTATGTTAGAGGGCATCCCAGGAGGGCTCCAAATGTGTGGGTAAAATATATATCCCTTGGGGGGAAATTTGAAAAAAAGTTGAAATTTTTTTTTTTCTGGACTTAGAAAATTTTCACACATGTCTCAGACTTCCAGAGAGGGGAGCATGTCAGTGCGTGCATCCGATTTCAGTTCCAGAGCGATTCACCCGATGAGTCCTTCATACTTAGTCTTTTTTTGCAAAATTTCTGACTTTTTGAAAATTTCACTTTTTTGTGAAAATCTCCGCTAAATGAGGTTATAGTATGTTAGAGGGCATCCCAGGAGGGCTCCAAATGTGTGGGTAAAATATATATCCCTTGGGGGTAAATTTGAAAAAAAGTTGAAATTTTTTTTTTTCTGGACTTAGAAAATTTTCACACATGTCTCAGACTTCCAGAGAGGGGAGCATGTCAGTGCGCGCATCCGATTTCAGTTCCAGAGCGATTCACCCGATGAGTCCTTCATACTTAGTCGTTTTTTGGAAAAATTTTCACTTTTTGAAAATTTCACTTTTTTGTGAAAATCTCCGCTAAATGAGGTTATAGTATGTTAGAGGGCATCCCAGGAGGGCTCCAAATGTGTGGGTAAAATATATATCCCTTGGGGGGAAATTTGAAAAAAAGTTGAAAATTTTTTTTTTTCTGGATTTAGAAAATTTTCACACATGTCTCAGAGTTCTAGAGAGGGGAGCATGTCAGTGCGCACATCCGATTTCTGTTCCAGAGCGATTCACCCGATGAGTCCTTCATACTTAGTCGTTTTTTGCAAAATTTCTGACTTTTTGAAAATTTCACTTTTTTGTGAAAATCTCCGCTAAATGAGGTTATAGTATGTTAGAGGGCATCCCAGGAGGGCTCCAAATGTGTGGGTAAAATATATATCCCTTGGGGGGAAATTTGAAAAAAAGTTGAAAATTTTTTTTTTCTGGACTTAGAAAATTTTCACACATGTCTCAGACTTCCAGAGAGGGGAGCATGTCAGTGAGCGCATCCGATTTCAGTTCCAGAGCGATCCACCCGATGAGTCCTTCATACTTAGTCAATTTTTGCAAAATTTCTGACTTTTTGAAAATTTCACTTTTTTGTGAAAATCTCTGCTAAATGAGGTTATAGTATGTTAGAGGGCATCCCAGGAGGGCTCCAAATGTGTGGGTAAAATATATATCCCTTGGGGGGAAATTTATAAAAAAGTTGAAAAAATTTTTTTTTCTCGACTTAGAAAATTTTCACACATGTCTCAGACTTCCAGAGAGGGGAGCATGTCTGTAAGCGCATCCGATTTCAGTTCCAGAGCGTTTCACCCGATGAGTCCTTCATACTTAGTCGTTTTTTGGAAAAATCTCACTTTTTGAAAATTTCACTTTTTTGTGAAAATCTCCGCTAAATGAGGTTATAGTATGTTAGAGGGCATCCCAGGAGGGCTCCAAATGTGTAGGTAAAATATATATCTCTTGGGGGGTAATTTGAAAAAAAGTTGAAAAAATTTTTTTTTCTGGACTTAGAAAATTTAAACACATGTCTCAGACTTCCAGAGAGGGGAGCATGTCAGTGCGCGCATCCGATTTCAGTTACAGAGCGATTCACCCGATGAGTCCTTCATACTTAGTCGTTTTTTGCAAAATTTCTGACTTTTTGAAGATTTCACTTTTTTGTGAAAATCTCCGCTAAATGAGGTTATAGTATGTTAGAGGGCATCCCAGGAGGGCTCCAAATGTGTGGGTAAAATATATATCCCTTTGGGGGAAATTTGAAAAAAAGTTGAAATTTTTTTTTTTCTGGAATTAAAAAATTTTCACACATGTCTCAGACTTCCAGAGAGGGGAGCATGTCAGTGCGCGCATCCGATTTCAGTTCCAGAGCGATTCACCCGATGAGTCCTTCATACTTAGTCGTTTTTTGCAAAATTTCTGACTTTATTGAAAATTTCACTTTTTTGTGAAAATCTCTGCTAAATGAGGTTATAGTATGTTTAGAGGGCATCCCAGGAGGGCTCCAAATGTGTGGGTAAAATAAATATCCCTTGGGGGGTAATTTGAAAAAAAGTTGAAAATTTTTTTTTTTCTGGACTTAGAAAATTTTCACACATGTCTCAGACTTCCAGAGAGGGGAGCATGTCAGTGCATGCATCCGATTTCAGTTCCAGAGCGATTCACCCAATGAGTCCTTCATACTTAGTCGTTTTTTGCAAAATTTCTGACTTTTTTAAAATTTCACTTTTTTGTGAAAATCTCCGCTAAATGAGGTTATAGTATGTTAGAGGGCATCCCAGGAGGGCTCCAAATGTGTGGGTAAAATATATATCCCTTGGGGGGAAATTTGAAAAAAAGTTAATTTTTTTTTTTTCTGGACTTAGAGAATTTTCACACATGTCTCAGATTTCCAGAGAGGGGAGCATGTCTGTAAGCACATCCGATTTCAGTTCCAGAGCGTTTCATCCGATGAGTCCTTCATACTTAGTCGTTTTTTGGAAAAATTTTCACTTTTTGAAAATTTCACTTTTTTGTGAAAATCTCTGCTAAATGAGGTTATAGTATGTTAGAGGGCATCCCAGGAGGGTTCCAAATGTGTGGGTAAAATATATATCCCTTGGGGGGAAATTTGAAAAAAAGTTGAAAAATTTTGTTTTTCTGGACTTAGAAAACTTAAACACATGTCTCAGACTTCCAGAGAGGGGAGCATGTCAGTGCGCGCATCCGATTTCAGTTCCAGAGCGATTCACCCGATGAGTCCTTCATACTTAGTCTTTTTTTGCAAAATTTCTGACTTTTTGAAAATTTCACTTTTTTGTGAAAATCTCTGCTAAATGAGGTTATAGTATGTTAGAGGGCATCCCAGGAGGGCTCCAAATGTGTGGGTAAAATATATATCCCTTGGGGGGAAATTTGAAAAAAAGTTGAAATTTTTTTTTTCTGGACTTAGAAAATTTTCACACATGTCTCAGACTTCCAGAGAGGGGAGCATGTCAGTGAGTGCATCCGATTTCAGTTCCAGGGCGATTCACCCGATGAGTCCTTCATACTTAATCGTTTTTTGCAAAATTTCTGAATTTTTGAAAATTTCACTTTTTTGTGAAAATCTCCGCTAAATGAGGTTATAGTATGTTAGAGGGCATCCCAGGAGGGCTCCAAATGTGTGGGTAAAATATATATCCCTTGGGGGGAAATTTGGAAAAAAGTTGAAAATTTTTTTTTTCTGGACTTAGAAAATTTTCACACATGTCTCAGACTTCTAGAGAGGGGAGCATGTCAGTGCGCGCATCCGATTTCAGTTCCAGAGTGATTCACCTGATGAGTCCTTCATACTTAGTCGTTTTTTGCAAAATTTCTGACTTTTTGAAAATTTCACTTTTTTGTGAAAATCTCCGCTAAATGAGGTTATAGTATGTTAGAGGGCATCCCAGGAGGGCTCCAAATGTGTGGGTAAAATATATATCCCTTGGGGAGAAATTTGAAAAAAAGTTGAAAATTTTTTTTTTTCTGGACTTAGAAAATTTTCACACGTCTCAGACTTCTAGAGAGGGGAGCATGTCAGTGCGCACATCCGATTTCAGTTCCAGAGCGATTCACCCGATGAGTCCTTCATACTTAGTCGTTTTTTGCAAAATTTCTGACTTTTTGAAAATTTCACTTTTTTGTGAAAATCTCCGCTAAATGAGGTTATAGTATGTTAGAGGGCATCCCAGGAGGGCTCCAAATGTGTGGGTAAAATATATATCCCTTGGGGAGAAATTTGAAAAAAAGTTGAAAAATTTTTTTTTTCTGGACTTAGAAAATTTTCACACGTCTCAGACTTCTAGAGAGGGGAGCATGTCAGTGCGCACATCCGATTTCAGTTCCAGAGTGATTCACCCGATGAGTCCTTCATACTTAGTCGTTTTTTGCAAAATTTCTGACTTTTTGAAAATTTCACTTTTTTGTGAAAATCTCCGCTAAATGAGGTTATAGTATGTTAGAGGGCATCCCAGGAGGGCTCCAAATGTGTGGGTAAAATATATATCCCTTGGGGGGAAATTTGAAAAAAAGTTGAAAAATTTTTTTTTCTGGACTTAGAAAATTTTCACACATGTCTCAGACTTCCAGAGAGGGGAGCATGTCAGTGCGCGCATCCGATTTCAGTTCCAGAGCGATTCACCCGATGAGTCCTTCATACTTAGTCGTTTTTTGGAAAAATTTTCACTTTTTGAAAATTTCACTTTTTTGTGAAAATCTCCGCTAAATGAGGTTATAGTATGTTAGAGGGCATCCCAGGAGGGCTCCAAATGTGTGGGTAAAATATATATCCCTTGGGGGGAAATTTGAAAAAAAGTTGAAATTTTTTTTTTTCTGGACTTAGAAAATTTTCACACATGTCTCAGACTTCCAGAGAGGGGAGCATGTCAGTGCGTGCATCCGATTTCAGTTCCAGAGCGATTCACCCGATGAGTCCTTCATACTTAGTCTTTTTTTGCAAAATTTCTGACTTTTTGAAAATTTCACTTTTTTGTGAAAATCTCCGCTAAATGAGGTTATAGTATGTTAGAGGGCATCCCAGGAGGGCTCCAAATGTGTGGGTAAAATATATATCCCTTGGGGGTAAATTTGAAAAAAAGTTGAAATTTTTTTTTTTCTGGACTTAGAAAATTTTCACACATGTCTCAGACTTCCAGAGAGGGGAGCATGTCAGTGCGTGCATCCGGTTTCAGTTCCAGAGCGATTCACCCGATGAGTCCTTCATACTTAGTCGTTTTTTGCAAAATTTCTGACTTTTCGAAAATTTAACTTTTTTGTGAAAATCTCCGCTAAATGAGGTTATAGTATGTTAGAGGGCATCCCAGGAGGGCCCCAAATGTGTGGGTAAAATATATATCCCTTGGGGGGAAATTTGAAAAAAAGTTGAAAAATTTTTTTTTCTGGACTTAGAAAATTTTCACACGTCTCAGACTTCTAGAGAGGGGAGCATGTCAGTGCGCGCATCCGATTTCAGTTCCAGAGCGATTCACCCGATGAGTCCTTCATACTTAGTCGTTTTTTGCAAAATTTCTGACTTTTTGAAAATTTCACTTTTTTGTGAAAATCTCCGCTAAATGAGGTTATAGTATGTTAGAGGGCATCCCAGGAGGGCTCCAAATGTGTGGGTAAAATATATATCCCTTGGGGGGAAATTTGAAAAAAAGTTGAAAACATTTTTTTTTCTGGACTTAGAAAATTTTCACACATGTCTCAGACTTCCAGAGAGGGGAGCATGTCAGTGCGCGCATCCGATTTCAGTTCCAGAGCGATTCACCCGATGAGTCCTTCATACTTAGTCGTTTTTTGCAAAATTTCTGACTTTATTGAAAATTTCACTTTTTTGTGAAAATCTCTGCTAAATGAGGTTATAGTATGTTTAGAGGGCATCCCAGGAGGGCTCCAAATGTGTGGGTAAAATAAATATCCCTTGGGGGGTAATTTGAAAAAAAGTTGAAAATTTTTTTTTTTCTGGACTTAGAAAATTTTCACACATGTCTCAGACTTCCAGAGAGGGGAGCATGTCAGTGCGCGCATCCGATTTCAGTTCCAGAGCGATTCACCCGATGAGTCCTTCATACTTAGTCGTTTTTTGCAAAATTTCTGACTTTATTGAAAATTTCACTTTTTTGTGAAAATCTCTGCTAAATGAGGTTATAGTATGTTTAGAGGGCATCCCAGGAGGGCTCCAAATGTGTGGGTAAAATAAATATCCCTTGGGGGGTAATTTGAAAAAAAGTTGAAAATTTTTTTTTTTCTGGACTTAGAAAATTTTCACACGTCTCAGACTTCTAGAGAGGGGAGCATGTCAGTGCGCACATCCGATTTCAGTTCCAGAGCGATTCACCCGATGAGTCCTTCATACTTAGTCGTTTTTTGCAAAATTTCTGACTTTTTGAAAATTTCACTTTTTTGTGAAAATCTCCGCTAAATGAGGTTATAGTATGTTAGAGGGCATCCCAGGAGGGCTCCAAATGTGTGGGTAAAATATATATCCCTTGGGGAGAAATTTGAAAAAAAGTTGAAAAATTTTTTTTTTCTGGACTTAGAAAATTTTCACACGTCTCAGACTTCTAGAGAGGGGAGCATGTCAGTGCGCACATCCGATTTCAGTTCCAGAGCGATTCACCCGATGAGTCCTTCATACTTAGTCGTTTTTTGCAAAATTTCTGACTTTTTGAAAATTTCACTTTTTTGTGAAAATCTCCGCTAAATGAGGTTATAGTATGTTAGAGGGCATCCCAGGAGGGCTCCAAATGTGTAGGTAAAATATATATCCCTTGGGGGGAAATTTGAAAAAAAGTTGAAAAATTTTTTTTTCTGGACTTAGAAAATTTTCACACATGTCTCAGACTTCCAGAGAGGGGAGCATGTCAGTGCGCGCATCCGATTTCAGTTCCAGAGCGATTCACCCGATGAGTCCTTCATACTTAGTCGTTTTTTGGAAAAATTTTCACTTTTTGAAAATTTCACTTTTTTGTGAAAATCTCCGCTAAATGAGGTTATAGTATGTTAGAGGGCATCCCAGGAGGGCTCCAAATGTGTGGGTAAAATATATATCACTTGGGGGGAAATTTGAAAAAAAGTTG
Source organism: Phyllobates terribilis (assembly GCF_046119375.1). Classification (NCBI taxonomy): domain Eukaryota; kingdom Metazoa; phylum Chordata; class Amphibia; order Anura; family Dendrobatidae; genus Phyllobates; species Phyllobates terribilis. The sequence continues at coordinate 1,525,816 of NW_027363185.1, read as the reverse complement.
AAAAATCTTTTTTTTCTGGACTTAGAAAATTTTCACACATGTCTCAGACTTCCAGAGAGGGGAGCATGTCTGTAAGCACATCCGATTTCAGTTCCAGAGCGATTCACCCGATGAGTCCTTCATACTTAGTCTTTTTTTGCAAAATTTCTGACTTTTTGAAAATTTCACTTTTTTGTGAAAATCTCCGCTAAATGAGGTTATAGTATGTTAGAGGGCATCCCAGGAGGGCTCCAAATGTGTGGGTAAAATATATATCCCTTGGGGGGAAATTTGAAAAAAAGTTGAAATTTTTTTTTTTCTGGACTTAGAAAATTTTCACACATGTCTCAGACTTCCAGAGAGGGGAGCATGTCAGTGCGTGCATCCGATTTCAGTTCCAGAGCGATTCACCCGATGAGTCCTTCATACTTAGTCTTTTTTTGCAAAATTTCTGACTTTTTGAAAATTTCACTTTTTTGTGAAAATCTCCGCTAAATGAGGTTATAGTATGTTAGAGGGCATCCCAGGAGGGCTCCAAATGTGTGGGTAAAATATATATCCCTTGGGGGTAAATTTGAAAAAAAGTTGAAATTTTTTTTTTTCTGGACTTAGAAAATTTTCACACATGTCTCAGACTTCCAGAGAGGGGAGCATGTCAGTGCGTGCATCCGGTTTCAGTTCCAGAGCGATTCACCCGATGAGTCCTTCATACTTAGTCGTTTTTTGCAAAATTTCTGACTTTTTGAAAATTTCACTTTTTTGTGAAAATCTCCGCTAAATGAGGTTATAGTATGTTAGAGGGCATCCCAGGAGGGCTCCAAATGTGTGGGTAAAATATATATCCCTTGGGGGGAAATTTGAAAAAAAGTTGAAAACATTTTTTTTTCTGGACTTAGAAAATTTTCACACATGTCTCAGACTTCCAGAGAGGGGAGCATGTCAGTGCGCGCATCCGATTTCAGTTCCAGAGCGATTCACCCGATGAGTCCTTCATACTTAGTCGTTTTTTGCAAAATTTCTGACTTTATTGAAAATTTCACTTTTTTGTGAAAATCTCTGCTAAATGAGGTTATAGTATGTTTAGAGGGCATCCCAGGAGGGCTCCAAATGTGTGGGTAAAATAAATATCCCTTGGGGGGTAATTTGAAAAAAAGTTGAAAATTTTTTTTTTTCTGGACTTAGAAAATTTTCACACATGTCTCAGACTTCCAGAGAGGGGAGCATGTCAGTGCATGCATCCGATTTCAGTTCCAGAGCGATTCACCCAATGAGTCCTTCATACTTAGTCGTTTTTTGCAAAATTTCTGACTTTTTTAAAATTTCACTTTTTTGTGAAAATCTCCGCTAAATGAGGTTATAGTATGTTAGAGGGCATCGCAGGAGGGCTCCAAATGTGTGGGTAAAATATATATCCCTTGGGGGGAAATTTGAAAAAAAGTTAATTTTTTTTTTTTCTGGACTTAGAGAATTTTCACACATGTCTCAGACTTCCAGAGAGGGGAGCATGTCTGTAAGCACATCCGATTTCAGTTCCAGAGCGTTTCATCCGATGAGTCCTTCATACTTAGTCGTTTTTTGGAAAAATTTTCACTTTTTGAAAATTTCACTTTTTTGTGAAAATCTCTGCTAAATGAGGTTATAGTATGTTAGAGGGCATCCCAGGAGGGTTCCAAATGTGTGGGTAAAATATATATCCCTTGGGGGGAAATTTGAAAAAAAGTTGAAAAATTTTGTTTTTCTGGACTTAGAAAACTTAAACACATGTCTCAGACTTCCAGAGAGGGGAGCATGTCAGTGCGCGCATCCGATTTCAGTTCCAGAGCGATTCACCCGATGAGTCCTTCATACTTAGTCTTTTTTTGCAAAATTTCTGAATTTTTGAAAATTTCACTTTTTTGTGAAAATCTCTGCTAAATGAGGTTATAGTATGTTAGAGGGCATCCCAGGAGGGCTCCAAATGTGTGGGTAAAATATATATCCCTTGGGGGGAAATTTGGAAAAAAGTTGAAAATTTTTTTTTTCTGGACTTAGAAAATTTTCACACGTCTCAGACTTCTAGAGAGGGGAGCATGTCAGTGCGCACATCCGATTTCAGTTCCAGAGCGATTCACCCGATGAGTCCTTCATACTTAGTCGTTTTTTGCAAAATTTCTGACTTTTTGAAAATTTCACTTTTTTGTGAAAATCTCCGCTAAATGAGGTTATAGTATGTTAGAGGGCATCCCAGGAGGGCTCCAAATGTGTGGGTAAAATATATATCCCTTGGGGAGAAATTTGAAAAAAAGTTGAAAATTTTTTTTTTTCTGGACTTAGAAAATTTTCACACGTCTCAGACTTCTAGAGAGGGGAGCATGTCAGTGCGCGCATCCGATTTCAGTTCCAGAGCGATTCACCCGATGAGTCCTTCATACTTAGTCGTTTTTTGGAAAAATTTTCACTTTTTGAAAATTTCACTTTTTTGTGAAAATCTCCGCTAAATGAGGTTATAGTATGTTAGAGGGCATCCCAGGAGGGCTCCAAATGTGTGGGTAAAATATATATCACTTGGGGGGAAATTTGAAAAAAAGTTGAAAAATCTTTTTTTTCTGGACTTAGAAAATTTTCACACATGTCTCAGACTTCCAGAGAGGGGAGCATGTCTGTAAGCACATCCGATTTCAGTTCCAGAGCGATTCACCCGATGAGTCCTTCATACTTAGTCTTTTTTTGCAAAATTTCTGACTTTTTGAAAATTTCACTTTTTTGTGAAAATCTCCGCTAAATGAGGTTATAGTATGTTAGAGGGCATCCCAGGAGGGCTCCAAATGTGTGGGTAAAATATATATCCCTTGGGGGGAAATTTGAAAAAAAGTTGAAATTTTTTTTTTTCTGGACTTAGAAAATTTTCACACATGTCTCAGACTTCCAGAGAGGGGAGCATGTCAGTGCGTGCATCCGATTTCAGTTCCAGAGCGATTCACCCGATGAGTCCTTCATACTTAGTCTTTTTTTGCAAAATTTCTGACTTTTTGAAAATTTCACTTTTTTGTGAAAATCTCCGCTAAATGAGGTTATAGTATGTTAGAGGGCATCCCAGGAGGGCTCCAAATGTGTGGGTAAAATATATATCCCTTGGGGGTAAATTTGAAAAAAAGTTGAAATTTTTTTTTTTCTGGACTTAGAAAATTTTCACACGTCTCAGACTTCTAGAGAGGGGAGCATGTCAGTGCGCGCATCCGATTTCAGTTCCAGAGCGATTCACCCGATGAGTCCTTCATACTTAGTCGTTTTTTGCAAAATTTCTGACTTTTTGAAAATTTCACTTTTTTGTGAAAATCTCCGCTAAATGAGGTTATAGTATGTTAGAGGGCATCCCAGGAGGGCTCCAAATGTGTGGGTAAAATATATATCCCTTGGGGGGAAATTTGAAAAAAAGTTGAAAACATTTTTTTTTCTGGACTTAGAAAATTTTCACACATGTCTCAGACTTCCAGAGAGGGGAGCATGTCAGTGCGCGCATCCGATTTCAGTTCCAGAGCGATTCACCCGATGAGTCCTTCATACTTAGTCATTTTTTGGAAAAATTTTCACTTTTTGAAAATTTCACTTTTTTGTGAAAATCTCCGCTAAATGAGGTTATAGTATGTTAGAGGGCATCCCAGGAGGGCTCCAAATGTGTGGGTAAAATATATATCCCTTGGGGGGAAATTTGAAAAAAAGTTGAAAATTTTTTTTTTCTGGAATTAAAAAATTTTCACACATGTCTCAGACTTCCAGAGAGGGGAGCATGTCAGTGCGCGCATCCGATTTCAGTTCCAGAGCGATTCACCCGATGAGTCCTTCATACTTAGTCGTTTTTTGCAAAATTTCTGACTTTATTGAAAATTTCACTTTTTTGTGAAAATCTCTGCTAAATGAGGTTATAGTATGTTTAGAGGGCATCCCAGGAGGGCTCCAAATGTGTGGGTAAAATAAATATCCCTTGGGGGGTAATTTGAAAAAAAGTTGAAAAATTTTTTTTTTCTGGACTTAGAAAATTTTCACACATGTCTCAGACTTCCAGAGAGGGGAGCATGTCAGTGCATGCATCCGATTTCAGTTCCAGAGCGATTCACCCGATGAGTCCTTCATACTTAGTCGTTTTTTGCAAAATTTCTGACTTTTTTAAAATTTCACTTTTTTGTGAAAATCTCCGCTAAATGAGGTTATAGTATGTTAGAGGGCATCCCAGGAGGGCTCCAAATGTGTGGGTAAAATATATATCCCTTGGGGGGAAATTTGAAAAAAAGTTGAAATTTTTTTTTTTTCTGGAATTAAAAAATTTTCACACATGTCGCAGACTTCCAGAGAGGGGAGCATGTCAGTGCGCGCATCCGATTTCAGTTCCAGAGCGATTCACCCGATGAGTCCTTCATACTTAGTCATTTTTTGCAAAATTTCTGACTTTATTGAAAATTTCACTTTTTGTGAAAATCTCTGCTAAATGAGGTTATAGTATGTTAGAGGGCATCCCAGGAGTGTTCCAAATGTGTGGGTAAAATACATATCCCTTGGGGGGTAATTTGAAAAAAGTTGAAAAATTTTTTTTTTCTGGACTTAGAAAATTTTCACACATGTCTCAGACTTCCAGAGAGGGGAGCATGTCAGTGCGCGCATCCGATTTCAGTTCCAGAGCGATTCACCCGATGAGTCCTTCATACTTAGTCGTTTTTTGCAAAATTTCTGACTTTTTGAAAATTTCACTTTTTTGTGAAAGTCTCTGCTAAATGAGGTTATAGTATGTTAGAGGGCATCGCAGGAGGGCTCCAAATGTGTGGGTAAAATATATATCCCTTGGGGGGAAATTTGAAAAAAAGTTAATTTTTTTTTTTTCTGGAATTAGAGAATTTTCACACATGTCTCAGACTTCCAGAGAGGGGAGCATGTCAGTGCGCGCATCCGATTTCAGTTCCAGAGCGATTCACCCGATGAGTCCTTCATACTTAGTCGTTTTTTGGAAAAATTTTCACTTTTTGAAAATTTCACTTTTTTGTGAAAATCTCCGCTAAATGAGGTTATAGTATGTTAGAGGGCATCCCAGGAGGGCTCCAAATGTGTGGGTAAAATATATATCACTTGGGGGGAAATTTGAAAAAAAGTTGAAAATTTTTTTTTTTGTGGACTTAGAAAATTTTCACACATGTCTCAGACTTCCAGAGAGGGGAGCATGTCTGTAAGCACATCCGATTTCAGTTCCAGAGCGTTTCATCCGATGAGTCCTTCATACTTAGTCGTTTTTTGGAAAAATTTTCACTTTTTGAAAATTTCACTTTTTTGTGAAAATCTCTGCTAAATGAGGTTATAGTATGTTAGAGGGCATCCCAGGAGGGTTCCAAATGTGTGGGTAAAATATATATCCCTTGGGGGGAAATTTGAAAAAAAGTTGAAAAATTTTGTTTTTCTGGACTTAGAAAACTTAAACACATGTCTCAGACTTCCAGAGAGGGGAGCATGTCAGTGCGCGCATCCGATTTCAGTTCCAGAGCGATTCACCCGATGAGTCCTTCATACTTAGTCTTTTTTTGCAAAATTTCTGACTTTTTGAAAATTTCACTTTTTTGTGAAAATCTCTGCTAAATGAGGTTATAGTATGTTAGAGGGCATCCCAGGAGGGCTCCAAATGTGTGGGTAAAATATATATCCCTTGGGGGGAAATTTGAAAAAAAGTTGAAATTTTTTTTTTCTGGACTTAGAAAATTTTCACACATGTCTCAGACTTCCAGAGAGGGGAGCATGTCAGTGAGTGCATCCGATTTCAGTTCCAGGGCGATTCACCCGATGAGTCCTTCATACTTAATCGTTTTTTGCAAAATTTCTGAATTTTTGAAAATTTCACTTTTTTGTGAAAATCTCCGCTAAATGAGGTTATAGTATGTTAGAGGGCATCCCAGGAGGGCTCCAAATGTGTGGGTAAAATATATATCCCTTGGGGGGAAATTTGGAAAAAAGTTGAAAATTTTTTTTTTCTGGACTTAGAAAATTTTCACACATGTCTCAGACTTCTAGAGAGGGGAGCATGTCAGTGCGCGCATCCGATTTCAGTTCCAGAGTGATTCACCTGATGAGTCCTTCATACTTAGTCGTTTTTTGCAAAATTTCTGACTTTTTGAAAATTTCACTTTTTTGTGAAAATCTCCGCTAAATGAGGTTATAGTATGTTAGAGGGCATCCCAGGAGGGCTCCAAATGTGTGGGTAAAATATATATCCCTTGGGGAGAAATTTGAAAAAAGTTGAAAATTTTTTTTTTTCTGGACTTAGAAAATTTTCACACGTCTCAGACTTCTAGAGAGGGGAGCATGTCAGTGCGCACATCCGATTTCAGTTCCAGAGCGATTCACCCGATGAGTCCTTCATACTTAGTCGTTTTTTGCAAAATTTCTGACTTTTTGAAAATTTCACTTTTTTGTGAAAATCTCCGCTAAATGAGGTTATAGTATGTTAGAGGGCATCCCAGGAGGGCTCCAAATGTGTGGGTAAAATATATATCCCTTGGGGGGAAATTTGAAAAAAAGTTGAAAAATTTTTTTTTCTGGACTTAGAAAATTTTCACACATGTCTCAGACTTCCAGAGAGGGGAGCATGTCAGTGCGCGCATCCGATTTCAGTTCCAGAGCGATTCACCCGATGAGTCCTTCATACTTAGTCGTTTTTTGGAAAAATTTTCACTTTTTGAAAATTTCACTTTTTTGTGAAAATCTCCGCTAAATGAGGTTATAGTATGTTAGAGGGCATCCCAGGAGGGCTCCAAATGTGTGGGTAAAATATATATCACTTGGGGGGAAATTTGAAAAAAAGTTGAAAAATCTTTTTTTTCTGGACTTAGAAAATTTTCACACATGTCTCAGACTTCCAGAGAGGGGAGCATGTCTGTAAGCACATCCGATTTCAGTTCCAGAACGATTCACCCGATGAGTCCTTCATACTTAGTCTTTTTTTGCAAAATTTCTGACTTTTTGAAAATTTCACTTTTTTGTGAAAATCTCCGCTAAATGAGGTTATAGTATGTTAGAGGGCATCCCAGGAGGGCTCCAAATGTGTGGGTAAAATATATATCCCTTGGGGGGAAATTTGAAAAAAAGTTGAAATTTTTTTTTTTCTGGACTTAGAAAATTTTCACACATGTCTCAGACTTCCAGAGAGGGGAGCATGTCAGTGCGCGCATCCGATTTCAGTTCCAGAGCGATTCACCCGATGAGTCCTTCATACTTAGTCTTTTTTTGCAAAATTTCTGACTTTTTGAAAATTTCACTTTTTTGTGAAAATCTCCGCTAAATGAGGTTATAGTATGTTAGAGGGCATCCCAGGAGGGCTCCAAATGTGTGGGTAAAATATATATCCCTTGGGGGGAAATTTGAAAAAAAGTTGAAATTTTTTTTTTTCTGGACTTAGAAAATTTTCACACATGTCTCAGACTTCCAGAGAGGGGAGCATGTCAGTGCGTGCATCCGATTTCAGTTCCAGAGCGATTCACCCGATGAGTCCTTCATACTTAGTCGTTTTTTGCAAAATTTCTGACTTTTCGAAAATTTAACTTTTTTGTGAAAATCTCCGCTAAATGAGGTTATAGTATGTTAGAGGGCATCCCAGGAGGGCCCCAAATGTGTGGGTAAAATATATATCCCTTGGGGGGAAATTTGAAAAAAAGTTGAAAATTTTTTTTTTCTGGACTTAGAAAATTTTCACACGTCTCAGACTTCTAGAGAGGGGAGCATGTCAGTGCGCGCATCCGATTTCAGTTCCAGAGCGATTCACCCGATGAGTCCTTCATACTTAGTCGTTTTTTGCAAAATTTCTGACTTTTTGAAAATTTCACTTTTTTGTGAAAATCTCCGCTAAATGAGGTTATAGTATGTTAGAGGGCATCCCAGGAGGGCTCCAAATGTGTGGGTAAAATATATATCCCTTGGGGGGAAATTTGAAAAAAAGTTGAAAACATTTTTTTTTCTGGACTTAGAAAATTTTCACACATGTCTCAGACTTCCAGAGAGGGGAGCATGTCAGTGCGCGCATCCGATTTCAGTTCCAGAGCGATTCACCCGATGAGTCCTTCATACTTAGTCGTTTTTTGGAAAAATTTTCACTTTTTGAAAATTTCACTTTTTTGTGAAAATCTCCGCTAAATGAGGTTATAGTATGTTAGAGGGCATCCCAGGAGGGCTCCAAATGTGTGGGTAAAATATATATCTCTTGGGGGGAAATTTGAAAAAAAGTTGAAAATTTTTTTTTTTCTGGACTTAGAAAATTTTCACACATGTCTCAGAGTTCTAGAGAGGGGAGCATGTCAGTGCGCACATCCGATTTCTGTTCCAGAGCGATTCACCCGATGAGTCCTTCATACTTAGTCGTTTTTTGCAAAATTTCTGACTTTTTGAAAATTTCACTTTTTTGTGAAAATCTCCGCTAAATGAGGTTATAGTATGTTAGAGGGCATCCCAGGAGGGCTCCAAATGTGTGGGTAAAATATATATCCCTTGGGGGGAAAGTTGAAAAAAAGTTGAAAATTTTTTTTTTCTGGACTTAGAAAATTTTCACACATGTCTCAGACTTCCAGAGAGGGGAGCATGTCAGTGAGCGCATCCGATTTCAGTTACAGAGCGATCCACCCGATGAGTCCTTCATACTTAGTCAATTTTTGCAAAATTTCTGACTTTTTGAAAATTTCACTTTTTTGTGAAAATCTCTGCTAAATGAGGTTATAGTATGTTAGAGGGCATCCCAGGAGGGCTCCAAATGTGTGGGTAAAATATATATCCCTTGCCGGGAAATTTATAAAAAAGTTGAAAATTTTTTTTTTTCTCGACTTAGAAAATTTTCACACATGTCTCAGACTTCCAGAGAGGGGAGCATGTCTGTAAGCGCATCCGATTTCAGTTCCAGAGCGTTTCACCCGATGAGTCCTTCATACTTAGTCGTTTTTTGGAAAAATCTCACTTTTTGAAAATTTCACTTTTTTGTGAAAATCTCTGCTAAATGAGGTTATAGTATGTTAGAGGGCATCCCAGGAGGGCTCCAAATGTGTAGGTAAAATATATATCCCTTGGGGGGTAATTTGAAAAAAAGTTGAAAAAATTTTTTTTTCTGGACTTAGAAAATTTAAACACATGTCTCAGACTTCCAGAGAGGGGAGCATGTCAGTGCGCGCATCCGATTTCAGTTACAGAGCGATTCACCCGATGAGTCCTTCATACTTAGTAGTTTTTTGCAAAATTTCTGACTTTTTGAAAATTTCACTTTTTTGTGAAAATCTCCGCTAAATGAGGTTATAGTATGTTAGAGGGCATCCCAGGAGGGCTCCAAATGTGTGGGTAAAATATATATCCCTTTGGGGGAAATTTGAAAAAAAGTTGAAATTTTTTTTTTTCTGGAATTAAAAAATTTTCACACATGTCTCAGACTTCCAGAGAGGGGAGCATGTCAGTGCGCGCATCCGATTTCAGTTCCAGAGCGATTCACCCTATGAGTCCTTCATACTTAGTCGTTTTTTGCAAAATTTCTGACTTTATTGAAAATTTCACTTTTTTGTGAAAATCTCTGCTAAATGAGGTTATAGTACGTTTAGAGGGCATCCCAGGAGGGCTCCAAATGTGTGGGTAAAATAAATATCCCTTGGGGGGTAATTTGAAAAAAAGTTGAAAAATTTTTTTTTTCTGGACTTAGAAAATTTTCACACATGTCTCAGACTTCCAGAGAAGGGAGCATGTCAGTGCATGCATCCGATTTCAGTTCCAGAGCGATTCACCCAATGAGTCCTTCATACTTAGTCGTTTTTTTGCAAAATTTCTGACTTTTTTAAAATTTCACTTTTTTGTGAAAATCTCCGCTAAATGAGGTTATAGTATGTTAGAGGGCATCCCAGGAGGGCTCCAAATGTGTGGGTAAAATATATATCCCTTGGGGGGAAATTTGAAAAAAAGTTGAAATTTTTTTTTTTTCTGGAATTAAAAAATTTTCACACATGTCTCAGACTTCCAGAGAGGGGAGCATGTCAGTGCGCGCATCCGATTTCAGTTCCAGAGCGATTCACCCGATGAGTCCTTCATACTTAGTCATTTTTTGCAAAATTTCTGACTTTATTGAAAATTTCACTTTTTTGTGAAAATCTCTGCTAAATGAGGTTATAGTATGTTAGAGGGCATCCCAGGAGGGTTCCAAATGTGTGGGTAAAATATATATCCCTTGGGGGGAAATTTGAAAAAAGTTGAAAAATTTTTTTTTTCTGGACTTAGAAAATTTTCACACATGTCTCAGACTTCCAGAGAGGGGAGCATGTCAGTGCGCGCATCCGATTAAAGTTCCAGAGCGATTCACCCGATGAGTCCTTCATACTTAGTCGTTTTTTGCAAAATTTCTGACTTTTTGAAAATTTCACTTTTTTGTGAAAGTCTCTGCTAAATGAGGTTATAGTATGTTAGAGGGCATCGCAGGAGGGCTCCAAATGTGTGGGTAAAATATATATCCCTTGGGGGGAAATTTGAAAAAAAGTTAATTTTTTTTTTTTCTGGAATTAGAGAATTTTCACACATGTCTCAGACTTCCAGAGAGGGGAGCATGTCTGTAAGCGCATCCGATTTCAGTTCCAGAGCGTTTCACCCGATGAGTCCTTCATACTTAGTCGTTTTTTGGAAAAATCTCACTTTTTGAAAATTTCACTTTTTTGTGAAAATCTCTGCTAAATGAGGTTATAGTATGTTAGAGGGCATCCCAGGAGGGCTCCAAATGTGTAGGTAAAATATATATCCCTTGGGGGGTAATTTGAAAAAAAGTTGAAAAAATTTTTTTTTCTGGACTTAGAAAATTTAAACACATGTCTCAGACTTCCAGAGAGGGGAGCATGTCAGTGCGCGCATCCGATTTCAGTTACAGAGCGATTCACCCGATGAGTCCTTCATACTTAGTCGTTTTTTTGCAAAATTTCTGACTTTTTTAAAATTTCACTTTTTTGTGAAAATCTCCGCTAAATGAGGTTATAGTATGTTAGAGGGCATCCCAGGAGGGCTCCAAATGTGTGGGTAAAATATATATCCCTTGGGGGGAAATTTGAAAAAAAGTTGAAATTTTTTTTTTTTCTGGAATAAAAAATTTTCACACATGTCTCAGACTTCCAGAGAGGGGAGCATGTCAGTGCGCGCATCCGATTTCAGTTCCAGAGCGATTCACCCGATGAGTCCTTCATACTTAGTCATTTTTTGCAAAATTTCTGACTTTATTGAAAATTTCACTTTTTTGTGAAAATCTCTGCTAAATGAGGTTATAGTATGTTAGAGGGCATCCCAGGAGTGTTCCAAATGTGTGGGTAAAATACATATCCCTTGGGGGGTAATTTGAAAAAAGTTGAAAAATTTTTTTTTTCTGGACTTAGAAAATTTTCACACATGTCTCAGACTTCCAGAGAGGGGAGCATGTCAGTGCGCGCATCCGATTTCAGTTCCAGAGCGATTCACCCGATGAGTCCTTCATACTTAGTCGTTTTTTGCAAAATTTCTGACTTTTCGAAAATTTAACTTTTTTGTGAAAATCTCCGCTAAATGAGGTTATAGTATGTTAGAGGGCATCCCAGGAGGGCCCCAAATGTGTGGGTAAAATATATATCCCTTGGGGGGAAATTTGAAAAAAAGTTGAAAATTTTTTTTTTCTGGACTTAGAAAATTTTCACACGTCTCAGACTTCTAGAGAGGGGAGCATGTCAGTGCGCGCATCCGATTTCAGTTCCAGAGCGATTCACCCGATGAGTCCTTCATACTTAGTCGTTTTTTGCAAAATTTCTGACTTTTTGAAAATTTCACTTTTTTGTGAAAATCTCCGCTAAATGAGGTTATAGTATGTTAGAGGGCATCCCAGGAGGGCTCCAAATGTGTGGGTAAAATATATATCCCTTGGGGGGAAATTTGAAAAAAAGTTGAAAACATTTTTTTTTCTGGACTTAGAAAATTTTCACACATGTCTCAGACTTCCAGAGAGGGGAGCATGTCAGTGCGCGCATCCGATTTCAGTTCCAGAGCGATTCACCCGATGAGTCCTTCATACTTAGTCGTTTTTTGGAAAAATTTTCACTTTTTGAAAATTTCACTTTTTTGTGAAAATCTCCGCTAAATGAGGTTATAGTATGTTAGAGGGCATCCCAGGAGGGCTCCAAATGTGTGGGTAAAATATATATCCCTTGGGGGGAAATTTGAAAAAAAGTTGAAAATTTTTTTTTTTCTGGACTTAGAAAATTTTCACACATGTCTCAGAGTTCTAGAGAGGGGAGCATGTCAGTGCGCACATCCGATTTCTGTTCCAGAGCGATTCACCCGATGAGTCCTTCATACTTAGTCGTTTTTTGCAAAATTTCTGACTTTTTGAAAATTTCACTTTTTTGTGAAAATCTCCGCTAAATGAGGTTATAGTATGTTAGAGGGCATCCCAGGAGGGCTCCAAATGTGTGGGTAAAATATATATCCCTTGGGGGGAAAGTTGAAAAAAAGTTGAAAATTTTTTTTTTCTGGACTTAGAAAATTTTCACACATGTCTCAGACTTCCAGAGAGGGGAGCATGTCAGTGAGCGCATCCGATTTCAGTTCCAGAGCGATCCACCCGATGAGTCCTTCATACTTAGTCAATTTTTGCAAAATTTCTGACTTTTTGAAAATTTCACTTTTTTGTGAAAATCTCTGCTAAATGAGGTTATAGTATGTTAGAGGGCATCCCAGGAGGGCTCCAAATGTGTGGGTAAAATATATATCCCTTGGGGGGAAATTTATAAAAAAGTTGAAAATGTTTTTTTTTCTCGACTTAGAAAATTTTCACACATGTCTCAGACTTCCAGAGAGGGGAGCATGTCTGTAAGCGCATCCGATTTCAGTTCCAGAGCGTTTCACCCGATGAGTCCTTCATACTTAGTCGTTTTTTGGAAAAATCTCACTTTTTGAAAATTTCACTTTTTTGTGAAAATCTCTGCTAAATGAGGTTATAGTATGTTAGAGGGCATCCCAGGAGGGCTCCAAATGTGTAGGTAAAATATATATCCCTTGGGGGGTAATTTGAAAAAAAGTTGAAAAAATTTTTTTTTCTGGACTTAGAAAATTTAAACACATGTCTCAGACTTCCAGAGAGGGGAGCATGTCAGTGCGCGCATCCGATTTCAGTTACAGAGCGATTCACCCGATGAGTCCTTCATACTTAGTCGTTTTTTGCAAAATTTCTGACTTTTTGAAAATTTCACTTTTTTGTGAAAATCTCCGCTAAATGAGGTTATAGTATGTTAGAGGACATCCCAGGAGGGCTCCAAATGTGTGGGTAAAATATATATCCCTTTGGGGGAAATTTGAAAAAAAGTTGAAATTTTTTTTTTTCTGGAATTAAAAAATTTTCACACATGTCTCAGACTTCCAGAGAGGGGAGCATGTCAGTGCGCGCATCCGATTTCAGTTCCAGAGCGATTCACCCTATGAGTCCTTCATACTTAGTCGTTTTTTGCAAAATTTCTGACTTTATTGAAAATTTCACTTTTTTGTGAAAATCTCTGCTAAATGAGGTTATAGTACGTTTAGAGGGCATCCCAGGAGGGCTCCAAATGTGTGGGTAAAATAAATATCCCTTGGGGGGTAATTTGAAAAAAAGTTGAAAAATTTTTTTTTTCTGGACTTAGAAAATTTTCACACATGTCTCAGACTTCCAGAGAGGGGAGCATGTCAGTGCATGCATCCGATTTCAGTTCCAGAGCGATTCACCCGATGAGTCCTTCATACTTAGTCGTTTTTTTGCAAAATTTCTGACTTTTTTAAAATTTCACTTTTTTGTGAAAATCTCCGCTAAATGAGGTTATAGTATGTTAGAGGGCATCCCAGGAGGGCTCCAAATGTGTGGGTAAAATATATATCCCTTGGGGGGAAATTTGAAAAAAAGTTGAAATTTTTTTTTTTTCTGGAATTAAAAAATTTTCACACATGTCTCAGACTTCCAGAGAGGGGAGCATGTCAGTGCGCGCATCCGATTTCAGTTCCAGAGCGATTCACCCGATGAGTCCTTCATACTTAGTCATTTTTTGCAAAATTTCTGACTTTATTGAAAATTTCACTTTTTTGTGAAAATCTCTGCTAAATGAGGTTATAGTATGTTAGAGGGCATCCCAGGAGGGTTCCAAATGTGTGGGTAAAATATATATCCCTTGGGGGGAAATTTGAAAAAAGTTTAAAAATTTTTTTTTTCTGGACTTAGAAAATTTTCACACATGTCTCAGACTTCCAGAGAGGGGAGCATGTCAGTGCGCGCATCCGATTTCAGTTCCAGAGCGATTCACCCGATGAGTCCTTCATACTTAGTCGTTTTTTGCAAAATTTCTGACTTTTTGAAAATTTCACTTTTTTGTGAAAGTCTCTGCTAAATGAGGTTATAGTATGTTAGAGGGCATCGCAGGAGGGCTCCAAATGTGTGGGTAAAATATATATCCCTTGGGGGGAAATTTGAAAAAAAGTTAATTTTTTTTTTTTCTGGAATTAGAGAATTTTCACACATGTCTCAGACTTCCAGAGAGGGGAGCATGTCTGTAAGCGCATCCGATTTCAGTTCCAGAGCGTTTCACCCGATGAGTCCTTCATACTTAGTCGTTTTTTGGAAAAATCTCACTTTTTGAAAATTTCACTTTTTTGTGAAAATCTCTGCTAAATGAGGTTATAGTATGTTAGAGGGCATCCCAGGAGGGCTCCAAATGTGTAGGTAAAATATATATCCCTTGGGGGGTAATTTGAAAAAAAGTTGAAAAAATTTTTTTTTCTGGACTTAGAAAATTTAAACACATGTCTCAGACTTCCAGAGAGGGGAGCATGTCAGTGCGCGCATCCGATTTCAGTTACAGAGCGATTCACCCGATGAGTCCTTCATACTTAGTCGTTTTTTGCAAAATTTCTGACTTTATTGAAAATTTCACTTTTTTGTGAAAATCTCTGCTAAATGAGGTTATAGTATGTTTAGAGGGCATCCCAGGAGGGCTCCAAATGTGTGGGTAAAATAAATATCCCTTGGGGGGTAATTTGAAAAAAAGTTGAAAATTTTTTTTTTTCTGGACTTAGAAAATTTTCACACATGTCTCAGACTTCCAGAGAGGGGAGCATGTCAGTGCATGCATCCGATTTCAGTTCCAGAGCGATTCACCCGATGAGTCCTTCATACTTAGTCGTTTTTTTGCAAAATTTCTGACTTTTTTAAAATTTCACTTTTTTGTGAAAATCTCCGCTAAATGAGGTTATAGTATGTTAGAGGGCATCCCAGGAGGGCTCCAAATGTGTGGGTAAAATATATATCCCTTGGGGGGAAATTTGAAAAAAAGTTGAAATTTTTTTTTTTTCTGGAATAAAAAATTTTCACACATGTCTCAGACTTCCAGAGAGGGGAGCATGTCAGTGCGCGCATCCGATTTCAGTTCCAGAGCGATTCACCCGATGAGTCCTTCATACTTAGTCATTTTTTGCAAAATTTCTGACTTTATTGAAAATTTCACTTTTTTGTGAAAATCTCTGCTAAATGAGGTTATAGTATGTTAGAGGGCATCCCAGGAGTGTTCCAAATGTGTGGGTAAAATACATATCCCTTGGGGGGTAATTTGAAAAAAGTTGAAAAATTTTTTTTTTCTGGACTTAGAAAATTTTCACACATGTCTCAGACTTCCAGAGAGGGGAGCATGTCAGTGCGCGCATCCGATTTCAGTTCCAGAGCGATTCACCCGATGAGTCCTTCATACTTAGTCGTTTTTTGCAAAATTTCTGACTTTTTAAAAATTTCACTTTTTTGTGAAAATCTCCGCTAAATGAGGTTATAGTATGTTAGAGGGCATCCCAGGAGGGCTCCAAATGTGTGGGTAAAATATATATCCCTTGGGGGGAAATTTGAAAAAAAGTTGAAATTTTTTTTTTTTCTGGAATTAAAAAATTTTCACACATGTCTCAGACTTCCAGAGAGGGGAGCATGTCAGTGCGCGCATCCGATTTCAGTTCCAGAGCGATTCACCCGATGAGTCCTTCATACTTAGTCGTTTTTTGGAAAAATTTTCACTTTTTGAAAATTTCACTTTTTTGTGAAAATCTCTGCTAAATGAGGTTATAGTATGTTAGAGGGCATCCCAGGAGGGTTCCAAATGTGTGGGTAAAATATATATCCCTTGGGGGGAAATTTGAAAAAAAGTTGAAAAATTTTGTTTTTCTGGACTTAGAAAACTTAAACACATGTCTCAGACTTCCAGAGAGGGGAGCATGTCAGTGCACGCATCCGATTTCAGTTCCAGAGCGATTCACCCGATGAGTCCTTCATACTTAGTCTTTTTTTGCAAAATTTCTGACTTTTTGAAAATTTCACTTTTTTGTGAAAATCTCTGCTAAATGAGGTTATAGTATGTTAGAGGGCATCCCAGGAGGGCTCCAAATGTGTGGGTAAAATATATATCCCTTGGGGGGAAATTTGAAAAAAAGTTGAAATTTTTTTTTTCTGGACTTAGAAAATTTTCACACATGTCTCAGACTTCCAGAGAGGGGAGCATGTCAGTGAGTGCATCCGATTTCAGTTCCAGGGCGATTCACCCGATGAGTCCTTCATACTTAATCGTTTTTTGCAAAATTTCTGAATTTTTGAAAATTTCACTTTTTTGTGAAAATCTCCGCTAAATGAGGTTATAGTATGTTAGAGGGCATCCCAGGAGGGCTCCAAATGTGTGGGTAAAATATATATCCCTTGGGGGGAAATTTGGAAAAAAGTTGAAAATTTTTTTT
This sequence comes from Phyllobates terribilis, assembly GCF_046119375.1. Taxonomy (NCBI): domain Eukaryota; kingdom Metazoa; phylum Chordata; class Amphibia; order Anura; family Dendrobatidae; genus Phyllobates; species Phyllobates terribilis. Next base: position 1,509,082 of record NW_027363185.1, on the reverse strand, counting down.
TTCTGGACTTAGAAAATTTTCACACATGTCTCAGACTTCCAGAGAGGGGAGCATGTCAGTGCATGCATCCGATTTCAGTTCCAGAGCGATTCACCCGATGAGTCCTTCATACTTAGTCGTTTTTTTGCAAAATTTCTGACTTTTTTAAAATTTCACTTTTTTGTGAAAATCTCCGCTAAATGAGGTTATAGTATGTTAGAGGGCATCCCAGGAGGGCTCCAAATGTGTGGGTAAAATATATATCCCTTGGGGGGAAATTTGAAAAAAAGTTGAAATTTTTTTTTTTTCTGGAATTAAAAAATTTTCACACATGTCTCAGACTTCCAGAGAGGGGAGCATGTCAGTGCGCGCATCCGATTTCAGTTCCAGAGCGATTCACCCGATGAGTCCTTCATACTTAGTCATTTTTTGCAAAATTTCTGACTTTATTGAAAATTTCACTTTTTTGTGAAAATCTCTGCTAAATGAGGTTATAGTATGTTAGAGGGCATCCCAGGAGTGTTCCAAATGTGTGGGTAAAATACATATCCCTTGGGGGGTAATTTGAAAAAAGTTGAAAAATTTTTTTTTTCTGGACTTAGAAAATTTTCACACATGTCTCAGACTTCCAGAGAGGGGAGCATGTCAGTGCGCGCATCCGATTTCAGTTCCAGAGCGATTCACCCGATGAGTCCTTCATACTTAGTCGTTTTTTGCAAAATTTCTGACTTTTTTAAAATTTCACTTTTTTGTGAAAATCTCCGCTAAATGAGGTTATAGTATGTTAGAGGGCATCCCAGGAGGGCTCCAAATGTGTGGGTAAAATATATATCCCTTGGGGGGAAATTTGAAAAAAAGTTGAAATTTTTTTTTTTTCTGGAATTAAAAAATTTTCACACATGTCTCAGACTTCCAGAGAGGGGAGCATGTCAGTGCGCGCATCCGATTTCAGTTCCAGAGCGATTCACCCGATGAGTCCTTCATACTTAGTCGTTTTTTGCAAAATTTCTGACTTTTTGAAAATTTCACTTTTTTGTGAAAGTCTCTGCTAAATGAGGTTATAGTATGTTAGAGGGCATCGCAGGAGGGCTCCAAATGTGTGGGTAAAATATATATCCCTTGGGGGGAAATTTGAAAAAAAGTTAATTTTTTTTTTTTCTGGAATTAGAGAATTTTCACACATGTCTCAGACTTCCAGAGAGGGGAGCATGTCTGTAAGCGCATCCGATTTCAGTTCCAGAGCGTTTCACCCGATGAGTCCTTCATACTTAGTCGTTTTTTGGAAAAATCTCACTTTTTGAAAATTTCACTTTTTTGTGAAAATCTCTGCTAAATGAGGTTATAGTATGTTAGAGGGCATCCCAGGAGGGCTCCAAATGTGTAGGTAAAATATATATCCCTTGGGGGGTAATTTGAAAAAAAGTTGAAAAAATTTTTTTTTCTGGACTTAGAAAATTTAAACACATGTCTCAGACTTCCAGAGAGGGGAGCATGTCAGTGCGCGCATCCGATTTCAGTTACAGAGCGATTCACCCGATGAGTCCTTCATACTTAGTCGTTTTTTGCAAAATTTCTGACTTTATTGAAAATTTCACTTTTTTGTGAAAATCTCTGCTAAATGAGGTTATAGTATGTTTAGAGGGCATCCCAGGAGGGCTCCAAATGTGTGGGTAAAATAAATATCCCTTGGGGGGTAATTTGAAAAAAAGTTGAAAATTTTTTTTTTTCTGGACTTAGAAAATTTTCACACATGTCTCAGACTTCCAGAGAGGGGAGCATGTCAGTGCATGCATCCGATTTCAGTTCCAGAGCGATTCACCCGATGAGTCCTTCATACTTAGTCGTTTTTTTGCAAAATTTCTGACTTTTTTAAAATTTCACTTTTTTGTGAAAATCTCCGCTAAATGAGGTTATAGTATGTTAGAGGGCATCCCAGGAGGGCTCCAAATGTGTGGGTAAAATATATATCCCTTGGGGGGAAATTTGAAAAAAAGTTGAAATTTTTTTTTTTTCTGGAATAAAAAATTTTCACACATGTCTCAGACTTCCAGAGAGGGGAGCATGTCAGTGCGCGCATCCGATTTCAGTTCCAGAGCGATTCACCCGATGAGTCCTTCATACTTAGTCATTTTTTGCAAAATTTCTGACTTTATTGAAAATTTCACTTTTTTGTGAAAATCTCTGCTAAATGAGGTTATAGTATGTTAGAGGGCATCCCAGGAGTGTTCCAAATGTGTGGGTAAAATACATATCCCTTGGGGGGTAATTTGAAAAAAGTTGAAAAATTTTTTTTTTCTGGACTTAGAAAATTTTCACACATGTCTCAGACTTCCAGAGAGGGGAGCATGTCAGTGCGCGCATCCGATTTCAGTTCCAGAGCGATTCACCCGATGAGTCCTTCATACTTAGTCGTTTTTTGCAAAATTTCTGACTTTTCGAAAATTTAACTTTTTTGTGAAAATCTCCGCTAAATGAGGTTATAGTATGTTAGAGGGCATCCCAGGAGGGCCCCAAATGTGTGGGTAAAATATATATCCCTTGGGGGGAAATTTGAAAAAAAGTTGAAAATTTTTTTTTTCTGGACTTAGAAAATTTTCACACGTCTCAGACTTCTAGAGAGGGGAGCATGTCAGTGCGCGCATCCGATTTCAGTTCCAGAGCGATTCACCCGATGAGTCCTTCATACTTAGTCGTTTTTTGCAAAATTTCTGACTTTTTGAAAATTTCACTTTTTTGTGAAAATCTCCGCTAAATGAGGTTATAGTATGTTAGAGGGCATCCCAGGAGGGCTCCAAATGTGTGGGTAAAATATATATCCCTTGGGGGGAAATTTGAAAAAAAGTTGAAAACATTTTTTTTTCTGGACTTAGAAAATTTTCACACATGTCTCAGACTTCCAGAGAGGGGAGCATGTCAGTGCGCGCATCCGATTTCAGTTCCAGAGCGATTCACCCGATGAGTCCTTCATACTTAGTCGTTTTTTGGAAAAATTTTCACTTTTTGAAAATTTCACTTTTTTGTGAAAATCTCCGCTAAATGAGGTTATAGTATGTTAGAGGGCATCCCAGGAGGGCTCCAAATGTGTGGGTAAAATATATATCCCTTGGGGGGAAATTTGAAAAAAAGTTGAAAATTTTTTTTTTTCTGGACTTAGAAAATTTTCACACATGTCTCAGAGTTCTAGAGAGGGGAGCATGTCAGTGCGCACATCCGATTTCTGTTCCAGAGCGATTCACCCGATGAGTCCTTCATACTTAGTCGTTTTTTGCAAAATTTCTGACTTTTTGAAAATTTCACTTTTTTGTGAAAATCTCCGCTAAATGAGGTTATAGTATGTTAGAGGGCATCCCAGGAGGGCTCCAAATGTGTGGGTAAAATATATATCCCTTGGGGGGAAAGTTGAAAAAAAGTTGAAAATTTTTTTTTTCTGGACTTAGAAAATTTTCACACATGTCTCAGACTTCCAGAGAGGGGAGCATGTCAGTGAGCGCATCCGATTTCAGTTCCAGAGCGATCCACCCGATGAGTCCTTCATACTTAGTCGTTTTTTGCAAAATTTCTGACTTTATTGAAAATTTCACTTTTTTGTGAAAATCTCTGCTAAATGAGGTTATAGTACGTTTAGAGGGCATCCCAGGAGGGCTCCAAATGTGTGGGTAAAATAAATATCCCTTGGGGGGTAATTTGAAAAAAAGTTGAAAAATTTTTTTTTTCTGGACTTAGAAAATTTTCACACATGTCTCAGACTTCCAGAGAGGGGAGCATGTCAGTGCATGCATCCGATTTCAGTTCCAGAGCGATTCACCCGATGAGTCCTTCATACTTAGTCGTTTTTTTGCAAAATTTCTGACTTTTTTAAAATTTCACTTTTTTGTGAAAATCTCCGCTAAATGAGGTTATAGTATGTTAGAGGGCATCCCAGGAGGGCTCCAAATGTGTGGGTAAAATATATATCCCTTGGGGGGAAATTTGAAAAAAAGTTGAAATTTTTTTTTTTTCTGGAATTAAAAAATTTTCACACATGTCTCAGACTTCCAGAGAGGGGAGCATGTCAGTGCGCGCATCCGATTTCAGTTCCAGAGCGATTCACCCGATGAGTCCTTCATACTTAGTCATTTTTTGCAAAATTTCTGACTTTATTGAAAATTTCACTTTTTTGTGAAAATCTCTGCTAAATGAGGTTATAGTATGTTAGAGGGCATCCCAGGAGGGTTCCAAATGTGTGGGTAAAATATATATCCCTTGGGGGGAAATTTGAAAAAAGTTGAAAAATTTTTTTTTTCTGGACTTAGAAAATTTTCACACATGTCTCAGACTTCCAGAGAGGGGAGCATGTCAGTGCGCGCATCCGATTTCAGTTCCAGAGCGATTCACCCGATGAGTCCTTCATACTTAGTCGTTTTTTGCAAAATTTCTGACTTTTTGAAAATTTCACTTTTTTGTGAAAGTCTCTGCTAAATGAGGTTATAGTATGTTAGAGGGCATCGCAGGAGGGCTCCAAATGTGTGGGTAAAATATATATCCCTTGGGGGGAAATTTGAAAAAAAGTTAATTTTTTTTTTTTCTGGAATTAGAGAATTTTCACACATGTCTCAGACTTCCAGAGAGGGGAGCATGTCTGTAAGCGCATCCGATTTCAGTTCCAGAGCGTTTCACCCGATGAGTCCTTCATACTTAGTCGTTTTTTGGAAAAATCTCACTTTTTGAAAATTTCACTTTTTTGTGAAAATCTCTGCTAAATGAGGTTATAGTATGTTAGAGGGCATCCCAGGAGGGCTCCAAATGTGTAGGTAAAATATATATCCCTTGGGGGGTAATTTGAAAAAAAGTTGAAAAAATTTTTTTTTCTGGACTTAGAAAATTTAAACACATGTCTCAGACTTCCAGAGAGGGGAGCATGTCAGTGCGCGCATCCGATTTCAGTTACAGAGCGATTCACCCGATGAGTCCTTCATACTTAGTCGTTTTTTGCAAAATTTCTGACTTTATTGAAAATTTCACTTTTTTGTGAAAATCTCTGCTAAATGAGGTTATAGTATGTTTAGAGGGCATCCCAGGAGGGCTCCAAATGTGTGGGTAAAATAAATATCCCTTGGGGGGTAATTTGAAAAAAAGTTGAAAAATTTTTTTTTTCTGGACTTAGAAAATTTTCACACATGTCTCAGACTTCCAGAGAGGGGAGCATGTCAGTGCATGCATCCGATTTCAGTTCCAGAGCGATTCACCCGATGAGTCCTTCATACTTAGTCGTTTTTTTGCAAAATTTCTGACTTTTTTAAAATTTCACTTTTTTGTGAAAATCTCCGCTAAATGAGGTTATAGTATGTTAGAGGGCATCCCAGGAGGGCTCCAAATGTGTGGGTAAAATATATATCCCTTGGGGGGAAATTTGAAAAAAAGTTGAAATTTTTTTTTTTTCTGGAATAAAAAATTTTCACACATGTCTCAGACTTCCAGAGAGGGGAGCATGTCAGTGCGCGCATCCGATTTCAGTTCCAGAGCGATTCACCCGATGAGTCCTTCATACTTAGTCATTTTTTGCAAAATTTCTGACTTTATTGAAAATTTCACTTTTTTGTGAAAATCTCTGCTAAATGAGGTTATAGTATGTTAGAGGGCATCCCAGGAGTGTTCCAAATGTGTGGGTAAAATACATATCCCTTGGGGGGTAATTTGAAAAAAGTTGAAAAATTTTTTTTTTCTGGACTTAGAAAATTTTCACACATGTCTCAGACTTCCAGAGAGGGGAGCATGTCAGTGCGCGCATCCGATTTCAGTTCCAGAGCGATTCACCCGATGAGTCCTTCATACTTAGTCGTTTTTTGCAAAATTTCTGACTTTTTAAAAATTTCACTTTTTTGTGAAAATCTCCGCTAAATGAGGTTATAGTATGTTAGAGGGCATCCCAGGAGGGCTCCAAATGTGTGGGTAAAATATATATCCCTTGGGGGGAAATTTGAAAAAAAGTTGAAATTTTTTTTTTTTCTGGAATTAAAAAATTTTCACACATGTCTCAGACTTCCAGAGAGGGGAGCATGTCAGTGCGCGCATCCGATTTCAGTTCCAGAGCGATTCACCCGATGAGTCCTTCATACTTAGTCGTTTTTTGGAAAAATTTTCACTTTTTGAAAATTTCACTTTTTTGTGAAAATCTCTGCTAAATGAGGTTATAGTATGTTAGAGGGCATCCCAGGAGGGTTCCAAATGTGTGGGTAAAATATATATCCCTTGGGGGGAAATTTGAAAAAAAGTTGAAAAATTTTGTTTTTCTGGACTTAGAAAACTTAAACACATGTCTCAGACTTCCAGAGAGGGGAGCATGTCAGTGCACGCATCCGATTTCAGTTCCAGAGCGATTCACCCGATGAGTCCTTCATACTTAGTCTTTTTTTGCAAAATTTCTGACTTTTTGAAAATTTCACTTTTTTGTGAAAATCTCTGCTAAATGAGGTTATAGTATGTTAGAGGGCATCCCAGGAGGGCTCCAAATGTGTGGGTAAAATATATATCCCTTGGGGGGAAATTTGAAAAAAAGTTGAAATTTTTTTTTTCTGGACTTAGAAAATTTTCACACATGTCTCAGACTTCCAGAGAGGGGAGCATGTCAGTGAGTGCATCCGATTTCAGTTCCAGGGCGATTCACCCGATGAGTCCTTCATACTTAATCGTTTTTTGCAAAATTTCTGAATTTTTGAAAATTTCACTTTTTTGTGAAAATCTCCGCTAAATGAGGTTATAGTATGTTAGAGGGCATCCCAGGAGGGCTCCAAATGTGTGGGTAAAATATATATCCCTTGGGGGGAAATTTGGAAAAAAGTTGAAAATTTTTTTTTTCTGGACTTAGAAAATTTTCACACATGTCTCAGACTTCCAGAGAGGGGAGCATGTCAGTGCATGCATCCGATTTCAGTTCCAGAGCGATTCACCCGATGAGTCCTTCATACTTAGTCGTTTTTTTGCAAAATTTCTGACTTTTTTAAAATTTCACTTTTTTGTGAAAATCTCCGCTAAATGAGGTTATAGTATGTTAGAGGGCATCCCAGGAGGGCTCCAAATGTGTGGGTAAAATATATATCCCTTGGGGGGAAATTTGAAAAAAAGTTGAAATTTTTTTTTTTTCTGGAATTAAAAAATTTTCACACATGTCTCAGACTTCCAGAGAGGGGAGCATGTCAGTGCGCGCATCCGATTTCAGTTCCAGAGCGATTCACCCGATGAGTCCTTCATACTTAGTCATTTTTTGCAAAATTTCTGACTTTATTGAAAATTTCACTTTTTTGTGAAAATCTCTGCTAAATGAGGTTATAGTATGTTAGAGGGCATCCCAGGAGTGTTCCAAATGTGTGGGTAAAATACATATCCCTTGGGGGGTAATTTGAAAAAAGTTGAAAAATTTTTTTTTTCTGGACTTAGAAAATTTTCACACATGTCTCAGACTTCCAGAGAGGGGAGCATGTCAGTGCGCGCATCCGATTTCAGTTCCAGAGCGATTCACCCGATGAGTCCTTCATACTTAGTCGTTTTTTGCAAAATTTCTGACTTTTTTAAAATTTCACTTTTTTGTGAAAATCTCCGCTAAATGAGGTTATAGTATGTTAGAGGGCATCCCAGGAGGGCGCCAAATGTGTGGGTAAAATATATATCCCTTGGGGGGAAATTTGAAAAAAAGTTGAAATTTTTTTTTTTTCTGGAATTAAAAAATTTTCACACATGTCTCAGACTTCCAGAGAGGGGAGCATGTCAGTGCGCGCATCCGATTTCAGTTCCAGAGCGATTCACCCGATGAGTCCTTCATACTTAGTCGTTTTTTGCAAAATTTCTGACTTTTTGAAAATTTCACTTTTTTGTGAAAGTCTCTGCTAAATGAGGTTATAGTATGTTAGAGGGCATCGCAGGAGGGCTCCAAATGTGTGGGTAAAATATATATCCCTTGGGGGGAAATTTGAAAAAAAGTTAATTTTTTTTTTTTCTGGAATTAGAGAATTTTCACACATGTCTCAGACTTCCAGAGAGGGGAGCATGTCAGTGCGCGCATCCGATTTCAGTTCCAGAGCGATTCACCCGATGAGTCCTTCATACTTAGTCGTTTTTTGGAAAAATTTTCACTTTTTGAAAATTTCACTTTTTTGTGAAAATCTCCGCTAAATGAGGTTATAGTATGTTAGAGGGCATCCCAGGAGGGCTCCAAATGTGTGGGTAAAATATATATCACTTGGGGGGAAATTTGAAAAAAAGTTGAAAATTTTTTTTTTTGTGGACTTAGAAAATTTTCACACATGTCTCAGACTTCCAGAGAGGGGAGCATGTCTGTAAGCACATCCGATTTCAGTTCCAGAGCGTTTCATCCGATGAGTCCTTCATACTTAGTCGTTTTTTGGAAAAATTTTCACTTTTTGAAAATTTCACTTTTTTGTGAAAATCTCTGCTAAATGAGGTTATAGTATGTTAGAGGGCATCCCAGGAGGGTTCCAAATGTGTGGGTAAAATATATATCCCTTGGGGGGAAATTTGAAAAAAAGTTGAAAAATTTTGTTTTTCTGGACTTAGAAAACTTAAACACATATCTCAGACTTCCAGAGAGGGGAGCATGTCAATGCGCGCATCCGATTTCAGTTCCAGAGCGATTCACCCGATGAGTCCTTCATACTTAGTCTTTTTTTGCAAAATTTCTGAATTTTTGAAAATTTCACTTTTTTGTGAAAATCTCCGCTAAATGAGGTTATAGTATGTTAGAGGGCATCCCAGGAGGGCTCCAAATGTGTGGGTAAAATATATATCCCTTGGGGGGAAATTTGGAAAAAAGTTGAAAATTTTTTTTTCTGGACTTAGAAAATTTTCACACATGTCTCAGACTTCTAGAGAGGGGAGCATGTCAGTGCGCGCATCCGATTTCAGTTCCAGAGTGATTCACCTGATGAGTCCTTCATACTTAGTCGTTTTTTGCAAAATTTCTGACTTTTTGAAAATTTCACTTTTTTGTGAAAATCTCCGCTAAATGAGGTTATAGTATGTTAGAGGGCATCCCAGGAGGGCTCCAAATGTGTGGGTAAAATATATATCCCTTGGGGAGAAATTTGAAAAAAAGTTGAAAATTTTTTTTTTCTGGACTTAGAAAATTTTCACACATGTCTCAGAGTTCTAGAGAGGGGAGCATGTCAGTGCGCACATCCGATTTCTGTTCCAGAGCGATTCACCCGATGAGTCCTTCATACTTAGTCGTTTTTTGCAAAATTTCTGACTTTTTGAAAATTTCACTTTTTTGTGAAAATCTCCGCTAAATGAGGTTATAGTATGTTAGAGGGCATCCCAGGAGGGCTCCAAATGTGTGGGTAAAATATATATCCCTTGGGGGGAAATTTGAAAAAAAGTCGAAAAAATTTTTTTTCTGGACTTAGAAAATTTTCACACATGTCTCAGACTTCCAGAGAGGGGAGCATGTCAGTGAGCGCATCCGATTTCAGTTCCAGAGCGATCCACCCGATGAGTCCTTCATACTTAGTCAATTTTTGCAAAATTTCTGACTTTTTGAAAATTTCACTTTTTTGTGAAAATCTCTGCTAAATGAGGTTATAGTATGTTAGAGGGCATCCCAGGAGGGCTCCAAATGTGTGGGTAAAATATATATCCCTTGGGGGGAAATTTATAAAAAAGTTGAAAAATTTTTTTTTTCTCGACTTAGAAAATTTTCACACATGTCTCAGACTTCCAGAGAGGGGAGCATGTCTGTAAGCGCATCCGATTTCAGTTCCAGAGCGTTTCACCCGATGAGTCCTTCATACTTAGTCGTTTTTTGGAAAAATCTCACTTTTTGAAAATTTCACTTTTTTGTGAAAATCTCTGCTAAATGAGGTTATAGTATGTTAGAGGGCATCCCAGGAGGGCTCCAAATGTGTAGGTAAAATATATATCCCTTGGGGGGAAATTTGAAAAAAAGTTAATTTTTTTTTTTTCTGGAATTAGAGAATTTTCACACATGTCTCAGACTTCCAGAGAGGGGAGCATGTCAGTGCGCGCATCCGATTTCAGTTCCAGAGCGATTCACCCGATGAGTCCTTCATACTTAGTCGTTTTTTGGAAAAATTTTCACTTTTTGAAAATTTCACTTTTTTGTGAAAATCTCCGCTAAATGAGGTTATAGTATGTTAGAGGGCATCCCAGGAGGGCTCCAAATGTGTGGGTAAAATATATATCACTTGGGGGGAAATTTGAAAAAAAGTTGAAAATTTTTTTTTTTGTGGACTTAGAAAATTTTCACACATGTCTCAGACTTCCAGAGAGGGGAGCATGTCTGTAAGCACATCCGATTTCAGTTCCAGAGCGTTTCATCCGATGAGTCCTTCATACTTAGTCGTTTTTTGGAAAAATTTTCACTTTTTGAAAATTTCACTTTTTTGTGAAAATCTCTGCTAAATGAGGTTATAGTATGTTAGAGGGCATCCCAGGAGGGTTCCAAATGTGTGGGTAAAATATATATCCCTTGGGGGGAAATTTGAAAAAAAGTTGAAAAATTTTGTTTTTCTGGACTTAGAAAACTTAAACACATGTCTCAGACTTCCAGAGAGGGGAGCATGTCAATGCGCGCATCCGATTTCAGTTCCAGAGCGATTCACCCGATGAGTCCTTCATACTTAGTCTTTTTTTGCAAAATTTCTGACTTTTTGAAAATTTCACTTTTTTGTGAAAATCTCTGCTAAATGAGGTTATAGTATGTTAGAGGGCATCCCAGGAGGGCTCCAAATGTGTGGGTAAAATATATATCCCTTGGGGGGAAATTTGAAAAAAAGTTGAAATTTTTTTTTTCTGGACTTAGAAAATTTTCACACATGTCTCAGACTTCCAGAGAGGGGAGCATGTCAGTGAGTGCATCCGATTTCAGTTCCAGGGCGATTCACCCGATGAGTCCTTCATACTTAATCGTTTTTTGCAAAATTTCTGAATTTTTGAAAATTTCACTTTTTTGTGAAAATCTCCGCTAAATGAGGTTATAGTATGTTAGAGGGCATCCCAGGAGGGCTCCAAATGTGTGGGTAAAATATATATCCCTTGGGGGGAAATTTGGAAAAAAGTTGAAAATTTTTTTTTCTGGACTTAGAAAATTTTCACACATGTCTCAGACTTCTAGAGAGGGGAGCATGTCAGTGCGCGCATCCGATTTCAGTTCCAGAGTGATTCACCTGATGAGTCCTTCATACTTAGTCGTTTTTTGCAAAATTTCTGACTTTTTGAAAATTTCACTTTTTTGTGAAAATCTCCGCTAAATGAGGTTATAGTATGTTAGAGGGCATCCCAGGAGGGCTCCAAATGTGTGGGTAAAATATATATCCCTTGGGGAGAAATTTGAAAAAAAGTTGAAAATTTTTTTTTTCTGGACTTAGAAAATTTTCACACATGTCTCAGAGTTCTAGAGAGGGGAGCATGTCAGTGCGCACATCCGATTTCTGTTCCAGAGCGATTCACCCGATGAGTCCTTCATACTTAGTCGTTTTTTGCAAAATTTCTGACTTTTTGAAAATTTCACTTTTTTGTGAAAATCTCCGCTAAATGAGGTTATAGTATGTTAGAGGGCATCCCAGGAGGGCTCCAAATGTGTGGGTAAAATATATATCCCTTGGGGGGAAATTTGAAAAAAAGTCGAAAAAATTTTTTTTCTGGACTTAGAAAATTTTCACACATGTCTCAGACTTCCAGAGAGGGGAGCATGTCAGTGAGCGCATCCGATTTCAGTTCCAGAGCGATCCACCCGATGAGTCCTTCATACTTAGTCAATTTTTGCAAAATTTCTGACTTTTTGAAAATTTCACTTTTTTGTGAAAATCTCTGCTAAATGAGGTTATAGTATGTTAGAGGGCATCCCAGGAGGGCTCCAAATGTGTGGGTAAAATATATATCCCTTGGGGGGAAATTTATAAAAAAGTTGAAAAATTTTTTTTTTCTCGACTTAGAAAATTTTCACACATGTCTCAGACTTCCAGAGAGGGGAGCATGTCTGTAAGCGCATCCGATTTCAGTTCCAGAGCGTTTCACCCGATGAGTCCTTCATACTTAGTCGTTTTTTGGAAAAATCTCACTTTTTGAAAATTTCACTTTTTTGTGAAAATCTCTGCTAAATGAGGTTATAGTATGTTAGAGGGCATCCCAGGAGGGCTCCAAATGTGTAGGTAAAATATATATCCCTTGGGGGGTAATTTGAAAAAAAGTTGAAAAAATTTTTTTTTCTGGACTTAGAAAATTTAAACACATGTCTCAGACTTCCAGAGAGGGGAGCATGTCTGTAAGCACATCCGATTTCAGTTCCAGAGCGTTTCATCCGATGAGTCCTTCATACTTAGTCGTTTTTTGGAAAAATTTTCACTTTTTGAAAATTTCACTTTTTTGTGAAAATCTCTGCTAAATGAGGTTATAGTATGTTAGAGGGCATCCCAGGAGGGTTCCAAATGTGTGGGTAAAATATATATCCCTTGGGGGGAAATTTGAAAAAAAGTTGAAAAATTTTGTTTTTCTGGACTTAGAAAACTTAAACACATATCTCAGACTTCCAGAGAGGGGAGCATGTCAATGCGCGCATCCGATTTCAGTTCCAGAGCGATTCACCCGATGAGTCCTTCATACTTAGTCTTTTTTTGCAAAATTTCTGAATTTTTGAAAATTTCACTTTTTTGTGAAAATCTCCGCTAAATGAGGTTATAGTATGTTAGAGGGCATCCCAGGAGGGCTCCAAATGTGTGGGTAAAATATATATCCCTTGGGGGGAAATTTGGAAAAAAGTTGAAAATTTTTTTTTCTGGACTTAGAAAATTTTCACACATGTCTCAGACTTCTAGAGAGGGGAGCATGTCAGTGCGCGCATCCGATTTCAGTTCCAGAGTGATTCACCTGATGAGTCCTTCATACTTAGTCGTTTTTTGCAAAATTTCTGACTTTTTGAAAATTTCACTTTTTTGTGAAAATCTCCGCTAAATGAGGTTATAGTATGTTAGAGGGCATCCCAGGAGGGCTCCAAATGTGTGGGTAAAATATATATCCCTTGGGGAGAAATTTGAAAAAAAGTTGAAAATTTTTTTTTTCTGGACTTAGAAAATTTTCACACATGTCTCAGAGTTCTAGAGAGGGGAGCATGTCAGTGCGCACATCCGATTTCTGTTCCAGAGCGATTCACCCGATGAGTCCTTCATACTTAGTCGTTTTTTGCAAAATTTCTGACTTTTTGAAAATTTCACTTTTTTGTGAAAATCTCCGCTAAATGAGGTTATAGTATGTTAGAGGGCATCCCAGGAGGGCTCCAAATGTGTGGGTAAAATATATATCCCTTGGGGGGAAATTTGAAAAAAAGTCGAAAACATTTTTTTTCTGGACTTAGAAAATTTTCACACATGTCTCAGACTTCCAGAGAGGGGAGCATGTCAGTGAGCGCATCCGATTTCAGTTCCAGAGCGATCCACCCGATGAGTCCTTCATACTTAGTCAATTTTTGCAAAATTTCTGACTTTTTGAAAATTTCACTTTTTTGTGAAAATCTCTGCTAAATGAGGTTATAGTATGTTAGAGGGCATCCCAGGAGGGCTCCAAATGTGTGGGTAAAATATATATCCCTTGGGGGGAAATTTATAAAAAAGTTGAAAAATTTTTTTTTTCTCGACTTAGAAAATTTTCACACATGTCTCAGACTTCCAGAGAGGGGAGCATGTCTGTAAGCGCATCCGATTTCAGTTCCAGAGCGTTTCACCCGATGAGTCCTTCATACTTAGTCGTTTTTTGGAAAAATCTCACTTTTTGAAAATTTCACTTTTTTGTGAAAATCTCTGCTAAATGAGGTTATAGTATGTTAGAGGGCATCCCAGGAGGGCTCCAAATGTGTAGGTAAAATATATATCCCTTGGGGGGAAATTTGAAAAAAAGTTAATTTTTTTTTTTTCTGGAATTAGAGAATTTTCACACATGTCTCAGACTTCCAGAGAGGGGAGCATGTCAGTGCGCGCATCCGATTTCAGTTCCAGAGCGATTCACCCGATGAGTCCTTCATACTTAGTCGTTTTTTGGAAAAATTTTCACTTTTTGAAAATTTCACTTTTTTGTGAAAATCTCCACTAAATGAGGTTATAGTATGTTAGAGGGCATCCCAGGAGGGCTCCAAATGTGTGGGTAAAATATATATCACTTGGGGGGAAATTTGAAAAAAAGTTGAAAATTTTTTTTTTTGTGGACTTAGAAAATTTTCACACATGTCTCAGACTTCCAGAGAGGGGAGCATGTCTGTAAGCACATCCGATTTCAGTTCCAGAGCGTTTCATCCGATGAGTCCTTCATACTTAGTCGTTTTTTGGAAAAATTTTCACTTTTTGAAAATTTCACTTTTTTGTGAAAATCTCTGCTAAATGAGGTTATAGTATGTTAGAGGGCATCCCAGGAGGGTTCCAAATGTGTGGGTAAAATATATATCCCTTGGGGGGAAATTTGAAAAAAAGTTGAAAAATTTTGTTTTTCTGGACTTAGAAAACTTAAACACATGTCTCAGACTTCCAGAGAGGGGAGCATGTCAATGCGCGCATCCGATTTCAGTTCCAGAGCGATTCACCCGATGAGTCCTTCATACTTAGTCTTTTTTTGCAAAATTTCTGACTTTTTGAAAATTTCACTTTTTTGTGAAAATCTCTGCTAAATGAGGTTATAGTATGTTAGAGGGCATCCCAGGAGGGCTCCAAATGTGTGGGTAAAATATATATCCCTTGGGGGGAAATTTGAAAAAAAGTTGAAATTTTTTTTTTCTGGACTTAGAAAATTTTCACACATGTCTCAGACTTCCAGAGAGGGGAGCATGTCAGTGAGTGCATCCGATTTCAGTTCCAGGGCGATTCACCCGATGAGTCCTTCATACTTAATCGTTTTTTGCAAAATTTCTGAATTTTTGAAAATTTCACTTTTTTGTGAAAATCTCCGCTAAATGAGGTTATAGTATGTTAGAGGGCATCCCAGGAGGGCTCCAAATGTGTGGGTAAAATATATATCCCTTGGGGGGAAATTTGGAAAAAAGTTGAAAATTTTTTTTTCTGGACTTAGAAAATTTTCACACATGTCTCAGACTTCTAGAGAGGGGAGCATGTCAGTGCGCGCATCCGATTTCAGTTCCAGAGTGATTCACCTGATGAGTCCTTCATACTTAGTCGTTTTTTGCAAAATTTCTGACTTTTTGAAAATTTCACTTTTTTGTGAAAATCTCCGCTAAATGAGGTTATAGTATGTTAGAGGGCATCCCAGGAGGGCTCCAAATGTGTGGGTAAAATATATATCCCTTGGGGAGAAATTTGAAAAAAAGTTGAACATTTTTTTTTTCTGGACTTAGAAAATTTTCACACATGTCTCAGAGTTCTAGAGAGGGGAGCATGTCAGTGCGCACATCCGATTTCTGTTCCAGAGCGATTCACCCGATGAGTCCTTCATACTTAGTCGTTTTTTGCAAAATTTCTGACTTTTTGAAAATTTCACTTTTTTGTGAAAATCTCCGCTAAATGAGGTTATAGTATGTTAGAGGGCATCCCAGGAGGGCTCCAAATGTGTGGGTAAAATATATATCCCTTGGGGGGAAATTTGAAAAAAAGTCGAAAAAATTTTTTTTCTGGACTTAGAAAATTTTCACACATGTCTCAGACTTCCAGAGAGGGGAGCATGTCAGTGAGCGCATCCGATTTCAGTTCCAGAGCGATCCACCCGATGAGTCCTTCATACTTAGTCAATTTTTGCAAAATTTCTGACTTTTTGAAAATTTCACTTTTTTGTGAAAATCTCTGCTAAATGAGGTTATAGTATGTTAGAGGGCATCCCAGGAGGGCTCCAAATGTGTGGGTAAAATATATATCCCTTGGGGGGAAATTTATAAAAAAGTTGAAAAATTTTTTTTTTCTCGACTTAGAAAATTTTCACACATGTCTCAGACTTCCAGAGAGGGGAGCATGTCTGTAAGCGCATCCGATTTCAGTTCCAGAGCGTTTCACCCGATGAGTCCTTCATACTTAGTCGTTTTTTGGAAAAATCTCACTTTTTGAAAATTTCACTTTTTTGTGAAAATCTCTGCTAAATGAGGTTATAGTATGTTAGAGGGCATCCCAGGAGGGCTCCAAATGTGTAGGTAAAATATATATCCCTTGGGGGGTAATTTGAAAAAAAGTTGAAAAAATTTTTTTTTCTGGACTTAGAAAATTTAAACACATGTCTCAGACTTCCAGAGAGGGGAGCATGTCAGTGCCCGCATCCGATTTCAGTTACAGAGCGATTCACCCGATGAGTCCTTCATACTTAGTCGTTTTTTGCAAAATTTCTGACTTTTTGAAAATTTCACTTTTTTGTGAAAATCTCCGCTAAATGAGGTTATAGTATGTTAGAGGGCATCCCAGGAGGGCTCCAAATGTGTGGGTAAAATATATATCCCTTTGGGGGAAATTTGAAAAAAAGTTTAAATTTTTTTTTTTCTGGAATTAAAAAATTTTCACACATGTCTCAGACTTCCAGAGAGGGGAGCATGTCAGTGCGCGCATCCGATTTCAGTTCCAGAGCGATTCACCCTATGAGTCCTTCATACTTAGTCGTTTTTTGCAAAATTTCTGACTTTATTGAAAATTTCACTTTTTTGTGAAAATCTCTGCTAAATGAGGTTATAGTATGTTTAGAGGGCATCCCAGGAGGGCTCCAAATGTGTGGGTAAAATAAATATCCCTTGGGGGGTAATTTGAAAAAAAGTTGAAAATTTTTTTTTTTCTGGACTTAGAAAATTTTCACACATGTCTCAGACTTCCAGAGAGGGGAGCATGTCAGTGCATGCATCCGATTTCAGTTCCAGAGCGATTCACCCGATGAGTCCTTCATACTTAGTCGTTTTTTTGCAAAATTTCTGACTTTTTTAAAATTTCACTTTTTTGTGAAAATCTCCGCTAAATGAGGTTATAGTATGTTAGAGGGCATCCCAGGAGGGCTCCAAATGTGTGGGTAAAATATATATCCCTTGGGGGGAAATTTGAAAAAAAGTTGAAATTTTTTTTTTTTCTGGAATAAAAAATTTTCACACATGTCTCAGACTTCCAGAGAGGGGAGCATGTCAGTGCGCGCATCCGATTTCAGTTCCAGAGCGATTCACCCGATGAGTCCTTCATACTTAGTCATTTTTTGCAAAATTTCTGACTTTATTGAAAATTTCACTTTTTTGTGAAAATCTCTGCTAAATGAGGTTATAGTATGTTAGAGGGCATCCCAGGAGTGTTCCAAATGTGTGGGTAAAATACATATCCCTTGGGGGGTAATTTGAAAAAAGTTGAAAAATTTTTTTTTTCTGGACTTAGAAAATTTTCACACATGTCTCAGACTTCCAGAGAGGGGAGCATGTCAGTGCGCGCATCCGATTTCAGTTCCAGAGCGATTCACCCGATGAGTCCTTCATACTTAGTCGTTTTTTGCAAAATTTCGGACTTTTTAAAAATTTCACTTTTTTGTGAAAATCTCCGCTAAATGAGGTTATAGTATGTTAGAGGGCATCCCAGGAGGGCTCCAAATGTGTGGGTAAAATATATATCCCTTGGGGGGAAATTTGAAAAAAAGTTGAAATTTTTTTTTTTTCTGGAATTAAAAAATTTTCACACATGTCTCAGACTTCCAGAGAGGGGAGCATGTCAGTGCGCGCATCCGATTTCAGTTCCAGAGCGATTCACCCGATGAGTCCTTCATACTTAGTCATTTTTTGGAAAAATTTTCACTTTTTGAAAATTTCACTTTTTTGTGAAAATCTCTGCTAAATGAGGTTATAGTATGTTAGAGGGCATCCCAGGAGGGTTCCAAATGTGTGGGTAAAATATATATCCCTTGGGGGGAAATTTGAAAAAAAGTTGAAAAATTTTGTTTTTCTGGACTTAGAAAATTTTCACACATGTCTCAGACTTCCAGAGAGGGGAGCATGTCAGTGAGTGCATCCGATTTCAGTTCCAGGGCGATTCACCCGATGAGTCCTTCATACTTAATCGTTTTTTGCAAAATTTCTGAATTTTTGAAAATTTCACTTTTTTGTGAAAATCTCCGCTAAATGAGGTTATAGTATGTTAGAGGGCATCCCAGGAGGGCTCCAAATGTGTGGGTAAAATATATATCCCTTGGGGGGAAATTTGGAAAAAAGTTGAAAAATTTTTTTTTCTGGACTTAGAAAATTTTCACACATGTCTCAGACTTCTAGAGAGGGGAGCATGTCAGTGCGCGCATCCGATTTCAGTTCCAGAGTGATTCACCTGATGAGTCCTTCATACTTAGTCGTTTTTTGCAAAATTTCTGACTTTTTGAAAATTTCACTTTTTTGTGAAAATCTCCGCTAAATGAGGTTATAGTATGTTAGAGGGCATCCCAGGAGGGCTCCAAATGTGTGGGTAAAATATATATCCCTTGGGGAGAAATTTGAAAAAAAGTTGAAAATTTTTTTTTTTCTGGACTTAGAAAATTTTCACACATGTCTCAGACTTCCAGAGAGGGAAGCATTTCAGTGCATGCATCCGATTTCAGTTCCAGAGCGATTCACCCGATGAGTCCTTCATACTTAGTCGTTTTTTTGCAAAATTTCTGACTTTTTTAAAATTTCACTTTTTTGTGAAAATCTCCGCTAAATGAGGTTATAGTATGTTAGAGGGCATCCCAGGAGGGCTCCAAATGTGTGGGTAAAATATATATCCCTTGGGGGGAAATTTGAAAAAAAGTTGAAATTTTTTATTTTTCTGGAATTAAAAAATTTTCACACATGTCTCAGACTTCCAGAGAGGGGAGCATGTCAGTGCGCGCATCCGATTTCAGTTCCAGAGCGATTCACCCGATGAGTCCTTCATACTTAGTCATTTTTTGCAAAATTTCTGACTTTATTGAAAATTTCACTTTTTTGTGAAAATCTCTGCTAAATGAGGTTATAGTATGTTAGAGGGCATCCCAGGAGTGTTCCAAATGTGTGGGTAAAATACATATCCCTTGGGGGGTAATTTGAAAAAAGTTGAAAAATTTTTTTTTTCTGGACTTAGAAAATTTTCACACATGTCTCAGACTTCCAGAGAGGGGAGCATGTCAGTGCGCGCATCCGATTTCAGTTCCAGAGCGATTCACCCGATGAGTCCTTCATACTTAGTCGTTTTTTGCAAAATTTCTGACTTTTTTAAAATTTCACTTTTTTGTGAAAATCTCTGCTAAATGAGGTTATAGTATGTTAGAGGGCATCCCAGGAGGGTTCCAAATGTGTGGGTAAAATATATATCCCTTGGGGGGAAATTTGAAAAAAAGTTGAAAAATTTTGTTTTTCTGGACTTAGAAAACTTAAACACATGTCTCAGACTTCCAGAGAGGGGAGCATGTCAGTGCGCGCATCCGATTTCAGTTCCAGAGCGATTCACCCGATGAGTCCTTCATACTTAGTCTTTTTTTGCAAAATTTCTGACTTTTTGAAAATTTCACTTTTTTGTGAAAATCTCTGCTAAATGAGGTTATAGTATGTTAGAGGGCATCCCAGGAGGGCTCCAAATGTGTGGGTAAAATATATATCCCTTGGGGGGAAATTTGAAAAAAAGTTGAAATTTTTTTTTTCTGGACTTAGAAAATTTTCACACATGTCTCAGACTTCCAGAGAGGGGAGCATGTCAGTGAGTGCATCCGATTTCAGTTCCAGGGCGATTCACCCGATGAGTCCTTCATACTTAATCGTTTTTTGCAAAATTTCTGAATTTTTGAAAATTTCACTTTTTTGTGAAAATCTCCGCTAAATGAGGTTATAGTATGTTAGAGGGCATCCCAGGAGGGCTCCAAATGTGTGGGTAAAATATATATCCCTTGTGGGGAAATTTGGAAAAAAGTTGAAAATTTTTTTTTTCTGGACTTAGAAAATTTTCACACATGTCTCAGACTTCTAGAGAGGGGAGCATGTCAGTGCGCGCATCCGATTTCAGTTCCAGAGTGATTCACCTGATGAGTCCTTCATACTTAGTCGTTTTTTGCAAAATTTCTGACTTTTTGAAAATTTCACTTTTTTGTGAAAATCTCCGCTAAATGAGGTTATAGTATGTTAGAGGGCATCCCAGGAGGGCTCCAAATGTGTGGGTAAAATATATATCCCTTGGGGAGAAATTTGAAAAAAAGTTGAAAATTTTTTTTTTTCTGGACTTAGAAAATTTTCACACGTCTCAGACTTCTAGAGAGGGGAGCATGTCAGTGCGCACATCCGATTTCAGTTCCAGAGCGATTCACCCGATGAGTCCTTCATACTTAGTCGTTTTTTGGAAAAATTTTCACTTTTTGAAAATTTCACTTTTTTGTGAAAATCTCCGCTAAATGAGGTTATAGTATGTTAGAGGGCATCCCAGGAGGGCTCCAAATGTGTGGGTAAAATATATATCACTTGGGGGGAAATTTGAAAAAAAGTTGAAAAATCTTTTTTTTCTGGACTTAGAAAATTTTCACACATGTCTCAGACTTCCAGAGAGGGGAGCATGTCTGTAAGCACATCCGATTTCAGTTCCAGAGCGATTCACCCGATGAGTCCTTCATACTTAGTCTTTTTTTGCAAAATTTCTGACTTTTTGAAAATTTCACTTTTTTGTGAAAATCTCCGCTAAATGAGGTTATAGTATGTTAGAGGGCATCCCAGGAGGGCTCCAAATGTGTGGGTAAAATATATATCCCTTGTGGGGAAATTTGGAAAAAAGTTGAAAATTTTTTTTTTCTGGACTTAGAAAATTTTCACACATGTCTCAGACTTCTAGAGAGGGGAGCATGTCAGTGCGCGCATCCGATTTCAGTTCCAGAGTGATTCACCTGATGAGTCCTTCATACTTAGTCGTTTTTTGCAAAATTTCTGACTTTTTGAAAATTTCACTTTTTTGTGAAAATCTCCGCTAAATGAGGTTATAGTATGTTAGAGGGCATCCCAGGAGGGCTCCAAATGTGTGGGTAAAATATATATCCCTTGGGGAGAAATTTGAAAAAAAGTTGAAAATTTTTTTTTTTCTGGACTTAGAAAATTTTCACACGTCTCAGACTTCTAGAGAGGGGAGCATGTCAGTGCGCACATCCGATTTCAGTTCCAGAGCGATTCACCCGATGAGTCCTTCATACTTAGTCGTTTTTTGGAAAAATTTTCACTTTTTGAAAATTTCACTTTTTTGTGAAAATCTCCGCTAAATGAGGTTATAGTATGTTAGAGGGCATCCCAGGAGGGCTCCAAATGTGTGGGTAAAATATATATCACTTGGGGGGAAATTTGAAAAAAAGTTGAAAAATCTTTTTTTTCTGGACTTAGAAAATTTTCACACATGTCTCAGACTTCCAGAGAGGGGAGCATGTCTGTAAGCACATCCGATTTCAGTTCCAGAGCGATTCACCCGATGAGTCCTTCATACTTAGTCTTTTTTTGCAAAATTTCTGACTTTTTGAAAATTTCACTTTTTTGTGAAAATCTCCGCTAAATGAGGTTATAGTATGTTAGAGGGCATCCCAGGAGGGCTCCAAATGTGTGGGTAAAATATATATCCCTTGGGGGGAAATTTGAAAAAAAGTTGAAATTTTTTTTTTTCTGGACTTAGAAAATTTTCACACATGTCTCAGACTTCCAGAGAGGGGAGCATGTCAGTGCGCGCATCCGATTTCAGTTCCAGAGCGATTCACCCGATGAGTCCTTCATACTTAGTCTTTTTTTGCAAAATTTCTGACTTTTTGAAAATTTCACTTTTTTGTGAAAATCTCCGCTAAATGAGGTTATAGTATGTTAGAGGGCATCCCAGGAGGGCTCCAAATGTGTGGGTAAAATATATATCCCTTGGGGGGAAATTTGAAAAAAAGTTGAAATTTTTTTTTTTCTGGACTTAGAAAATTTTCACACATGTCTCAGACTTCCAGAGAGGGGAGCATGTCAGTGCGTGCATCCGATTTCAGTTCCAGAGTGATTCACCTGATGAGTCCTTCATACTTAGTCGTTTTTTGCAAAATTTCTGACTTTTTGAAAATTTCACTTTTTTGTGAAAATCTCCGCTAAATGAGGTTATAGTATGTTAGAGGGCATCCCAGGAGGGCTCCAAATGTGTGGGTAAAATATATATCCCTTGGGGGGAAATTTGAAAAAAAGTTGAAAACATTTTTTTTTCTGGACTTAGAAAATTTTCACACATGTCTCAGACTTCCAGAGAGGGGAGCATGTCAGTGCGCGCATCCGATTTCAGTTCCAGAGCGATTCACCCGATGAGTCCTTCATACTTAGTCGTTTTTTGGAAAAATTTTCACTTTTTGAAAATTTCACTTTTTTGTGAAAATCTCCGCTAAATGAGGTTATAGTATGTTAGAGGGCATCCCAGGAGGGCTCCAAATGTGTGGGTAAAATATATATCCCTTGGGGGGAAATTTGAAAAAAAGTTGAAAATTTTTTTTTTTCTGGACTTAGAAAATTTTCACACATGTCTCAGAGTTCTAGAGAGGGGAGCATGTCAGTGCGCACATCCGATTTCTGTTCCAGAGCGATTCACCCGATGAGTCCTTCATACTTAGTCGTTTTTTGCAAAATTTCTGACTTTTTGAAAATTTCACTTTTTTGTGAAAATCTCCGCTAAATGAGGTTATAGTATGTTAGAGGGCATCCCAGGAGGGCTCCAAGTGTGTGGGTAAAATATATATCCCTTGGGGGTAATTTGAAAAAAAGTTGAAAATTTTTTTTTTTCTGGACTTAGAAAATTTAAACACATGTCTCAGACTTCCAGAGAGGGGAGCATGTCAGTGCGCGCATCCGATTTCAGTTCCAGAGCGATTCACCCGATGAGTCCTTCATACTTAGTTGTTTTTTGCAAAATTTCTGACTTTGAAAATTTCACTTTTTTGTGAAAATCTCCGCTAAATGAGGTTATAGTATGTTAGAGGGCATCCCAGGAGGGCTCCAAATGTGTGGGTAAAATATATATCCCTTGGGGGGAAATTTGAAAAAAAGTAGAAATTTTTTTTTTTTCTGGACTTAGAAAATTTTCACACATGTCTCAGACTTCCAGAGAGGGGAGCATGTCAGTGCGTGCATCCGATTTCAGTTCCAGGGCGATTCACCCGATGAGTCCTTCATACTTAATCGTTTTTTGCAAAATTTCTGAATCTTTGAAAATTTCACTTTTTTGTGAAAATCTCCGCTAAATGAGGTTATAGTATGTTAGAGGGCATCCCAGGAGGGCTCCAAATGTGTGGGTAAAATATATATCCCTTGGGGGGAAATTTGAAAAAAAGTTGAAATTTTTTTTTTTCTGGAATTAAAAAATTTTCACACATGTCTCAGACTTCCAGAGAGGGGAGCATGTCAGTGCGCGCATCCGATTTCAGTTCCAGAGCGATTCACCCGATGAGTCCTTCATACTTAGTCGTTTTTTGCAAAATTTCTGACTTTATTGAAAATTTCACTTTTTTGTGAAAATCTCTGCTAAATGAGGTTATAGTATGTTAGAGGGCATCCCAGGAGGGCTCCAAATGTGTGGGTAAAATATATATCCCTTGGGGGGTAATTTGAAAAAAAGTTGAAAAATTTTTTTTTTCTGGACTTAGAAAATTTTCACACATGTCTCAGACTTCCAGAGAGGGGAGCATGTCAGTGCATGCATCCGATTTCAGTTCCAGAGCGATTCACCCGATGAGCCTTCATACTTAGTCGTTTTTTGGAAAAATTTTCACTTTTTGAAAATTTCACTTTTTTGTGAAAATCTCTGCTAAATGAGGTTATAGTATGTTAGAGGGCATCCCAGGAGGGCTCCAAATGTGTGGGTAAAATATATATCACTTGGGGGGAAATTTGAAAAAAAGTTGAAAAATCTTTTTTTTCTGGACTTAGAAAATTTTCACACATGTCTCAGACTTCCAGAGAGGGGAGCATGTCTGTAAGCACATCCGATTACAGTTCCAGAGCGATTCACCCGATGAGTCCTTCATACTTAGTCTTTTTTTGCAAAATTTCTGACTTTTTGAAAATTTCACTTTTTTGTGAAAATCTCCGCTAAATGAGGTTATAGTATGTTAGAGGGCATCCCAGGAGGGCTCCAAATGTGTGGGTAAAATATATATCCCTTGGGGGGAAATTTGAAAAAAAGTTGAAATTTTTTTTTTTCTGGACTTAGAAAATTTTCACACATGTCTCAGACTTCCAGAGAGGGGAGCATGTCAGTGCGCGCATCCGATTTCAGTTCCAGAGCGATTCACCCGATGAGTCCTTCATACTTAGTCTTTTTTTGCAAAATTTCTGACTTTTTGAAAATTTCACTTTTTTGTGAAAATCTCCGCTAAATGAGGTTATAGTATGTTAGAGGGCATCCCAGGAGGGCTCCAAATGTGTGGGTAAAATATATATCCCTTGGGGGGAAATTTGAAAAAAAGTTGAAAAATTTTTTTTTCTGGACTTAGAAAATTTTCACACGTCTCAGACTTCTAGAGAGGGGAGCATGTCAGTGCGCGCATCCGATTTCAGTTCCAGAGCGATTCACCCGATGAGTCCTTCATACTTAGTCGTTTTTTGGAAAAATTTTCACTTTTTGAAAATTTCACTTTTTTGTGAAAATCTCCGCTAAATGAGGTTATAGTATGTTAGAGGGCATCCCAGGAGGGCTCCAAATGTGTGGGTAAAATATATATCCCTTGGGGGGAAATTTGAAAAAAAGTTGAAAATTTTTTTTTTTCTGGACTTAGAAAATTTTCACACATGTCTCAGAGTTCTAGAGAGGGGAGCATGTCAGTGCGCACATCCGATTTCTGTTCCAGAGCGATTCACCCGATGAGTCCTTCATACTTAGTCGTTTTTTGCAAAATTTCTGACTTTTTGAAAATTTCACTTTTTTGTGAAAATCTCCGCTAAATGAGGTTATAGTATGTTAGAGGGCATCCCAGGAGGGCTCCAAATGTGTGGGTAAAATATATATCCCTTGGGGGGAAATTTGAAAAAAAGTTGAAAAATTTTTTTTTCTGGACTTAGAAAATTTTCACACATGTCTCAGACTTCCAGAGAGGGGAGCATGTCTGTAAGCACATCCGATTTCAGTTCCAGAGCGTTTCATCCGATGAGTCCTTCATACTTAGTCGTTTTTTGGAAAAATTTTCACTTTTTGAAAATTTCACTTTTTTGTGAAAATCTCTGCTAAATGAGGTTATAGTATGTTAGAGGGCATCCCAGGAGGGCTCCAAATGTGTGGGTAAAATATATATCCCTTGGGGGGAAATTTGAAAAAAAGTAGAAATTTTTTTTTTTCTGGACTTAGAAAATTTTCACACATGTCTCAGACTTCCAGAGAGGGGAGCATGTCAGTGCGTGCATCCGATTTCAGTTCCAGGGCGATTCACCCGATGAGTCCTTCATACTTAATCGTTTTTTGCAAAATTTCTGAATCTTTGAAAATTTCACTTTTTTGTGAAAATCTCCGCTAAATGAGGTTATAGTATGTTAGAGGGCATCCCAGGAGGGCTCCAAATGTGTGGGTAAAATATATATCCCTTGGGGGGAAATTTGAAAAAAAGTTGAAATTTTTTTTTTTCTGGAATTAAAAAATTTTCACACATGTCTCAGACTTCCAGAGAGGGGAGCATGTCAGTGCGCGCATCCGATTTCAGTTCCAGAGCGATTCACCCGATGAGTCCTTCATACTTAGTCGTTTTTTGCAAAATTTCTGACTTTATTGAAAATTTCACTTTTTTGTGAAAATCTCTGCTAAATGAGGTTATAGTATGTTAGAGGGCATCCCAGGAGGGCTCCAAATGTGTGGGTAAAATATATATCCCTTGGGGGGTAATTTGAAAAAAAGTTGAAAAATTTTTTTTTTCTGGACTTAGAAAATTTTCACACATGTCTCAGACTTCCAGAGAGGGGAGCATGTCAGTGCATGCATCCGATTTCAGTTCCAGAGCGATTCACCCGATGAGTCCTTCATACTTAGTCGTTTTTTTGCAAAATTTCTGACTTTTTGAAAATTTCACTTTTTTGTGAAAGTCTCTGCTAAATGAGGTTATAGTATGTTAGAGGGCATCGCAGGAGGGCTCCAAATGTGTGGGTAAAATATATATCCCTTGGGGGGTAATTTGAAAAAAAGTTAAATTTTTTTTTTTTTCTGGACTTAGAGAATTTTCACACATGTCTCAGACTTCCAGAGAGGGGAGCATGTCAGTGAGCGCATCCGATTTCAGTTCCAGAGCGTTACACCCGATGAGTCCTTCATACTTAGTCGTTTTTTGGAAAAATTTTCACTTTTTGAAAATTTCACTTTTTTGTGAAAATCTCCGCTAAATGAGGTTATAGTATGTTAGAGGGCATCCCTGGAGGGCTCCAAATGTGTGGGTAAAATATATATCCCTTGGGGGGAAATTTGAAAAAAAATTGAAAAATTTTTTTTTTCTGGACTTAGAAAATTTTCACACGTCTCAGACTTCCAGAGAGCATGTCTGTAAGCGCATCCAATTTCAGTTCCAGAGCGTTTCACCCGATGAGTCCTTCATACTTAGTCATTTTTTGGAAAAATTTTCACTTTTTGAAAATTTCACATTTTTGTGAAAATCTCTGCTAAATGAGGTTATAGTATGTTAGAGGGCATCCCAGGAGTGTTCCAAATGTGTGGGTAAAATATATATCCCTTGGGGGGAAATTTGAAAAAAGTTGAAAACATTTTTTTTTCTGGACTTAGAAAATTTTCACACATGTCTCAGACTTCCAGAGAGGGGAGCATGTCAGTGCGCGCATCCGATTTCAGTTCCAGAGCGATTCACCCGATGAGTCCTTCATACTTAGTCGTTTTTTGGAAAAATTTTCACTTTTTGAAAATTTCACTTTTTTGTGAAAATCTCTGCTAAATGAGGTTATAGTATGTTAGAGGGCATCCCAGGAGGGCTCCAAATGTGTGGGTAAAATATATATCCCTTGGGGGGAAATTTGAAAAAAAGTTGAAAAATTTTTTTTTCTGGACTTAGAAAATTTTCACACATGTCTCAGACTTCCAGAGAGGGGAGCATGTCAGTGCGCGCATCCGATTTCAGTTCCAGAGCGATTCACCCGATGAGTCCTTCATACTTAGTTGTTTTTTTGCAAAATTTCTGACTTTTTGAAAATTTCACTTTTTTGTGAAAATCTCCGCTAAATGAGGTTATAGTATGTTAGAGGGCATCCCAGGAGGGCTCCATACGTGTGGGTAAAATATATATCCCTTGGGGGGAAATTTGAAAAAAAGTAGAAATTTTTTTTTTTTCTGGACTTAGAAAATTTTCACACATGTCTCAGACTTCCAGAGAGGGGAGCATGTCAGTGCGTGCATCCGATTTCAGTTCCAGGGCGATTCACCCGATGAGTCCTTCATACTTAATCGTTTTTTGCAAAATTTCTGAATCTTTGAAAATTTCACTTTTTTGTGAAAATCTCCGCTAAATGAGGTTATAGTATGTTAGAGGGCATCCCAGGAGGGCTCCAAATGTGTGGGTAAAATATATATCCCTTGGGGGGAAATTTGAAAAAAAGTTGAATTTTTTTTTTTTCTGGAATTAAAAAATTTTCACACATGTCTCAGACTTCCAGAGAGGGGAGCATGTCAGTGCGCGCATCCGATTTCAGTTCCAGAGCGATTCACCCGATGAGTCCTTCATACTTAGTCGTTTTTTGCAAAATTTCTGACTTTATTGAAAATTTCACTTTTTTGTGAAAATCTCTGCTAAATGAGGTTATAGTATGTTAGAGGGCATCCCAGGAGGGCTCCAAATGTGTGGGTAAAATATATATCCCTTGGGGGGTAATTTGAAAAAAAGTTAAATTTTTTTTTTTTCTGGACTTAGAGAATTTTCACACATGTCTCAGACTTCCAGAGAGGGGAGCATGTCAGTGAGCGCATCCGATTTCAGTTCCAGAGCGTTACACCCGATGAGTCCTTCATACTTAGTCGTTTTTTGGAAAAATTTTCACTTTTTGAAAATTTCACTTTTTTGTGAAAATCTCCGCTAAATGAGGTTATAGTATGTTAGAGGGCATCCCTGGAGGGCTCCAAATGTGTGGGTAAAATATATATCCCTGGGGGGGAAATTTGAAAAAAAGTTGAAAACATTTTTTTTTCTGGACTTAGAAAATTTTCACACATGTCTCAGACTTCCAGAGAGGGGAGCATGTCAGTGCGCGCATCCGATTTCAGTTCCAGAGCGATTCACCCGATGAGTCCTTCATACTTAGTTGTTTTTTTGCAAAATTTCTGACTTTTTGAAAATTTCACTTTTTTGTGAAAATCTCCGCTAAATGAGGTTATAGTATGTTAGAGGGCATCCCAGGAGGGCTCCATACGTGTGGGTAAAATATATATCCCTTGGGGGGTAATTTGAAAAAAAGTTGAAAAATTTTTTTTTTCTGGACTTAGAAGATTTTCACACATGTCTCAGACTTCCAGAGAGGGGAGCATGTCAGTGCATGCATCCGATTTCAGTTCCAGAGCGATTCACCCGATGAGTCCTTCATACTTAGTCGTTTTTTGCAAAATTTCTGACTTTTTGAAAATTTCACTTTTTTGTGAAAGTCTCTGCTAAATGAGGTTATAGTATGTTAGAGGGCATCGCAGGAGGGCTCCAAATGTGTGGGTAAAATATATATCCCTTGGGGGGTAATTTGAAAAAAAGTTAAATTTTTTTTTTTTCTGGACTTAGAGAATTTTCACACATGTCTCAGACTTCCAGAGAGGGGAGCATGTCAGTGAGCGCATCCGATTTCAGTTCCAGAGCGTTACACCCGATGAGTCCTTCATACTTAGTCGTTTTTTGGAAAAATTTTCACTTTTTGAAAATTTCACTTTTTTGTTAAAATCTCCGCTAAATGAGGTTATAGTATGTTAGAGGGCATCCCTGGAGGGCTCCAAATGTGTGGGTAAAATATATATCCCTTGGGGGGAAATTTGAAAAAAAATTGAAAAAATTTTTTTTTCTGGACTTAGAAAATTTTCACACGTCTCAGACTTCCAGAGAGCATGTCTGTAAGCGCATCCAATTTCAGTTCCAGAGCGTTTCACCCGATGAGTCCTTCATACTTAGTCATTTTTTGGAAAAATTTTCACTTTTTGAAAATTTCACTTTTTGTGAAAATCTCTGCTAAATGAGGTTATAGTATGTTAGAGGGCATCCCAGGAGTGTTCCAAATGTGTGGGTAAAATATATATCCCTTGGGGGGTAATTTGAAAAAAAGTTGAAAATTTTTTTTTTTCTGGACTTAGAAAATTTTGACACATGTCTCAGACTTCCAGAGAGGGGAGCATGTCTGTAAGCGCATCCAATTTCAGTTCCAGAGCGTTTCACCCAATGAGTCCTTCATACTTAGTCATTTTTTGGAAAAATTTTCACTTTTTGAAAATTTCACATTTTTGTGAAAATCTCTGCTAAATGAGGTTATAGTATGTTAGAGGGCATCCCAGGAGTGTTCCAAATGTGTGGGTAAAATATATATCCCTTGCGGGGAAATTTGAAAAAAAGTTGAAAACATTTTTTTTTCTGGACTTAGAAAATTTTCACACATGTCTCAGACTTCCAGAGAGGGGAGCATGTCAGTGCGCGCATCCGATTTCAGTTCCAGAGCGATTCACCCGATGAGTCCTTCATACTTAGTCGTTTTTTGGAAAAATTTTCACTTTTTGAAAATTTCACTTTTTTGTGAAAATCTCTGCTAAATGAGGTTATAGTATGTTAGAGGGCATCCCAGGAGGGCTCCAAATGTGTGGGTAAAATATATATCCCTTGGGGGGAAATTTGAAAAAAAGTTGAAAAATTTTTTTTTCTGGACTTAGAAAATTTTCACACATGTCTCAGACTTCCAGAGAGGGGAGCATGTCAGTGCGCGCATCCGATTTCAGTTCCAGAGCGATTCACCCGATGAGTCCTTCATACTTAGTCGTTTTTTGCAAAATTTCTGACTTTTTGAAAATTTCACTTTTTTGTGAAAATCTCCGCTAAATGAGGTTATAGTATGTTAGAGGGCATCCCAGGAGGGCTCCAAATGTGTGGGTAAAATATATATCCCTTGGGGGGAAATTTGAAAAAAAGTTGAAAATTTTTTTTTTTCTGGACTTAGAAAATTTTCACACATGTCTCAGACTTCTAGAGAGGGGAGCATGTCAGTGCGCACATCCGATTTCAGTTCCAGAGCGATTCACCCGATGAGTCCTTCATACTTAGTCGTTTTTTGCAAAATTTCTGACTTTTTGAAAATTTCACTTTTTTGTGAAAATCTCCGCTAAATGAGGTTATAGTATGTTAGAGGGCATCCCAGGAGGGCTCCAAATGTGTGGGTAAAATATATATCCCTTGGGGGGAAATTTGAAAAAAAGTTGAAAACATTTTTTTTTCTGGACTTAGAAAATTTTCACACATGTCTCAGACTTCCAGAGAGGGGAGCATGTCAGTGCGCGCATCCGATTTCAGTTCCAGAGCGTTTCATCCGATGAGTCCTTCATACTTAGTCGTTTTTTGGAAAAATTTTCACTTTTTGAAAATTTCACTTTTTTGTGAAAATCTCTGCTAAATGAGGTTATAGTATGTTAGAGGGCATCCCAGGAGGGTTCCAAATGTGTGGGTAAAATATATATCCCTTGGGGGGAAATTTGAAAAAAAGTTGAAAAATTTTGTTTTTCTGGACTTAGAAAACTTAAACACATGTCTCAGACTTCCAGAGAGGGGAGCATGTCAGTGCGCGCATCCGATTTCAGTTCCAGAGCGATTCACCCGATGAGTCCTTCATACTTAGTCTTTTTTTGCAAAATTTCTGACTTTTTGAAAATTTCACTTTTTTGTGAAAATCTCCGCTAAATGAGGTTATAGTATGTTAGAGGGCATCCCAGGAGGGCTCCAAATGTGTGGGTAAAATATATATCCCTTGGGGGGAAATTTGAAAAAAAGTTGAAATTTTTTTTTTCTGGACTTAGAAAATTTTCACACATGTCTCAGACTTCCAGAGAGGGGAGCATGTCAGTGCGCGCATCCGATTTCAGTTCCAGTGCGATTCACCCGATGAGTCCTTCATACTTAGTCGTTTTTTGGAAAAATTTTCACTTTTTGAAAATTTCACTTTTTTGTGAAAATCTCCGCTAAATGAGGTTATAGTATGTTAGAGGGCATCCCAGGAGGGCTCCAAATGTGTGGGTAAAATATATATCCCTTGGGGGGAAATTTGAAAAAAAGTTGAAAAATTTTTTTTTCTGGACTTAGAAAATTTTCACACATGTCTCAGACTTCCAGAGAGGGGAGCATGTCAGTGCGCGCATCCGATTTCAGTTCCAGAGCGATTCACCCGATGAGTCCTTCATACTTAGTCGTTTTTTGCAAAATTTCTGACTTTTTGAAAATTTCACTTTTTTGTGAAAATCTCCGCTAAATGAGGTTATAGTATGTTAGAGGGCATCCCAGGAGGGCTCCAAATGTGTGGGTAAAATATATATCCCTTGGGGGGAAATTTGAAAAAAAGTTGAAAATTTTTTTTTTTCTGGACTTAGAAAATTTTCACACATGTCTCAGACTTCTAGAGAGGGGAGCATGTCAGTGCGCACATCCGATTTCAGTTCCAGAGCGATTCACCCGATGAGTCCTTCATACTTAGTCGTTTTTTGCAAAATTTCTGACTTTTTGAAAATTTCACTTTTTTGTGAAAATCTCCGCTAAATGAGGTTATAGTATGTTAGAGGGCATCCCAGGAGGGCTCCAAATGTGTGGGTAAAATATATATCCCTTGGGGGGAAATTTGAAAAAAAGTTGAAAACATTTTTTTTTCTGGACTTAGAAAATTTTCACACATGTCTCAGACTTCCAGAGAGGGGAGCATGTCAGTGCGCGCATCCGATTTCAGTTCCAGAGCGTTTCATCCGATGAGTCCTTCATACTTAGTCGTTTTTTGGAAAAATTTTCACTTTTTGAAAATTTCACTTTTTTGTGAAAATCTCTGCTAAATGAGGTTATAGTATGTTAGAGGGCATCCCAGGAGGGTTCCAAATGTGTGGGTAAAATATATATCCCTTGGGGGGAAATTTGAAAAAAAGTTGAAAAATTTTGTTTTTCTGGACTTAGAAAACTTAAACACATGTCTCAGACTTCCAGAGAGGGGAGCATGTCAGTGCGCGCATCCGATTTCAGTTCCAGAGCGATTCACCCGATGAGTCCTTCATACTTAGTCTTTTTTTGCAAAATTTCTGACTTTTTGAAAATTTCACTTTTTTGTGAAAATCTCCGCTAAATGAGGTTATAGTATGTTAGAGGGCATCCCAGGAGGGCTCCAAATGTGTGGGTAAAATATATATCCCTTGGGGGGAAATTTGAAAAAAAGTTGAAATTTTTTTTTTCTGGACTTAGAAAATTTTCACACATGTCTCAGACTTCCAGAGAGGGGAGCATGTCAGTGCGCGCATCCGATTTCAGTTCCAGTGCGATTCACCCGATGAGTCCTTCATACTTAGTCGTTTTTTGGAAAAATTTTCACTTTTTGAAAATTTCACTTTTTTGTGAAAATCTCCGCTAAATGAGGTTATAGTATGTTAGAGGGCATCCCAGGAGGGCTCCAAATGTGTGGGTAAAATATATATCCCTTGGGGGGAAATTTGAAAAAAAGTTGAAAAATTTTTTTTTCTGGACTTAGAAAATTTTCACACATGTCTCAGACTTCCAGAGAGGGGAGCATGTCAGTGCGCGCATCCGATTTCAGTTCCAGAGCGATTCACCCGATGAGTCCTTCATACTTAGTCGTTTTTTGCAAAATTTCTGACTTTTTGAAAATTTCACTTTTTTGTGAAAATCTCCGCTAAATGAGGTTATAGTATGTTAGAGGGCATCCCAGGAGGGCTCCAAATGTGTGGGTAAAATATATATCCCTTGGGGGGAAATTTGAAAAAAAGTTGAAAATTTTTTTTTTTCTGGACTTAGAAAATTTTCACACATGTCTCAGACTTCTAGAGAGGGGAGCATGTCAGTGCGCACATCCGATTTCAGTTCCAGAGCGATTCACCCGATGAGTCCTTCATACTTAGTCGTTTTTTGCAAAATTTCTGACTTTTTGAAAATTTCACTTTTTTGTGAAAATCTCCGCTAAATGAGGTTATAGTATGTTAGAGGGCATCCCAGGAGGGCTCCAAATGTGTGGGTAAAATATATATCCCTTGGGGGGAAATTTGAAAAAAAGTTGAAAACATTTTTTTTTCTGGACTTAGAAAATTTTCACACATGTCTCAGACTTCCAGAGAGGGGAGCATGTCAGTGCGCGCATCCGATTTCAGTTCCAGAGCGTTTCATCCGATGAGTCCTTCATACTTAGTCGTTTTTTGGAAAAATTTTCACTTTTTGAAAATTTCACTTTTTTGTGAAAATCTCTGCTAAATGAGGTTATAGTATGTTAGAGGGCATCCCAGGAGGGTTCCAAATGTGTGGGTAAAATATATATCCCTTGGGGGGAAATTTGAAAAAAAGTTGAAAAATTTTGTTTTTCTGGACTTACAAAACTTAAACACATGTCTCAGACTTCCAGAGAGGGGAGCATGTCAGTGCGCGCATCCGATTTCAGTTCCAGAGCGATTCACCCGATGAGTCCTTCATACTTAGTCTTTTTTTGCAAAATTTCTGACTTTTTGAAAATTTCACTTTTTTGTGAAAATCTCCGCTAAATGAGGTTATAGTATGTTAGAGGGCATCCCAGGAGGG
This sequence comes from Phyllobates terribilis, assembly GCF_046119375.1. Lineage (NCBI taxonomy): Eukaryota > Metazoa > Chordata > Amphibia > Anura > Dendrobatidae > Phyllobates > Phyllobates terribilis. The sequence continues at coordinate 1,475,431 of NW_027363185.1, read as the reverse complement.
CTCCAAATGTGTGGGTAAAATATATATCCCTTGGGGGGAAATTTGAAAAAAAGTTGAAATTTTTTTTTTCTGGACTTAGAAAATTTTCACACATGTCTCAGACTTCCAGAGAGGGGAGCATGTCAGTGCGCGCATCCGATTTCAGTTCCAGTGCGATTCACCCGATGAGTCCTTCATACTTAGTCGTTTTTTGGAAAAATTTTCACTTTTTGAAAATTTCACTTTTTTGTGAAAATCTCCGCTAAATGAGGTTATAGTATGTTAGAGGGCATCCCAGGAGGGCTCCAAATGTGTGGGTAAAATATATATCCCTTGGGGGGAAATTTGAAAAAAAGTTGAAAAATTTTTTTTTCTGGACTTAGAAAATTTTCACACATGTCTCAGACTTCCAGAGAGGGGAGCATGTCTGTAAGCACATCCGATTTCAGTTCCAGAGCGATTCACCCGATGAGTCCTTCATACTTAGTCGTTTTTTGGAAAAATTTTCACTTTTTGAAAATTTCACTTTTTTGTGAAAATCTCTGCTAAATGAGGTTATAGTATGTTAGAGGGCATCCCAGGAGGGTTCCAAATGTGTGGGTAAAATATATATCCCTTGGGGGTAATTTGAAAAAAAGTTGAAAATTTTTTTTTTTCTGGACTTAGAAAATTTAAACACATGTCTCAGACTTCCAGAGAGGGGAGCATGTCAGTGCGCGCATCCGATTTCAGTTCCAGAGCGATTCACCCGATGAGTCCTTCATACTTAGTCGTTTTTTGCAAAATTTCTGACTTCTTGAAAATCTCACTTTTTTGTGAAAATCTCCGCTAAATGAGGTTATAGTATGTTAGAGGGCATCCCAGGAGGGCTCCAAATGTGTGGGTAAAATATATATCCCTTGGGGGGAAATTTGAAAAAAAGTTGAAAAATTTTTTTTTCTGGACTTAGAAAATTTTCACACATGTCTCAGACTTCCAGAGAGGGGAGCATGTCAGTGCGTGCATCCGATTTCAGTTCCAGGGCGATTCACCCGATGAGTCCTTCATACTTAATCGTTTTTTGCAAAATTTCTGAATCTTTGAAAATTTCACTTTTTTGTGAAAATCTCCGCTAAATGAGGTTATAGTATGTTAGAGGGCATCCCAGGAGGGCTCCAAATGTGTGGGTAAAATATATATCCCTTGGGGGGAAATTTGAAAAAAAGTTGAAATTTTTTTTTTTCTGGAATTAAAAAATTTTCACACATGTCTCAGACTTCCAGAGAGGGGAGCATGTCAGTGCATGCATCCGATTTCAGTTCCAGAGCGATTCACCCGATGAGTCCTTCATACTTAGTCGTTTTTTGCAAAATTTCTGACTTTTTGAAAATTTCACTTTTTTGTGAAAATCTCCGCTAAATGAGGTTATAGTATGTTAGAGGGCATCCCAGGAGGGCTCCAAATGTGTGGGTAAAATATATATCCCTTGGGGGGAAATTTGAAAAAAAGTAGAAATTTTTTTTTTTCTGGACTTAGAAAATTTTCACACATGTTTCAGACTTCCAGAGAGGGGAGCATGTCAGTGCGTGCATCCGATTTCAGTTCCAGGGTGATTCACCCGATGAGTCCTTCATACTTAATCGTTTTTTGCAAAATTTCTGAATCTTTGAAAATTTCACTTTTTTGTGAAAATCTCCGCTAAATGAAGTTATAGTATGTTAGAGGGCATCCCAGGAGGGCTCCAAATGTGTGGGTAAAATATATATCCCTTGGGGGGAAATTTGAAAAAAAGATGAAAATTTTTTTTTTTCTGGACTTAGAAAATTTTCACACATGTCTCAGACTTCTAGAGAGGGGAGCATGTCAGTGCGCACATCCGATTTCAGTTTCAGAGCGATTCACCCGATGAGTCCTTCATACTTAGTCGTTTTTTGGAAAAATTTTCACTTTTTGAAAATTTCACTTTTTTGTGAAAATCTCCGCTAAATGAGGTTATAGTATGTTAGAGGGCATCCCAGGAGGGCTCCAAATGTGTGGGTAAAATATATATCCCTTGGGGGGAAATTTGAAAAAAAGTTGAAAAATTTTTTTTTCTGGACTTAGAAAATTTTCACACATGTCTCAGACTTCCAGAGAGGGGAGCATGTCTGTAAGCACATCCGATTTCAGTTCCAGAGCGATTCACCCGATGAGTCCTTCATACTTAGTCGTTTTTTGGAAAAATTTTCACTTTTTGAAAATTTCACTTTTTTGTGAAAATCTCTGCTAAATGAGGTTATAGTATGTTAGAGGGCATCCCAGGAGGGTTCCAAATGTGTGGGTAAAATATATATCCCTTGGGGGTAATTTGAAAAAAAGTTGAAAAATTTTTTTTTTCTGGACTTAGAAAATTTAAACACATGTCTCAGACTTCCAGAGAGGGGAGCATGTCAGTGCGCGCATCCGATTTCAGTTCCAGAGCGATTCACCCGATGAGTCCTTCATACTTAGTCGTTTTTTGCAAAATTTCTGACTTTTTGAAAATTTCACTTTTTTGTGAAAATCTCCGCTAAATGAGGTTATAGTATGTTAGAGGGCATCCCAGGAGGGCTCCAAATGTGTGGGTAAAATATATATCCCTTGGGGGGAAATTTGAAAAAAAGTTGAAAATTTTTTTTTTCTGGACTTAGAAAATTTTCACACATGTCTCAGACTTCCAGAGAGGGGAGCATGTCAGTGCGTGCATCCGATTTCAGTTCCAGGGCGATTCACCCGATGAGTCCTTCATACTTAATCGTTTTTTGCAAAATTTCTGAATCTTTGAAAATTTCACTTTTTTGTGAAAATCTCCGCTAAATGAGGTTATAGTATGTTAGAGGGCATCCCAGGAGGGCTCCAAATGTGTGGGTAAAATATATATCCCTTGGGGGGAAATTTGAAAAAAAGTTGAAATTTTTTTTTTTCTGGAATTAAAAAATTTTCACACATGTCTCAGACTTCCAGAGAGGGGAGCATGTCAGTGCATGCATCCGATTTCAGTTCCAGAGCGATTCACCCGATGAGTCCTTCATACTTAGTCGTTTTTTGCAAAATTTCTGACTTTTTGAAAATTTCACTTTTTTGTGAAAATCTCCGCTAAATGAGGTTATAGTATGTTAGAGGGCATCCCAGGAGGGCTCCAAATGTGTGGGTAAAATATATATCCCTTGGGGGGAAATTTGAAAAAAAGTTGAAAACATTTTTTTTTCTGGACTTAGAAAATTTTCACACATGTCTCAGACTTCCAGAGAGGGGAGCATGTCAGTGCGCGCATCCGATTTCAGTTCCAGAGCGTTTCATCCGATGAGTCCTTCATACTTAGTCGTTTTTTGGAAAAATTTTCACTTTTTGAAAATTTCACTTTTTTGTGAAAATCTCTGCTAAATGAGGTTATAGTATGTTAGAGGGCATCCCAGGAGGGCTCCAAATGTGTGGGTAAAATATATATCCCTTGGGGGGAAATTTGAAAAAAAGTTGAAAACATTTTTTTTTCTGGACTTAGAAAATTTTCACACATGTCTCAGACTTCCAGAGAGGGGAGCATGTCAGTGCGCGCATCCGATTTCAGTCCCAGTGCGATTCACCCGATGAGTCCTTCATACTTAGTCGTTTTTTGGAAAAATTTTCACTTTTTGAAAATTTCACTTTTTTGTGAAAATCTCCGCTAAATGAGGTTATAGTATGTTAGAGGGCATCCCAGGAGGGCTCCAAATGTGTGGGTAAAATATATATCCCTTGGGGGGAAATTTGAAAAAAAGTTGAAAATTTTTTTTTTCTGGACTTAGAAAATTTTCACACATGTCTCAGACTTCCAGAGAGGGGAGCATGTCTGTAAGCACATCCGATTTCAGTTCCAGAGCGATTCACCCGATGAGTCCTTCATACTTAGTCGTTTTTTGGAAAAATTTTCACTTTTTGAAAATTTCACTTTTTTGTGAAAATCTCTGCTAAATGAGGTTATAGTATGTTAGAGGGCATCCCAGGAGGGTTCCAAATGTGTGGGTAAAATATATATCCCTTGGGGGTAATTTGAAAAAAAGTTGAAAATTTTTTTTTTTCTGGACTTAGAAAATTTAAACACATGTCTCAGACTTCCAGAGAGGGGAGCATGTCAGTGCGCGCATCCGATTTCAGTTCCAGAGCGATTCACCCGATGAGTCCTTCATACTTAGTCATTTTTTGCAAAATTTCTGACTTCTTGAAAATCTCACTTTTTTGTGAAAATCTCCGCTAAATGAGGTTATAGTATGTTAGAGGGCATCCCAGGAGGGCTCCAAATGTGTGGGTAAAATATATATCCCTTGGGGGGAAATTTGAAAAAAAGTTGAAAAATTTTTTTTTCTGGACTTAGAAAATTTTCACACATGTCTCAGACTTCCAGAGAGGGGAGCATGTCAGTGCGTGCATCCGAATTCAGTTCCAGGGCGATTCACCCGATGAGTCCTTCATACTTAATCGTTTTTTGCAAAATTTCTGAATCTTTGAAAATTTCACTTTTTTGTGAAAATCTCCGCTAAATGAGGTTATAGTATGTTAGAGGGCATCCCAGGAGGGCTCCAAATGTGTGGGTAAAATATATATCCCTTGGGGGGAAATTTGAAAAAAAGTTGAAATTTTTTTTTTTCTGGAATTAAAAAATTTTCACACATGTCTCAGACTTCCAGAGAGGGGAGCATGTCAGTGCATGCATCCGATTTCAGTTCCAGAGCGATTCACCCGATGAGTCCTTCATACTTAGTCGTTTTTTGCAAAATTTCTGACTTTTTGAAAATTTCACTTTTTTGTGAAAATCTCCGCTAAATGAGGTTATAGTATGTTAGAGGGCATCCCAGGAGGGCTCCAAATGTGTGGGTAAAATATATATCCCTTGGGGGGAAATTTGAAAAAAAGTAGAAATTTTTTTTTTTTCTGGACTTAGAAAATTTTCACACATGTCTCAGACTTCCAGAGAGGGGAGCATGTCAGTGCGTGCATCCGATTTCAGTTCCAGGGTGATTCACCCGATGAGTCCTTCATACTTAATCGTTTTTTGCAAAATTTCTGAATCTTTGAAAATTTCACTTTTTTGTGAAAATCTCCGCTAAATGAAGTTATAGTATGTTAGAGGGCATCCCAGGAGGGCTCCAAATGTGTGGGTAAAATATATATCCCTTGGGGGGAAATTTGAAAAAAAGATGAAAATTTTTTTTTTTCTGGACTTAGAAAATTTTCACACATGTCTCAGACTTCTAGAGAGGGGAGCATGTCAGTGCGCACATCCGATTTCAGTTTCAGAGCGATTCACCCGATGAGTCCTTCATACTTAGTCGTTTTTTGGAAAAATTTTCACTTTTTGAAAATTTCACTTTTTTGTGAAAATCTCCGCTAAATGAGGTTATAGTATGTTAGAGGGCATCCCAGGAGGGCTCCAAATGTGTGGGTAAAATATATATCCCTTGGGGGGAAATTTGAAAAAAAGTTGAAAAATTTTTTTTTCTGGACTTAGAAAATTTTCACACATGTCTCAGACTTCCAGAGAGGGGAGCATGTCTGTAAGCACATCCGATTTCAGTTCCAGAGCGATTCACCCGATGAGTCCTTCATACTTAGTCGTTTTTTGGAAAAATTTTCACTTTTTGAAAATTTCACTTTTTTGTGAAAATCTCTGCTAAATGAGGTTATAGTATGTTAGAGGGCATCCCAGGAGGGTTCCAAATGTGTGGGTAAAATATATATCCCTTGGGGGTAATTTGAAAAAAAGTTGAAAAATTTTTTTTTTCTGGACTTAGAAAATTTAAACACATGTCTCAGACTTCCAGAGAGGGGAGCATGTCAGTGCGCGCATCCGATTTCAGTTCCAGAGCGATTCACCCGATGAGTCCTTCATACTTAGTCGTTTTTTGCAAAATTTCTGACTTTTTGAAAATTTCACTTTTTTGTGAAAATCTCCGCTAAATGAGGTTATAGTATGTTAGAGGGCATCCCAGGAGGGCTCCAAATGTGTGGGTAAAATATATATCCCTTGGGGGGAAATTTGAAAAAAAGTTGAAAAATTTTTTTTTCTGGACTTAGAAAATTTTCACACATGTCTCAGACTTCCAGAGAGGGGAGCATGTCAGTGCGTGCATCCGATTTCAGTTCCAGGGCGATTCACCCGATGAGTCCTTCATACTTAATCGTTTTTTGCAAAATTTCTGAATCTTTGAAAATTTCACTTTTTTGTGAAAATCTCCGCTAAATGAGGTTATAGTATGTTAGAGGGCATCCCAGGAGGGCTCCAAATGTGTGGGTAAAATATATATCCCTTGGGGGGAAATTTGAAAAAAAGTTGAAATTTTTTTTTTTCTGGAATTAAAAAATTTTCACACATGTCTCAGACTTCCAGAGAGGGGAGCATGTCAGTGCATGCATCCGATTTCAGTTCCAGAGCGATTCACCCGATGAGTCCTTCATACTTAGTCGTTTTTTGCAAAATTTCTGACTTTTTGAAAATTTCACTTTTTTGTGAAAATCTCCGCTAAATGAGGTTATAGTATGTTAGAGGGCATCCCAGGAGGGCTCCAAATGTGTGGGTAAAATATATATCCCTTGGGGGGAAATTTGAAAAAAAGATGAAAATTTTTTTTTTTCTGGACTTAGAAAATTTTCACACATGTCTCAGACTTCTAGAGAGGGGAGCATGTCAGTGCGCACATCCGATTTCAGTTCCAGAGCGATTCACCCGATGAGTCCTTCATACTTAGTCGTTTTTTGGAAAAATTTTCACCTTTTGAAAATTTCACTTTTTTGTGAAAATCTCCGCTAAATGAGGTTATAGTATGTTAGAGGGCATCCCAGGAGGGCTCCAAATGTGTGGGTAAAATATATATCCCTTGGGGGGAAATTTGAAAAAAAGTTGAAAAATTTTTTTTTCTGGACTTAGAAAATTTTCACACATGTCTCAGACTTCCAGAGAGGGGAGCATGTCAGTGCGTGCATCCGATTTCAGTTCCAGGGCGATTCACCCGATGAGTCCTTCATACTTAATCGTTTTTTGCAAAATTTCTGAATCTTTGAAAATTTCACTTTTTTGTGAAAATCTCCGCTAAATGAGGTTATAGTATGTTAGAGGGCATCCCAGGAGGGCTCCAAATGTGTGGGTAAAATATATATCCCTTGGGGGGAAATTTGAAAAAAAGTTGAAATTTTTTTTTTTCTGGAATTAAAAAATTTTCACACATGTCTCAGACTTCCAGAGAGGGGAGCATGTCAGTGCGCGCATCCGATTTCAGTTCCAGAGCGATTCACCCGATGAGTCCTTCATACTTAGTCGTTTTTTGCAAAATTTCTGACTTTATTGAAAATTTCACTTTTTTGTGAAAATCTCTGCTAAATGAGGTTATAGTATGTTAGAGGGCATCCCAGGAGGGCTCCAAATGTGTGGGTAAAATATATATCCCTTGGGGGGTAATTTGAAAAAAAGTTGAAAAATTTTTTTTTCTGGACTTAGAAAATTTTCACACATGTCTCAGACTTCCAGAGAGCATGTCTGTAAGCGCATCCAATTTCAGTTCCAGAGCGTTTCACCCGATGAGTCCTTCATACTTAGTCGTTTTTTGGAAAAATCTCACTTTTTGAAAATTTCACTTTTTTGTGAAAATCTCTGCTAAATGAGGTTATAGTATGTTAGAGGGCATCCCAGGAGGGCTCCAAATGTGTAGGTAAAATATATATCCCTTGGGGGGTAATTTGAAAAAAAGTTGAAAAAATTTTTTTTTCTGGACTTAGAAAATTTAAACACATGTCTCAGACTTCCAGAGAGGGGAGCATGTCAGTGCGCGCATCCGATTTCAGTTACAGAGCGATTCACCCGATGAGTCCTTCATACTTAGTCGTTTTTTGCAAAATTTCTGACTTTATTGAAAATTTCACTTTTTTGTGAAAATCTCTGCTAAATGAGGTTATAGTATGTTTAGAGGGCATCCCAGGAGGGCTCCAAATGTGTGGGTAAAATAAATATCCCTTGGGGGGTAATTTGAAAAAAAGTTGAAAAATTTTTTTTTTCTGGACTTAGAAAATTTTCACACATGTCTCAGACTTCCAGAGAGGGGAGCATGTCAGTGCATGCATCCGATTTCAGTTCCAGAGCGATTCACCCGATGAGTCCTTCATACTTAGTCGTTTTTTGCAAAATTTCTGACTTTTTTAAAATTTCACTTTTTTGTGAAAATCTCCGCTAAATGAGGTTATAGTATGTTAGAGGGCATCCCAGGAGGGCTCCAAATGTGTGGGTAAAATATATATCCCTTGGGGGGAAATTTGAAAAAAAGTTGAAATTTTTTTTTTTTCTGGAATTAAAAAATTTTCACACATGTCTCAGACTTCCAGAGAGGGGAGCATGTCAGTGCGCGCATCCGATTTCAGTTCCAGAGCGATTCACCCGATGAGTCCTTCATACTTAGTCATTTTTTGCAAAATTTCTGACTTTATTGAAAATTTCACTTTTTTGTGAAAATCTCTGCTAAATGAGGTTATAGTATGTTAGAGGGCATCCCAGGAGTGTTCCAAATGTGTGGGTAAAATACATATCCCTTGGGGGGTAATTTGAAAAAAGTTGAAAAATTTTTTTTTTCTGGACTTAGAAAATTTTCACACATGTCTCAGACTTCCAGAGAGGGGAGCATGTCAGTGCGCGCATCCGATTTCAGTTCCAGAGCGATTCACCCGATGAGTCCTTCATACTTAGTCGTTTTTTGCAAAATTTCTGACTTTTTGAAAATTTCACTTTTTTGTGAAAGTCTCTGCTAAATGAGGTTATAGTATGTTAGAGGGCATCGCAGGAGGGCTCCAAATGTGTGGGTAAAATATATATCCCTTGGGGGGAAATTTGAAAAAAAGTTAATTTTTTTTTTTTTCTGGACTTAGAGAATTTTCACACATGTCTCAGACTTCCAGAGAGGGGAGCATGTCAGTGCGCGCATCCGATTTCAGTTCCAGAGCGATTCACCCGATGAGTCCTTCATACTTAGTTGTTTTTTGGAAAAATTTTCACTTTTTGAAAATTTCACTTTTTTGTGAAAATCTCCGCTAAATGAGGTTATAGTATGTTAGAGGGCATCCCAGGAGGGCTCCAAATGTGTGGGTAAAATATATATCACTTGGGGGGAAAATTGAAAAAAAGTTGAAAAATTTTTTTTTTCTGGACTTAGAAAATTTTCACACATGTCTCAGACTTCCAGAGAGGGGAGCATGTCTGTAAGCACATCCGATTTCAGTTCCAGAGCATTTCATCCGATGAGTCCTTCATACTTAGTCGTTTTTTGGAAAAATTTTCACTTTTTGAAAATTTCACTTTTTTGTGAAAATCTCTGCTAAATGAGGTTATAGTATGTTAGAGGGCATCCCAGGAGGGTTCCAAATGTGTGGGTAAAATATATATCCCTTGGGGGGAAATTTGAAAAAAAGTTGAAAAATTTTGTTTTTCTGGACTTAGAAAACTTAAACACATGTCTCAGACTTCCAGAGAGGGGAGCATGTCAGTGCGCGCATCCGATTTCAGTTCCAGAGCGATTCACCCGATGAGTCCTTCATACTTAGTCTTTTTTTGCAAAATTTCTGACTTTTTGAAAATTTCACTTTTTTGTGAAAATCTCCGCTAAATGAGGTTATAGTATGTTAGAGGGCATCCCAGGAGGGCTCCAAATGTGTGGGTAAAATATATATCCCTTGGGGGGAAATTTGAAAAAAAGTTGAAATTTTTTTTTTCTGGACTTAGAAAATTTTCACACATGTCTCAGACTTCCAGAGAGGGGAGCATGTCAGTGAGTGCATCCGATTTCAGTTCCAGGGCGATTCACCCGATGAGTCCTTCATACTTAATCGTTTTTTGCAAAATTTCTGAATTTTTGAAAATTTCACTTTTTTGTGAAAATCTCCGCTAAATGAGGTTATAGTATGTTAGAGGGCATCCCAGGAGGGCTCCAAATGTGTGGGTAAAATATATATCCCTTGGGGGGAAATTTGGAAAAAAGTTGAAAATTTTTTTTTTCTGGACTTAGAAAATTTTCACACATGTCTCAGACTTCTAGAGAGGGGAGCATGTCAGTGCGCGCATCCGATTTCAGTTCCAGAGTGCTTCACCTGATGAGTCCTTCATACTTAGTCGTTTTTTGCAAAATTTCTGACTTTTTGAAAATTTCACTTTTTTGTGAAAATCTCCGCTAAATGAGGTTATAGTATGTTAGAGGGCATCCCAGGAGGGCCCCAAATGTGTGGGTAAAATATATATCCCTTGGGGGGAAATTTGAAAAAAAGTTGAAAATTTTTTTTTTTCTGGACTTAGAAAATTTTCACACGTCTCAGACTTCTAGAGAGGGGAGCATGTCAGTGCGCACATCCGATTTCAGTTCCAGAGCGATTCACCCGATGAGTCCTTCATACTTAGTTGTTTTTTGGAAAAATTTTCACTTTTTGAAAATTTCACTTTTTTGTGAAAATCTCCGCTAAATGAGGTTATAGTATGTTAGAGGGCATCCCAGGAGGGCTCCAAATGTGTGGGTAAAATATATATCACTTGGGGGGAAAATTGAAAAAAAGTTGAAAAATTTTTTTTTTCTGGACTTAGAAAATTTTCACACATGTCTCAGACTTCCAGAGAGGGGAGCATGTCTGTAAGCACATCCGATTTCAGTTCCAGAGCATTTCATCCGATGAGTCCTTCATACTTAGTCGTTTTTTGGAAAAATTTTCACTTTTTGAAAATTTCACTTTTTTGTGAAAATCTCTGCTAAATGAGGTTATAGTATGTTAGAGGGCATCCCAGGAGGGTTCCAAATGTGTGGGTAAAATATATATCCCTTGGGGGGAAATTTGAAAAAAAGTTGAAAAATTTTGTTTTTCTGGACTTAGAAAACTTAAACACATGTCTCAGACTTCCAGAGAGGGGAGCATGTCAGTGCGCGCATCCGATTTCAGTTCCAGAGCGATTCACCCGATGAGTCCTTCATACTTAGTCTTTTTTTGCAAAATTTCTGACTTTTTGAAAATTTCACTTTTTTGTGAAAATCTCCGCTAAATGAGGTTATAGTATGTTAGAGGGCATCGCAGGAGGGCTCCAAATGTGTGGGTAAAATATATATCCCTTGGGGGATAATTTGAAAAAAAGTTAAATTTTTTTTTTTTTCTGGACTTAGAGAATTTTCACACATGTCTCAGACTTCCAGAGAGGGGAGCATGTCAGTGAGCGCATCCGATTTCAGTTCCAGAGCGTTACACCCGATGAGTCCTTCATACTTAGTCGTTTTTTGGAAAAATTTTCACTTTTTGAAAATTTCACTTTTTTGTGAAAATCTCCGCTAAATGAGGTTATAGTATGTTAGAGGGCATCCCTGGAGGGCTCCAAATGTGTGGGTAAAATATATATCCCTTGGGGGGAAATTTGAAAAAAAATTGAAAAAATTTTTTTTTCTGGACTTAGAAAATTTTCACACATGTCTCAGACTTCCAGAGAGCATGTCTGTAAGCGCATCCAATTTCAGTTCCAGAGCGTTTCACCCGATGAGTCCTTCATACTTAGTCGTTTTTTGGAAAAATCTCACTTTTTGAAAATTTCACTTTTTTGTGAAAATCTCTGCTAAATGAGGTTATAGTATGTTAGAGGGCATCCCAGGAGGGCTCCAAATGTGTAGGTAAAATATATATCCCTTGGGGGGTAATTTGAAAAAAAGTTGAAAAAATTTTTTTTTCTGGACTTAGAAAATTTAAACACATGTCTCAGACTTCCAGAGAGGGGAGCATGTCAGTGCGCGCATCCGATTTCAGTTACAGAGCGATTCACCCGATGAGTCCTTCATACTTAGTCGTTTTTTGCAAAATTTCTGACTTTATTGAAAATTTCACTTTTTTGTGAAAATCTCTGCTAAATGAGGTTATAGTATGTTTAGAGGGCATCCCAGGAGGGCTCCAAATGTGTGGGTAAAATAAATATCCCTTGGGGGGTAATTTGAAAAAAAGTTGAAAATTTTTTTTTTCTGGACTTAGAAAATTTTCACACATGTCTCAGACTTCCAGAGAGGGGAGCATGTCAGTGCATGCATCCGATTTCAGTTCCAGAGCGATTCACCCGATGAGTCCTTCATACTTAGTCGTTTTTTGCAAAATTTCTGACTTTTTTAAAATTTCACTTTTTTGTGAAAATCTCCGCTAAATGAGGTTATAGTATGTTAGAGGGCATCCCAGGAGGGCTCCAAATGTGTGGGTAAAATATATATCCCTTGGGGGGAAATTTGAAAAAAAGTTGAAATTTTTTTTTTTTCTGGAATTAAAAAATTTTCACACATGTCTCAGACTTCCAGAGAGGGGAGCATGTCAGTGCGCGCATCCGATTTCAGTTCCAGAGCGATTCACCCGATGAGTCCTTCATACTTAGTCATTTTTTGCAAAATTTCTGACTTTATTGAAAATTTCACTTTTTTGTGAAAATCTCTGCTAAATGAGGTTATAGTATGTTAGAGGGCATCCCAGGAGTGTTCCAAATGTGTGGGTAAAATACATATCCCTTGGGGGGTAATTTGAAAAAAGTTGAAAAATTTTTTTTTTCTGGACTTAGAAAATTTTCACACATGTCTCAGACTTCCAGAGAGGGGAGCATGTCAGTGCGCGCATCCGATTTCAGTTCCAGAGCGATTCACCCGATGAGTCCTTCATACTTAGTCGTTTTTTGCAAAATTTCTGACTTTTTGAAAATTTCACTTTTTTGTGAAAGTCTCTGCTAAATGAGGTTATAGTATGTTAGAGGGCATCGCAGGAGGGCTCCAAATGTGTGGGTAAAATATATATCCCTTGGGGGGAAATTTGAAAAAAAGTTAATTTTTTTTTTTTCTGGACTTAGAGAATTTTCACACATGTCTCAGACTTCCAGAGAGGGGAGCATGTCAGTGCGCGCATCCGATTTCAGTTCCAGAGCGATTCACCCGATGAGTCCTTCATACTTAGTTGTTTTTTGGAAAAATTTTCACTTTTTGAAAATTTCACTTTTTTGTGAAAATCTCCGCTAAATGAGGTTATAGTATGTTAGAGGGCATCCCAGGAGGGCTCCAAATGTGTGGGTAAAATATATATCACTTGGGGGAAAATTGAAAAAAAGTTGAAAAATTTTTTTTTTCTGGACTTAGAAAATTTTCACACATGTCTCAGACTTCCAGAGAGGGGAGCATGTCTGTAAGCACATCCGATTTCAGTTCCAGAGCATTTCATCCGATGAGTCCTTCATACTTAGTCGTTTTTTGGAAAAATTTTCACTTTTTGAAAATTTCACTTTTTTGTGAAAATCTCTGCTAAATGAGGTTATAGTATGTTAGAGGGCATCCCAGGAGGGTTCCAAATGTGTGGGTAAAATATATATCCCTTGGGGGGAAATTTGAAAAAAAGTTGAAAAATTTTGTTTTTCTGGACTTAGAAAACTTAAACACATGTCTCAGACTTCCAGAGAGGGGAGCATGTCAGTGCGCGCATCCGATTTCAGTTCCAGAGCGATTCACCCGATGAGTCCTTCATACTTAGTCTTTTTTTGCAAAATTTCTGACTTTTTGAAAATTTCACTTTTTTGTGAAAATCTCCGCTAAATGAGGTTATAGTATGTTAGAGGGCATCCCAGGAGAGCTCCAAATGTGTGGGTAAAATATATATCCCTTGGGGGGAAATTTGAAAAAAGTTGAAATTTTTTTTTTCTGGACTTAGAAAATTTTCACACATGTCTCAGACTTCCAGAGAGGGGAGCATGTCAGTGAGTGCATCCGATTTCAGTTCCAGGGCGATTCACCCGATGAGTCCTTCATACTTAATCGTTTTTTGCAAAATTTCTGAATTTTTGAAAATTTCACTTTTTTGTGAAAATCTCCGCTAAATGAGGTTATAGTATGTTAGAGGGCATCCCAGGAGGGCTCCAAATGTGTGGGTAAAATATATATCCCTTGGGGGGAAATTTGGAAAAAAGTTGAAAATTTTTTTTTTCTGGACTTAGAAAATTTTCACACATGTCTCAGACTTCTAGAGAGGGGAGCATGTCAGTGCGCGCATCCGATTTCAGTTCCAGAGTGATTCACCTGATGAGTCCTTCATACTTAGTCGTTTTTTGCAAAATTTCTGACTTTTTGAAAATTTCACTTTTTTGTGAAAATCTCCGCTAAATGAGGTTATAGTATGTTAGAGGGCAACCCAGGAGGGCCCCAAATGTGTGGGTAAAATATATATCCCTTGGGGGGAAATTTGAAAAAAAGTTGAAAATTTTTTTTTTCTGGACTTAGAAAATTTTCACACGTCTCAGACTTCTAGAGAGGGGAGCATGTCAGTGCGCACATCCGATTTCAGTTCCAGAGCGATTCACCCGATGAGTCCTTCATACTTAGTTGTTTTTTGGAAAAATTTTCACTTTTTGAAAATTTCACTTTTTTGTGAAAATCTCCGCTAAATGAGGTTATAGTATGTTAGAGGGCATCCCAGGAGGGCTCCAAATGTGTGGGTAAAATATATATCACTTGGGGGGAAAATTGAAAAAAAGTTGAAAAATTTTTTTTTTCTGGACTTAGAAAATTTTCACACATGTCTCAGACTTCCAGAGAGGGGAGCATGTCTGTAAGCACATCCGATTTCAGTTCCAGAGCATTTCATCCGATGAGTCCTTCATACTTAGTCGTTTTTTGGAAAAATTTTCACTTTTTGAAAATTTCACTTTTTTGTGAAAATCTCTGCTAAATGAGGTTATAGTATGTTAGAGGGCATCCCAGGAGGGTTCCAAATGTGTGGGTAAAATATATATCCCTTGGGGGGAAATTTGAAAAAAAGTTGAAAAATTTTGTTTTTCTGGACTTAGAAAACTTAAACACATGTCTCAGACTTCCAGAGAGGGGAGCATGTCAGTGCGCGCATCCGATTTCAGTTCCAGAGCGATTCACCCGATGAGTCCTTCATACTTAGTCTTTTTTTGCAAAATTTCTGACTTTTTGAAAATTTCACTTTTTTGTGAAAATCTCCGCTAAATGAGGTTATAGTATGTTAGAGGGCATCCCAGGAGGGCTCCAAATGTGTGGGTAAAATATATATCCCTTGGGGGGAAATTTGAAAAAAAGTTGAAATTTTTTTTTTCTGGACTTAGAAAATTTTCACACATGTCTCAGACTTCCAGAGAGGGGAGCATGTCAGTGAGTGCATCCGATTTCAGTTCCAGGGCGATTCACCCGATGAGTCATTCATACTTAATCGTTTTTTGCAAAATTTCTGAATTTTTGAAAATTTCACTTTTTTGTGAAAATCTCCGCTAAATGAGGTTATAGTATGTTAGAGGGCATCCCAGGAGGGCTCCAAATGTGTGGGTAAAATATATATCCCTTGGGGGGAAATTTGGAAAAAAGTTGAAAAATTTTTTTTTCTGGACTTAGAAAATTTTCACACATGTCAGTGCATGTCAGTGCGCGCATCCGATTTCAGTTCCAGAGTGATTCACCTGATGAGTCCTTCATACTTAGTCGTTTTTTGCAAAATTTCTGACTTTTTGAAAATTTCACTTTTTTGTGAAAATCTCCGCTAAATGAGGTTATAGTATGTTAGAGGGCATCCCAGGAGGGCTCCAAATGTGTGGGTAAAATATATATCCCTTGGGGAGAAATTTGAAAAAAAGTTGAAAATTTTTTTTTTCTGGACTTAGAAAATTTTCACACGTCTCAGACTTCCAGAGAGGGGAGCATGTCAGTGCGCGCATCCGATTTCAGTTCCAGAGCGATTCACCCGATGAGTCCTTCATACTTAGTCGTTTTTTGCAAAATTTCTGACTTTTCGAAAATTTTACTTTTTTGTGAAAATCTCCGCTAAATGAGGTTATAGTATGTTAGAGGGCATCCCAGGAGGGCCCCAAATGTGTGGGTAAAATATATATCCCTTGGGGGGAAATTTGAAAAAAAGTTGAAAATTTTTTTTTTTCTGGACTTAGAAAATTTTCACACGTCTCAGACTTCTAGAGAGGGGAGCATGTCAGTGCGCACATCCGATTTCAGTTCCAGAGCGATTCACCCGATGAGTCCTTCATACTTAGTCGTTTTTTGGAAAAATCTCACTTTTTGAAAATTTCACTTTTTTGTGAAAATCTCTGCTAAATGAGGTTATAGTATGTTAGAGGGCATCCCAGGAGGGCTCCAAATGTGTAGGTAAAATATATATCCCTTGGGGGGTAATTTGAAAAAAAGTTGAAAAAATTTTTTTTTCTGGACTTAGAAAATTTAAACACATGTCTCAGACTTCCAGAGAGGGGAGCATGTCAGTGCGCGCATCCGATTTCAGTTACAGAGCGATTCACCCGATGAGTCCTTCATACTTAGTCGTTTTTTGCAAAATTTCTGACTTTATTGAAAATTTCACTTTTTTGTGAAAATCTCTGCTAAATGAGGTTATAGTATGTTTAGAGGGCATCCCAGGAGGGCTCCAAATGTGTGGGTAAAATAAATATCCCTTGGGGGGTAATTTGAAAAAAAGTTGAAAATTTTTTTTTTTCTGGACTTAGAAAATTTTCACACATGTCTCAGACTTCCAGAGAGGGGAGCATGTCAGTGCATGCATCCGATTTCAGTTCCAGAGCGATTCACCCGATGAGTCCTTCATACTTAGTCGTTTTTTGCAAAATTTCTGACTTTTTTAAAATTTCACTTTTTTGTGAAAATCTCCGCTAAATGAGGTTATAGTATGTTAGAGGGCATCCCAGGAGGGCTCCAAATGTGTGGGTAAAATATATATCCCTTGGGGGGAAATTTGAAAAAAAGTTGAAATTTTTTTTTTTTCTGGAATTAAAAAATTTTCACACATGTCTCAGACTTCCAGAGAGGGGAGCATGTCAGTGCGCGCATCCGATTTCAGTTCCAGAGCGATTCACCCGATGAGTCCTTCATACTTAGTCATTTTTTGCAAAATTTCTGACTTTATTGAAAATTTCACTTTTTTGTGAAAATCTCTGCTAAATGAGGTTATAGTATGTTAGAGGGCATCCCAGGAGTGTTCCAAATGTGTGGGTAAAATACATATCCCTTGGGGGGTAATTTGAAAAAAGTTGAAAAATTTTTTTTTTCTGGACTTAGAAAATTTTCACACATGTCTCAGACTTCCAGAGAGGGGAGCATGTCAGTGCGCGCATCCGATTTCAGTTCCAGAGCGATTCACCCGATGAGTCCTTCATACTTAGTCGTTTTTTGCAAAATTTCTGACTTTTTGAAAATTTCACTTTTTTGTGAAAGTCTCTGCTAAATGAGGTTATAGTATGTTAGAGGGCATCGCAGGAGGGCTCCAAATGTGTGGGTAAAATATATATCCCTTGGGGGGAAATTTGAAAAAAAGTTAATTTTTTTTTTTTCTGGACTTAGAGAATTTTCACACATGTCTCAGACTTCCAGAGAGGGGAGCATGTCTGTAAGCACATCCGATTTCAGTTCCAGAGCGTTTCATCCGATGAGTCCTTCATACTTAGTCGTTTTTTGGAAAAATTTTCACTTTTTGAAAATTTCACTTTTTTGTGAAAATCTCCGCTAAATGAGGTTATAGTATGTTAGAGGGCATCCCAGGAGGGCTCCAAATGTGTGGGTAAAATATATATCCCTTGGGGGGAAATTTGAAAAAAAGTTGAAAACATTTTTTTTTCTGGACTTAGAAAATTTTCACACATGTCTCAGACTTCCAGAGAGGGGAGCATGTCAGTGCGCGCATCCGATTTCAGTTCCAGAGCGATTCACCCGATGAGTCCTTCATACTTAGTCTTTTTTTGCAAAACTTCTGACTTTTTGAAAATTTCACTTTTTTGTGAAAATCTCCGCTAAATGAGGTTATAGTATGTTAGAGGGCATCCCAGGAGGGCTCCAAATGTGTGGGTAAAATATATATCCCTTGGGGGGAAATTTGAAAAAAAGTTGAAAATTTTTTTTTTCTGGACTTAGAAAATTTTCACACATGTCTCAGACTTCTAGAGAGGGGAGCATGTCAGTGCGCGCATCCGATTTCAGTTCCAGAGCGATTCACCCGATGAGTCCTTCATACTTAGTCGTTTTTTGCAAAATTTCTGACTTTTCGAAAATTTTACTTTTTTGTGAAAATCTCCGTTAAATGAGGTTATAGTATGTTAGAGGGCATCCCAGGAGGGCCCCAAATGTGTGGGTAAAATATATATCCCTTGGGGGGAAATTTGAAAAAAAGTTGAAAATTTTTTTTTTTCTGGACTTAGAAAATTTTCACACGTCTCAGACTTCTAGAGAGGGGAGCATGTCAGTGCGCACATCCGATTTCAGTTCCAGAGCGATTCACCCGATGAGTCCTTCATACTTAGTCGTTTTTTGCAAAATTTCTGACTTTTTGAAAATTTCACTTTTTTGTGAAAATCTCCGCTAAATGAGGTTATAGTATGTTAGAGGGCATCCCAGGAGGGCTCCAAATGTGTGGGTAAAATATATATCCCTTGGGGGGAAATTTGAAAAAAAGTTGAAAAATTTTTTTTTCTGGACTTAGAAAATTTTCACACATGTCTCAGACTTCCAGAGAGGGGAGCATGTCAGTGCGCGCATCCGATTTCAGTTCCAGAGCGATTCACCCGATGAGTCCTTCATACTTAGTCGTTTTTTGGAAAAATTTTCACTTTTTGAAAATTTCACTTTTTTGTGAAAATCTCCGCTAAATGAGGTTATAGTATGTTAGAGGGCATCCCAGGAGGGCTCCAAATGTGTGGGTAAAATATATATCACTTGGGGGGAAATTTGAAAAAAAGTTGAAAAATTTTTTTTTTCTGGACTTAGAAAATTTTCACACATGTCTCAGACTTCCAGAGAGGGGAGCATGTCTGTAAGCACATCCGATTTCAGTTCCAGAGCGATTCACCCGATGAGTCCTTCATACTTAGTCGTTTTTTGCAAAATGTCTGACTTTTTGAAAATTTCACTTTTTTGTGAAAATCTCCGCTAAATGAGGTTATAGTATGTTAGAGGGCATCCCAGGAGGGTTCCAAATGTGTGGGTAAAATATATATCCCTTGGGGGTAATTTGAAAAAAAGTTGAAATTTTTTTTTTTTCTGGACTTAGAAAATTTAAACACATGTCTCAGACTTCCAGAGAGGGGAGCATGTCAGTGCGCGCATCCGATTTCAGTTCCAGAGCGATTCACCCGATGAGTCCTTCATACTTAGTCGTTTTTTGGAAAAATTTTCACTTTTTGAAAATTTCACTTTTTTGTGAAAATCTCTGCTAAATGAGGTTATAGTATGTTAGAGGGCATCCCAGGAGGGTTCCAAATGTGTGGGTAAAATATATATCCCTTGGGGGTAATTTGAAAAAAAGTTGAAATTTTTTTTTTTTCTGGACTTAGAAAATTTAAACACATGTCTCAGACTTCCAGAGAGGGGAGCATGTCAGTGCGCGCATCCGATTTCAGTTCCAGAGCGATTCACCCGATGAGTCCTTCATACTTAGTTGTTTTTTGCAAAATTTCTGACTTTTTGAAAATTTCACTTTTTTGTGAAAATCTCCGCTAAATGAGGTTATAGTATGTTAGAGGGCATCCCAGGAGGGCTCCAAATGTGTGGGTAAAATATATATCCCTTGGGGAGAAATTTGAAAAAAAGTTGAAAATTTTTTTTTTCTGGACTTAGAAAATTTTCACACATGTCTCAGACTTCCAGAGAGGGGAGCATGTCAGTGCGCGCATCCGATTTCAATTCCAGAGCGATTCACCCGATGAGTCCTTCATACTTAGTCGTTTTTTGCAAAATTTCTGACTTTTCGAAAATTTTACCTTTTTGTGAAAATCTCCGCTAAATGAGGTTATAGTATGTTAGAGGGCATCCCAGGAGGGCCCCAAATGTGTGGGTAAAATATATATCCCTTGGGGGGAAATTTGAAAAAAAGTTGAAAATTTTTTTTTTTCTGGACTTAGAAAATTTTCACACGTCTCAGACTTCTAGAGAGGGGAGCATGTCAGTGCGCACATCCGATTTCAGTTCCAGAGCGATTCACCCGATGAGTCCTTCATACTTAGTCGTTTTTTGGAAAAATTTTCACTTTTTGAAAATTTCACTTTTTTGTGAAAATCTCCGCTAAATGAGGTTATAGTATGTTAGAGGGCATCCCAGGAGGGCTCCAAATGTGTGGGTAAAATATATATCCCTTGGGGGGAAATTTGAAAAAAAGTTGAAAAATTTTTTTTTCTGGACTTAGAAAATTTTCACACATGTCTCAGACTTCCAGAGAGGGGAGCATGTCAGTGCGCGCATCCGATTTCAGTTCCAGAGCGATTCACCCGATGAGTCCTTCATACTTAGTCGTTTTTTGGAAAAATTTTCACTTTTTGAAAATTTCACTTTTTTGTGAAAATCTCCGCTTAATGAGGTTATAGTATGTTAGAGGGCATCCCAGGAGGGCTCCAAATGTGTGGGTAAAATATATATCACTTGGGGGGAAATTTGAAAAAAAGTTGAAAAATTTTTTTTTTCTGGACTTAGAAAATTTTCACACATGTCTCAGACTTCCAGAGAGGGGAGCATGTCTGTAAGCACATCCGATTTCAGTTCCAGAGCGATTCACCCGATGAGTCCTTCATACTTAGTCGTTTTTTGCAAAATTTCTGACTTTTTGAAAATTTCACTTTTTTGTGAAAATCTCCGCTAAATGAGGTTATAGTATGTTAGAGGGCATCCCAGGAGGGCTCCAAATGTGTGGGTAAAATATATATCCCTTGGGGGGAAATTTGAAAAAAAGTTGAAATTTTTTTTTTCTGGACTTAGAAAATTTTCACACATGTCTCAGACTTCCAGAGAGGGGAGCATGTCAGTGCGCGCATCCGATTTCAGTTCCAGAGCGATTCACCCGATGAGTCCTTCATACTTAGTCTTTTTTTGCAAAATTTCTGACTTTTTGAAAATTTCACTTTTTTGTGAAAATCTCCGCTAAATGAGGTTATAGTATGTTAGAGGGCATCCCAGGAGGGCTCCAAATGTGTGGGTAAAATATATATCCCTTGGGGGGAAATTTGAAAAAAAGTTGAAAATTTTTTTTTTTCTGGACTTAGAAAATTTTCACACATGTCTCAGACTTCTAGAGAGGGGAGCATGTCAGTGCGCACATCCGATTTCAGTTCCAGAGCGATTCACCCGATGAGTCCTTCATACTTAGTCGTTTTTTGCAAAATTTCTGACTTTTTGAAAATTTCACTTTTTTGTGAAAATCTCCGCTAAATGAGGTTATAGTATGTTAGAGGGCATCCCAGGAGGGCTCCAAATGTGTGGGTAAAATATATATCCCTTGGGGGGAAATTTGAAAAAAAGTTGAAAACATTTTTTTTTCTGGACTTAGAAAATTTTCACACATGTCTCAGACTTCCAGAGAGGGGAGCATGTCAGTGCGCGCATCCGATTTCAGTTCCAGAGCGATTCACCCGATGAGTCCTTCATACTTAGTCGTTTTTTGGAAAAATTTTCACTTTTTGAAAATTTCACTTTTTTGTGAAAATCTCCGCTAAATGAGGTTATAGTATGTTAGAGGGCATCCCAGGAGGGCTCCAAATGTGTGGGTAAAATATATATCCCTTGGGGGGAAATTTGAAAAAAAGTTGAAAATTTTTTTTTTTCTGGACTTAGAAAATTTTCACACATGTCTCAGAGTTCTAGAGAGGGGAGCATGTCAGTGCGCACATCCGATTTCTGTTCCAGAGCGATTCACCCGATGAGTCCTTCATACTTAGTCGTTTTTTGCAAAATTTCTGACTTTTTGAAAATTTCACTTTTTTGTGAAAATCTCCGCTAAATGAGGTTATAGTATGTTAGAGGGCATCCCAGGAGGGCTCCAAATGTGTGGGTAAAATATATATCCCTTGAGGGGAAATTTGAAAAAAAGTTGAAAATTTTTTTTTTTCTGGACTTAGAAAATTTTCACACATGTCTCAGACTTCTAGAGAGGGGAGCATGTCAGTGCGCACATCCGATTTCAGTTCCAGAGCGATTCACCCGATGAGTCCTTCATACTTAGTCGTTTTTTGCAAAATTTCTGACTTTTTGAAAATTTCACTTTTTTGTGAAAATCTCCGCTAAATGAGGTTATAGTATGTTAGAGGGCATCCCAGGAGGGCTCCAAATGTGTGGGTAAAATATATATCCCTTGGAGGGAAATTTGAAAAAAAGTTGAAAACATTTTTTTTTCTGGACTTAGAAAATTTTCACACATGTCTCAGACTTCCAGAGAGGGGAGCATGTCAGTGCGCGCATCCGATTTCAGTTCCAGAGCGATTCACCCGATGAGTCCTTCATACTTAGTCGTTTTTTGGAAAAATTTTCACTTTTTGAAAATTTCACTTTTTTGTGAAAATCTCCGCTAAATGAGGTTATAGTATGTTAGAGGGCATCCCAGGAGGGCTCCAAATGTGTGGGTAAAATATATATCCCTTGGGGGGAAATTTGAAAAAAAGTTGAAAATTTTTTTTTTTCTGGACTTAGAAAATTTTCACACATGTCTCAGAGTTCTAGAGAGGGGAGCATGTCAGTGCGCACATCCGATTTCTGTTCCAGAGCGATTCACCCGATGAGTCCTTCATACTTAGTCGTTTTTTGCAAAATTTCTGACTTTTTGAAAATTTCACTTTTTTGTGAAAATCTCCGCTAAATGAGGTTATAGTATGTTAGAGGGCATCCCAGGAGGGCTCCAAATGTGTGGGTAAAATATATATCCCTTGGGGGGAAATTTGAAAAAAAGTTGAAAAATTTTTTTTTCTGGACTTAGAAAATTTTCACACATGTCTCAGACTTCCAGAGAGGGGAGCATGTCTGTAAGCACATCCGATTTCAGTTCCAGAGCGTTTCATCCGATGAGTCCTTCATACTTAGTCGTTTTTTGGAAAAATTTTCACTTTTTGAAAATTTCACTTTTTTGTGAAAATCTCTGCTAAATGAGGTTATAGTATGTTAGAGGGCATCCCAGGAGGGTTCCAAATGTGTGGGTAAAATATATATCCCTTGGGGGTAATTTGAAAAAAAGTTGAAAAATTTTTTTTTTCTGGACTTAGAAAATTTAAACACATGTCTCAGACTTCCAGAGAGGGGAGCATGTCAGTGCGCGCATCCGATTTCAGTTCCAGAGCGATTCACCCAATGAGTCCTTCATACTTAGTTGTTTTTTGCAAAATTTCTGACTTTTTGAAAATTTCACTTTTTTGTGAAAATCTCCACTAAATGAGGTTATAGTATGTTAGAGGGCATCCCAGGAGGGCTCCAAATGTGTGGGTAAAATATATATCCCTTGGGGGGAAATTTGAAAAAAAGTAGAAATTTTTTTTTTTTCTGGACTTAGAAAATTTTCACACATGTCTCAGACTTCCAGAGAGGGGAGCATGTCAGTGCGTGCATCCGATTTCAGTTCCATGGCGATTCACCCGATGAGTCCTTCATACTTAATCGTTTTTTGCAAAATTTCTGAATCTTTGAAAATTTCACTTTTTTGTGAAAATCTCCGCTAAATGAGGTTATAGTATGTTAGAGGGCATCCCAGGAGGGCTCCAAATGTGTGGGTAAAATATATATCCCTTGGGGGGAAATTTGAAAAAAAGTTGAAATTTTTTTTTTTCTGGAATTAAAAAATTTTCACACGTCTCAGACTTCCAGAGAGGGGAGCATGTCAGTGCGCGCATCCGATTTCAGTTCCAGAGCGATTCACCCGATGAGTCCTTCATACTTAGTCGTTTTTTGCAAAATTTCTGACTTTATTGAAAATTTCACTTTTTTGTGAAAATCTCTGCTAAATGAGGTTATAGTATGTTAGAGGGCATCCCAGGAGGGCTCCAAATGTGTGGGTAAAATATATATCCCTTGGGGGGTAATTTGAAAAAAAGTTGAAAAATTTTTTTTTTCTGGACTTAGAAAATTTTCACACATGTCTCAGACTTCCAGAGAGGGGAGCATGTCAGTGCGTGCATCCGATTTCAGTTCCAGAGCGATTCACCCGATGAGTCCTTCATACTTAGTCGTTTTTTGCAAAATTTCTGACTTTTTGAAAATTTCACTTTTTTGTGAAAATCTCCGCTAAATGAGGTTATAGTATGTTAGAGGGCATCCCAGGAGGGCTCCAAATGTGTGGGTAAAATATATATCCCTTGGGGGGAAATTTGAAAAAAAGTTGAAAATTTTTTTTTTCTGGACTTAGAAAATTTTCACACATGTCTCAGAGTTCTAGAGAGGGGAGCATGTCAGTGCGCACATCCAATTTCTGTTCCAGAGCGATTCACCCGATGAGTCCTTCATACTTAGTCGTTTTTTGCAAAATTTCTGACTTTTTGAAAATTTCACTTTTTTGTGAAAATCTCCACTAAATGAGGTTATAGTATGTTAGAGGGCATCCCAGGAGGGCTCCAAATGTGTGGGTAAAATATATATCCCTTGGGGGGAAATTTGAAAAAAAGTTGAAAAATTTTTTTTTCTGGACTTAGAAAATTTTCACACATGTCTCAGACTTCCAGAGAGGGGAGCATGTCTGTAAGCACATCCGATTTCAGTTCCAGAGCGTTTCATCCGATGAGTCCTTCATACTTAGTCGTTTTTTGGAAAAATTTTCACTTTTTGAAAATTTCACTTTTTTGTGAAAATCTCTGCTAAATGAGGTTATAGTATGTTAGAGGGCATCCCAGGAGGGTTCCAAATGTGTGGGTAAAATATATATCCCTTGGGGGTAATTTGAAAAAAAGTTGAAAAATTTTTTTTTTCTGGACTTAGAAAATTTAAACACATGTCTCAGACTTCCAGAGAGGGGAGCATGTCAGTGCGCGCATCCGATTTCAGTTCCAGAGCGATTCACCCGATGAGTCCTTCATACTTAATCGTTTTTTGCAAAATTTCTGAATCTTTGAAAATTTCACTTTTTTGTGAAAATCTCCGCTAAATGAGGTTATAGTATGTTAGAGGGCATCCCAGGAGGGCTCCAAATGTGTGGGTAAAATATATATCCCTTGGGGGGAAATTTGAAAAAAAGTTGAAATTTTTTTTTTTCTGGAATTAAAAAATTTTCACACATGTCTCAGACTTCCAGAGAGGGGAGCATGTCAGTGCGCGCATCCGATTTCAGTTCCAGAGCGATTCACCCGATGAGTCCTTCATACTTAGTCGTTTTTTGGAAAAATTTTCACTTTTTGAAAATTTCACTTTTTTGTGAAAATCTCCGCTAAATGAGGTTATAGTATGTTAGAGGGCATCCCAGGAGGGCTCCAAATGTGTGGGTAAAATATATATCCCTTGGGGGGAAATTTGAAAAAAAGTTGAAAAATTTTTTTTTCTGGACTTAGAAAATTTTCACACATGTCTCAGACTTCCAGAGAGGGGAGCATGTCAGTGCGCGCATCCGATTTCAGTTCCAGAGCGATTCACCCGATGAGTCCTTCATACTTAGTCGTTTTTTGGAAAAATTTTCACTTTTTGAAAATTTCACTTTTTTGTGAAAATCTCCGCTTAATGAGGTTATAGTATGTTAGAGGGCATCCCAGGAGGGCTCCAAATGTGTGGGTAAAATATATATCACTTGGGGGGAAATTTGAAAAAAAGTTGAAAAATTTTTTTTTTCTGGACTTAGAAAATTTTCACACATGTCTCAGACTTCCAGAGAGGGGAGCATGTCTGTAAGCACATCCGATTTCAGTTCCAGAGCGATTCACCCGATGAGTCCTTCATACTTAGTCGTTTTTTGCAAAATTTCTGACTTTTTGAAAATTTCACTTTTTTGTGAAAATCTCCGCTAAATGAGGTTATAGTATGTTAGAGGGCATCCCAGGAGGGCTCCAAATGTGTGGGTAAAATATATATCCCTTGGGGGGAAATTTGAAAAAAAGTTGAAATTTTTTTTTTCTGGACTTAGAAAATTTTCACACATGTCTCAGACTTCCAGAGAGGGGAGCATGTCAGTGCGCGCATCCGATTTCAGTTCCAGAGCGATTCACCCGATGAGTCCTTCATACTTAGTCTTTTTTTGCAAAATTTCTGACTTTTTGAAAATTTCACTTTTTTGTGAAAATCTCCGCTAAATGAGGTTATAGTATGTTAGAGGGCATCCCAGGAGGGCTCCAAATGTGTGGGTAAAATATATATCCCTTGGGGGGAAATTTGAAAAAAAGTTGAAAATTTTTTTTTTTCTGGACTTAGAAAATTTTCACACATGTCTCAGACTTCTAGAGAGGGGAGCATGTCAGTGCGCACATCCGATTTCAGTTCCAGAGCGATTCACCCGATGAGTCCTTCATACTTAGTCGTTTTTTGCAAAATTTCTGACTTTTTGAAAATTTCACTTTTTTGTGAAAATCTCCGCTAAATGAGGTTATAGTATGTTAGAGGGCATCCCAGGAGGGCTCCAAATGTGTGGGTAAAATATATATCCCTTGGGGGGAAATTTGAAAAAAAGTTGAAAACATTTTTTTTTCTGGACTTAGAAAATTTTCACACATGTCTCAGACTTCCAGAGAGGGGAGCATGTCAGTGCGCGCATCCGATTTCAGTTCCAGAGCGATTCACCCGATGAGTCCTTCATACTTAGTCGTTTTTTGGAAAAATTTTCACTTTTTGAAAATTTCACTTTTTTGTGAAAATCTCCGCTAAATGAGGTTATAGTATGTTAGAGGGCATCCCAGGAGGGCTCCAAATGTGTGGGTAAAATATATATCCCTTGGGGGGAAATTTGAAAAAAAGTTGAAAATTTTTTTTTTTCTGGACTTAGAAAATTTTCACACATGTCTCAGAGTTCTAGAGAGGGGAGCATGTCAGTGCGCACATCCGATTTCTGTTCCAGAGCGATTCACCCGATGAGTCCTTCATACTTAGTCGTTTTTTGCAAAATTTCTGACTTTTTGAAAATTTCACTTTTTTGTGAAAATCTCCGCTAAATGAGGTTATAGTATGTTAGAGGGCATCCCAGGAGGGCTCCAAATGTGTGGGTAAAATATATATCCCTTGGGGGGAAATTTGAAAAAAAGTTGAAAAATTTTTTTTTCTGGACTTAGAAAATTTTCACACATGTCTCAGACTTCCAGAGAGGGGAGCATGTCTGTAAGCACATCCGATTTCAGTTCCAGAGCGTTTCATCCGATGAGTCCTTCATACTTAGTCGTTTTTTGGAAAAATTTTCACTTTTTGAAAATTTCACTTTTTTGTGAAAATCTCTGCTAAATGAGGTTATAGTATGTTAGAGGGCATCCCAGGAGGGTTCCAAATGTGTGGGTAAAATATATATCCCTTGGGGGTAATTTGAAAAAAAGTTGAAAAATTTTTTTTTTCTGGACTTAGAAAATTTAAACACATGTCTCAGACTTCCAGAGAGGGGAGCATGTCAGTGCGCGCATCCGATTTCAGTTCCAGAGCGATTCACCCGATGAGTCCTTCATACTTAGTTGTTTTTTTGCAAAATTTCTGACTTTTTGAAAATTTCACTTTTTTGTGAAAATCTCCACTAAATGAGGTTATAGTATGTTAGAGGGCATCCCAGGAGGGCTCCAAATGTGTGGGTAAAATATATATCCCTTGGGGGGAAATTTGAAAAAAAGTAGAAATTTTTTTTTTTTCTGGACTTAGAAAATTTTCACACATGTCTCAGACTTCCAGAGAGGGGAGCATGTCTGTAAGCACATCCGATTTCAGTTCCAGAGCGATTCACCCGATGAGTCCTTCATACTTAGTCGTTTTTTGCACAATTTCTGACTTTTTGAAAATTTCACTTTTTTGTGAAAATCTTCTAAATGAGGTTATAGTATGTTAGAGGGCATCCCAGGAGGGCTCCAAATGTGTGGGTAAAATATATATCCCTTGGGGGGAAATTTGAAAAAAAGTTGAAATTTTTTTTTTCTGGACTTAGAAAATTTTCACACATGTCTCAGACTTCCAGAGAGGGGAGCATGTCAGTGCGCGCATCCGATTTCAGTTCCAGAGCGATTCACCCGATGAGTCCTTCATACTTAGTCTTTTTTTGCAAAATTTCTGACTTTTTGAAAATTTCACTTTTTTGTGAAAATCTCCGCTAAATGAGGTTATAGTATGTTAGAGGGCATCCGAGGAGGGCTCCAAATGTGTGGGTAAAATATATATCCCTTGGGGGGAAATTTGAAAAAAAGTTGAAAATTTTTTTTTTTCTGGACTTAGAAAATTTTCACACATGTCTCAGACTTCTAGAGAGGGGAGCATGTCAGTGCGCACATCCGATTTCAGTTCCAGAGCGATTCACCCGATGAGTCCTTCATACTTAGTCGTTTTTTGCAAAATTTCTGACTTTTTGAAAATTTCACTTTTTTGTGAAAATCTCCGCTAAATGAGGTTATAGTATGTTAGAGGGCATCCCAGGAGGGCTCCAAATGTGTGGGTAAAATATATATCCCTTGGGGGGAAATTTGAAAAAAAGTTGAAAACATTTTTTTTTCTGGACTTAGAAAATTTTCACACATGTCTCAGACTTCCAGAGAGGGGAGCATGTCAGTGCGCGCATCCGATTTCAGTTCCAGAGCGATTCACCCGATGAGTCCTTCATACTTAGTCGTTTTTAGGAAAAATTTTCACTTTTTGAAAATTTCACTTTTTTGTGAAAATCTCCGCTAAATGAGGTTATAGTATGTTAGAGGGCATCCCAGGAGGGCTCCAAATGTGTGGGTAAAATATATATCCCTTGGGGGGAAATTTGAAAAAAAGTTGAAAATTTTTTTTTTTCTGGACTTAGAAAATTTTCACACATGTCTCAGAGTTCTAGAGAGGGGAGCATGTCAGTGCGCACATCCGATTTCTGTTCCAGAGCGATTCACCCGATGAGTCCTTCATACTTAGTCGTTTTTTGCAAAATTTCTGACTTTTTGAAAATTTCACTTTTTTGTGAAAATCTCCGCTAAATGAGGTTATAGTATGTTAGAGGGCATCCCAGGAGGGCTCCAAATGTGTGGGTAAAATATATATCCCTTGGGGGGAAATTTGAAAAAAAGTTGAAAAATTTTTTTTTCTGGACTTAGAAAATTTTCACACATGTCTCAGACTTCCAGAGAGGGGAGCATGTCTGTAAGCACATCCGATTTCAGTTCCAGAGCGTTTCATCCGATGAGTCCTTCATACTTAGTCGTTTTTTGGAAAAATTTTCACTTTTTGAAAATTTCACTTTTTTGTGAAAATCTCTGCTAAATGAGGTTATAGTATGTTAGAGGGCATCCCAGGAGGGTTCCAAATGTGTGGGTAAAATATATATCCCTTGGGGGTAATTTGAAAAAAAGTTGAAAAATTTTTTTTTTCTGGACTTAGAAAATTTAAACACATGTCTCAGACTTCCAGAGAGGGGAGCATGTCAGTGCGCGCATCCGATTTCAGTTCCAGAGCGATTCACCCGATGAGTCCTTCATACTTAGTTGTTTTTTTGCAAAATTTCTGACTTTTTGAAAATTTCACTTTTTTGTGAAAATCTCCACTAAATGAGGTTATAGTATGTTAGAGGGCATCCCAGGAGGGCTCCAAATGTGTGGGTAAAATATATATCCCTTGGGGGGAAATTTGAAAAAAAGTAGAAATTTTTTTTTTTTCTGGACTTAGAAAATTTTCACACATGTCTCAGACTTCCAGAGAGGGGAGCATGTCAGTGCGTGCATCCGATTTCAGTTCCATGGCGATTCACCCGATGAGTCCTTCATACTTAATCGTTTTTTGCAAAATTTCTGAATCTTTGAAAATTTCACTTTTTTGTGAAAATCTCCGCTAAATGAGGTTATAGTATGTTAGAGGGCATCCCAGGAGGGCTCCAAATGTGTGGGTAAAATATATATCCCTTGGGGGGAAATTTGAAAAAAAGTTGAAATTTTTTTTTTCCTGGACTTAGAAAATTTTCACACGTCTCAGACTTCCAGAGAGCATGTCTGTAAGCGCATCCAATTTCAGTTCCAGAGCGTTTCACCCGATGAGTCCTTCATACTTAGTCATTTTTTGGAAAAATTTTCACTTTTTGAAAATTTCACTTTTTTGTGAAAATCTCTGCTAAATGAGGTTATAGTATGTTAGAGGGCATCCCAGGAGTGTTCCAAATGTGTGGGTAAAATATATATCCCTTGGGGGGTAATTTGAAAAAAAGTTGAAAATTTTTTTTTTTCTGGACTTAGAAAATTTTCACACATGTCTCAGACTTCCAGAGAGGGGAGCATGTCAGTGCGCGCATCCGATTTCAGTTCCAGAGCGATTCACCCGATGAGTCCTTCATACTTAGTTGTTTTTTTGCAAAATTTCTGACTTTTTGAAAATTTCACTTTTTTGTGAAAATCTCCGCTAAATGAGGTTATAGTATGTTAGAGGGCATCCCAGGAGGGCTCCATACGTGTGGGTAAAATATATATCCCTTGGGGGGAAATTTGAAAAAAAGTAGAAATTTTTTTTTTTTCTGGACTTAGAAAATTTTCACACATGTCTCAGACTTCCAGAGAGGGGAGCATGTCAGTGCGTGCATCCGATTTCAGTTCCAGGGCGATTCACCCGATGAGTCCTTCATACTTAATCGTTTTTTGCAAAATTTCTGACTTTATTGAAAATTTCACTTTTTTGTGAAAATCTCTGCTAAATGAGGTTATAGTATGTTAGAGGGCATCCCAGGAGGGCTCCAAATGTGTGGGTAAAATATATATCCCTTGGGGGGTAATTTGAAAAAAAGTTGAAAAATTTTTTTTTTCTGGACTTAGAAAATTTTCACACATGTCTCAGACTTCCAGAGAGGGGAGCATGTCAGTGCATGCATCCGATTTCAGTTCCAGAGCGATTCACCCGATGAGTCCTTCATACTTAGTCGTTTTTTGCAAAATTTCTGACTTTTTGAAAATTTCACTTTTTTGTGAAAGTCTCTGCTAAATGAGGTTATAGTATGTTAGAGGGCATCGCAGGAGGGCTCCAAATGTGTGGGTAAAATATATATCCCTTGGGGGGTAATTTGAAAAAAAGTTAAATTTTTTTTTTTTCTGGACTTAGAGAATTTTCACACATGTCTCAGACTTCCAGAGAGGGGAGCATGTCAGTGAGCGCATCCAATTTCAGTTCCAGAGCGTTACACCCGATGAGTCCTTCATACTTAGTCGTTTTTTGGAAAAATTTTCACTTTTTGAAAATTTCACTTTTTTGTGAAAATCTCCGCTAAATGAGGTTATAGTATGTTAGAGGGCATCCCTGGAGGGCTCCAAATGTGTGGGTAAAATATATATCCCTTGGGGGGAAATTTGAAAAAAAATTGAAAAAATTTTTTTTTCTGGACTTAGAAAATTTTCACACGTCTCAGACTTCCAGAGAGCATGTCTGTAAGCGCATCCAATTTCAGTTCCAGAGCGTTTCACCCGATGAGTCCTTCATACTTAGTCATTTTTTGGAAAAATTTTCACTTTTTGAAAATGTCACATTTTTGTGAAAATCTCTGCTAAATGAGGTTATAGTATGTTAGAGGGCATCCCAGGAGTGTTCCA
This sequence comes from Phyllobates terribilis, assembly GCF_046119375.1. NCBI lineage: Eukaryota > Metazoa > Chordata > Amphibia > Anura > Dendrobatidae > Phyllobates > Phyllobates terribilis. The sequence continues at coordinate 1,444,017 of NW_027363185.1, read as the reverse complement.
AATGTGTGGGTAAAATATATATCCCTTGGGGGGAAATTTGAAAAAAAGTTGAAAATATTTTTTTTTCTGGACTTAGAAAATTTTCACACATGTCTCAGACTTCCAGAGAGGGGAGCATGTCAGTGCGCGCATCCGATTTCAGTTCCAGAGCGATTCACCCGATGAGTCCTTCATACTTAGTCGTTTTTTGGAAAAATTTTCACTTTTTGAAAATTTCACTTTTTTGTGAAAATCTCTGCTAAATGAGGTTATAGTATGTTAGAGGGCATCCCAGGAGGGCTCCAAATGTGTGGGTAAAATATATATCCCTTGGGGGGAAATTTGAAAAAAAGTTGAAAAATTTTTTTTTCTGGACTTAGGAAATTTTCACACATGTCTCAGACTTCCAGAGAGGGGAGCATGTCAGTGCGCGCATCCGATTTCAGTTCCAGAGCGATTCACCCGATGAGTCCTTCATACTTAGTCGTTTTTTGCAAAATTTCTGACTTTTTGAAAATTTCACTTTTTTGTGAAAATCTCCGCTAAATGAGGTTATAGTATGTTAGAGGGCATCCCAGGAGGGCTCCAAATGTGTGGGTAAAATATATATCCCTTGGGGGGAAATTTGAAAAAAAGTTGAACATTTTTTTTTTTCTGGACTTAGAAAATTTTCACACATGTCTCAGACTTCTAGAGAGGGGAGCATGTCAGTGCGCACATCCGATTTCAGTTCCAGAGCGATTCACCCGATGAGTCCTTCATATTTAGTCGTTTTTTGCAAAATTTCTGACTTTTTGAAAATTTCACTTTTTTGTGAAAATCTCCGCTAAATGAGGTTATAGTATGTTAGAGGGCATCCCAGGAGGGCTCCAAATGTGTGGGTAAAATATATATCCCTTGGGGGGAAATTTGAAAAAAAGTTGAAAAATTTTGTTTTTCTGGACTTAGAAAACTTAAACACATGTCTCAGACTTCCAGAGAGGGGAGCATGTCAGTGCGCGCATCCGATTTCAGTTCCAGAGCGATTCACCCGATGAGTCCTTCATACTTAGTCGTTTTTTGGAAAAATTTTCACTTTTTGAAAATTTCACTTTTTTGTGAAAATCTCTGCTAAATGAGGTTATAGTATGTTAGAGGGCATCCCAGGAGGCCTCCAAATGTGTGGGTAAAATATATATCCCTTGGGGGGAAATTTGAAAAAAAGTTGAAAAATTTTTTTTTCTGGACTTAGAAAATTTTCACACATGTCTCAGACTTCCAGAGAGGGGAGCATGTCAGTGCGCGCATCCGATTTCAGTTCCAGAGCGATTCACCCGATGAGTCCTTCATACTTAGTCGTTTTTTGCAAAATTTCTGACTTTTTGAAAATTTCACTTTTTTGTGAAAATCTCCGCTAAATGAGGTTATAGTATGTTAGAGGGCATCCCAGGAGGGCTCCAAATGTGTGGGTAAAATATATATCCCTTGGGGGGAAATTTGAAAAAAAGTTGAAAAATTTTTTTTTCTGGACTTAGAAAATTTTCACACATGTCTCAGACTTCTAGAGAGGGGAGCATGTCAGTGCGCACATCCGATTTCAGTTCCAGAGCGATTCACCCGATGAGTCCTTCATACTTAGTCGTTTTTTGGAAAAATTTTCACTTTTTGAAAATTTCACTTTTTTGTGAAAATCTCCGCTAAATGAGGTTATAGTATGTTAGAGGGCATCCCAGGAGGGCTCCAAATGTGTGGGTAAAATATATATCACTTTGGGGGGAAATTTGAAAAAAAGTTGAAAAATTTTTATTTTCTGGACTTAGAAAATTTTCACACATGTCTCAGACTTCCAGAGAGGGGAGCATGTCTGTAAGCACATCCGATTTCAGTTCCAGAGCGTTTCATCCGATGAGTCCTTCATACTTAGTCGTTTTTTGGAAAAATTTTCACTTTTTGAAAATTTCACTTTTTTGTGAAAATCTCTGCTAAATGAGGTTATAGTATGTTAGAGGGCATCCCAGGAGGGTTCCAAATGTGTGGGTAAAATATATATCCCTTGGGGGGAAATTTGAAAAAAAGTTGAAAAATTTTGTTTTTCTGGACTTAGAAAACTTAAACACATGTCTCAGACTTCCAGAGAGGGGAGCATGTCAGTGCGCGCATCCGATTTCAGTTCCAGAGCGATTCACCCGATGAGTCCTTCATACTTAGTCTTTTTTTGCAAAATTTCTGACTTTTTGAAAATTTCACTTTTTTGTGAAAATCTCCGCTAAATGAGGTTATAGTATGTTAGAGGGCATCCCAGGAGGGCTCCAAATGTGTGGGTAAAATATATATCCCTTGGGGGGAAATTTGAAAAAAAGTTGAAATTTTTTTTTTTCTGGACTTAGAAAATTTTCACACATGTCTCAGACTTCCAGAGAGGGGAGCATGTCAGTGCGTGCATCCGATTTCAGTTCCAGAGCGATTCACCCGATGAGTCCTTCATACTTAGTCGTTTTTTGCAAAATTTCTGACTTTTCGAAAATTTAACTTTTTTGTGAAAATCTCCGCTAAATGAGGTTATAGTATGTTAGAGGGCATCCCAGGAGGGCCCCAAATGTTTGGGTAAAATATATATCCCTTGGGGGGAAATTTGAAAAAAAGTTGAAATTTTTTTTTTTCTGGACTTAGAAAATTTTCACACGTCTCAGACTTCTAGAGAGGGGAGCATGTCAGTACGCGCATCCGATTTCAGTTCCAGAGCGATTCACCCGATGAGTCCTTCATACTTAGTCGTTTTTTGCAAAATTTCTGACTTTTTGAAAATTTCACTTTTTTGTGAAAATCTCCGCTAAATGAGGTTATAGTATGTTAGAGGGCATCCCAGGAGGGCTCCAAATGTGTGGGTAAAATATATATCCCTTGGGGGGAAATTTGAAAAAAAGTTGAAAAATTTTTTTTTCTGGACTTAGAAAATTTTCACACATGTCTCAGACTTCCAGAGAGGGGAGCATGTCTGTAAGCACATCCGATTTCAGTTCCAGAGCGATTCACCCGATGAGTCCTTCATACTTAGTCGTTTTTTGGAAAAATTTTCACTTTTTGAAAATTTCACTTTTTTGTGAAAATCTCTGCTAAATGAGGTTATAGTATGTTAGAGGGCATCCCAGGAGGGTTCCAAATGTGTGGGTAAAATATATATCCCTTGGGGGTAATTTGAAAAAAAGTTGAAAATTTTTTTTTTTCTGGACTTAGAAAATTTAAACACATGTCTCAGACTTCCAGAGAGGGGAGCATGTCAGTGCGCGCATCCGATTTCAGTTCCAGAGCGATTCACCCGATGAGTCCTTCATACTTAGTCGTTTTTTGCAAAATTTCTGACTTTTTGAAAATTTCACTTTTTTGTGAAAATCTCCGCTAAATGAGGTTATAGTATGTTAGAGGGCATCCCAGGAGGGCTCCAAATGTGTGGGTAAAATATATATCCCTTGGGGGGAAATTTGAAAAAAAGTAGAATTTTTTTTTTTTTCTGGACTTAGAAAATTTTCACACATGTCTCAGACTTCCAGAGAGGGGAGCATGTCAGTGCGTGCATCCGATTTCAGTTCCAGGGCGATTCACCCGATGAGTCCTTCATACTTAATCGTTTTTTGCAAAATTTCTGAATCTTTGAAAATTTCACTTTTTTGTGAAAATCTCCGCTAAATGAGGTTATAGTATGTTAGAGGGCATCCCAGGAGGGCTCCAAATGTGTGGGTAAAATATATATCCCTTGGGGGGAAATTTGAAAAAAAGTAGAAATTTTTTTTTTTTCTGGACTTAGAAAATTTTCACACATGTCTCAGACTTCCAGAGAGGGGAGCATGTCAGTGCGTGCATCCGATTTCAGTTCCAGGGCGATTCACCCGATGAGTCCTTCATACTTAATCGTTTTTTGCAAAATTTCTGACTTTATTGAAAATTTCACTTTTTTGTGAAAATCTCTGCTAAATGAGGTTATAGTATGTTAGAGGGCATCCCAGGAGGGCTCCAAATGTGTGGGTAAAATATATATCCCTTGGGGGGAAATTTGAAAAAAAGTAGAAATTTTTTTTTTTTCTGGACTTAGAAAATTTTCACACATGTCTCAGACTTCCAGAGAGGGGAGCATGTCAGTGCGTGCATCCGATTTCAGTTCCAGGGCGATTCACCCGATGAGTCCTTCATACTTAATCGTTTTTTGCAAAATTTCTGACTTTATTGAAAATTTCACTTTTTTGTGAAAATCTCTGCTAAATGAGGTTATAGTATGTTAGAGGGCATCCCAGGAGGGCTCCAAATGTGTGGGTAAAATATATATCCCTTGGGGGGTAATTTGAAAAAAAGTTGAAAAATGTTTTTTTTCTGGACTTAGAAAATTTTCACACATGTCTCAGACTTCCAGAGAGGGGAGCATGTCAGTGCATGCATCCGATTTCAGTTCCAGAGCGATTCACCCGATGAGTCCTTCATACTTAGTCGTTTTTTGCAAAATTTCTGACTTTTTGAAAATTTCACTTTTTTGTGAAAATCTCCGCTAAATGATGTTATAGTATGTTAGAGGGCATCCCAGGAGGGCTCCAAATGTGTGGGTAAAATATATATCCCTTGGGGGGAAATTTGAAAAAAAGTAGAAATTTTTTTTTTTTTCTGGACTTAGAAAATTTTCACACATGTCTCAGACTTCCAGAGAGGGGAGCATGTCAGTGCGTGCATCCGATTTCAGTTCCAGGGCGATTCACCCGATGAGTCCTTCATACTTAATCGTTTTTTGCAAAATTTCTGAATCTTTGAAAATTTCACTTTTTTGTGAAAATCTCCGCTAAATGAGGTTATAGTATGTTAGAGGGCATCCCAGGAGGGCTCCAAATGTGTGGGTAAAATATATATCCCTTGGGGGGAAATTTGAAAAAAAGTTGAAAAATTTTTTTTTTCTGGACTTAGAAAATTTTCACACATGTCTCAGACTTCTAGAGAGGGGAGCATGTCAGTGCGCACATCCGATTTCAGTTCCAGAGCGATTCACCCGATGAGTCCTTCATACTTAGTCGTTTTTTGCAAAATTTCTGACTTTTTGAAAATTTCACTTTTTTGTGAAAATCTCCGCTAAATGAGGTTATAGTATGTTAGAGGGCATCCCAGGAGGGCTCCAAATGTGTGGGTAAAATATATATCCCTTGGGGGGAAATTGGAAAAAAAGTTGAAAACATTTTTTTTTCTGGACTTAGAAAATTTTCACACATGTCTCAGACTTCCAGAGAGGGGAGCATGTCAGTGCGCGCATCCGATTTCAGTTCCAGAGCGATTCACCCGATGAGTCCTTTATACTTAGTCGTTTCTTGGAAAAATTTTCACTTTTTGAAAATTTCACTTTTTTGTGAAAATCTCCGCTAAATGAGGTTATAGTATGTTAGAGGGCATCCCAGGAGGGCTCCAAATGTGTGGGTAAAATATATATCCCTTGGGGGGAAATTTGAAAAAAAGTTGAAAAATTTTTTTTTCTGGACTTAGAAAATTTTCACACATGTCTCAGACTTCCAGAGAGGGGAGCATGTCAGTGCGCGCATCCGATTTCAGTTCCAGAGCGATTCACCCGATGAGTCCTTCATACTTAGTCGTTTTTTGCAAAATTTCTGACTTTTTGAAAATTTCACTTTTTTGTGAAAATCTCCGCTAAATGAGGTTATAGTATGTTAGAGGGCATCCCAGGAGGGCTCCAAATGTGTGGGTAAAATATATATCCCTTGGGGGGAAATTTGAAAAAAAGTAGAATTTTTTTTTTTTTCTGGACTTAGAAAATTTTCACACATGTCTCAGACTTCCAGAGAGGGGAGCATGTCAGTGCGTGCATCCGATTTCAGTTCCAGGGCGATTCACCCGATGAGTCCTTCATACTTAATCGTTTTTTGCAAAATTTCTGAATCTTTGAAAATTTCACTTTTTTGTGAAAATCTCCGCTAAATGAGGTTATAGTATGTTAGAGGGCATCCCAGGAGGGCTCCAAATGTGTGGGTAAAATATATATCCCTTGGGGGGAAATTTGAAAAAAAGTAGAAATTTTTTTTTTTTCTGGACTTAGAAAATTTTCACACATGTCTCAGACTTCCAGAGAGGGGAGCATGTCAGTGCGTGCATCCGATTTCAGTTCCAGGGTGATTCACCCGATGAGTCCTTCATACTTAATCGTTTTTTGCAAAATTTCTGACTTTATTGAAAATTTCACTTTTTTGTGAAAATCTCTGCTAAATGAGGTTATAGTATGTTAGAGGGCATCCCAGGAGGGCTCCAAATGTGTGGGTAAAATATATATCCCTTGGGGGGTAATTTGAAAAAAAGTTGAAAAATGTTTTTTTTCTGGACTTAGAAAATTTTCACACATGTCTCAGACTTCCAGAGAGGGGAGCATGTCAGTGCATGCATCCGATTTCAGTTCCAGAGCGATTCACCCAATGAGTCCTTCATACTTAGTCGTTTTTTGCAAAATTTCTGACTTTTTGAAAATTTCACTTTTTTGTGAAAATCTCCGCTAAATGAGGTTATAGTATGTTAGAGGGCATCCCAGGAGGGCTCCAAATGTGTGGGTAAAATATATATCCCTTGGGGGGAAATTTGAAAAAAGTTGAAAATTTTTTTTTTTCTGGACTTAGAAAATTTTCACACATGTCTCAGACTTCCAGAGAGGGGAGCATGTCAGTGTGCGCATCCGATTTCAGTTCCAGAGCAATTCACCCGATGAGTCCTTCATACTTTGTCATTTTTTGGAAAAATTTTCACTTTTTGAAAATTTCACTTTTTTGTGAAAATCTCTGCTAAATGAGGTTATAGTATGTTAGAGGGCATCCCAGGAGTGTTCCAAATGTGTGGGTAAAATATATATCCCTTGGGGGGAAATTTGAAAAAAAGTTGAAATTTTTTTTTTCTGGACTTAGAAAATTTTCACACATGTCTCAGACTTCCAGAGAGGGGAGCATGTCAGTGCGCGCATCCGATTTCAGTTCCAGAGCGATTCACCCGATGAGTCCTTCATACTTAGTCTTTTTTTGCAAAATTTCTGACTTTTTGAAAATTTCACTTTTTTGTGAAAATCTCCGCTAAATGAGGTTATAGTATGTTAGAGGGCATCCCAGGAGGGCTCCAAATGTGTGGGTAAAATATATATCCCTTGGGGGGAAATTTGAAAAAAAGTTGAAAATTTTTTTTTTTCTGGACTTAGAAAATTTTCACACATGTCTCAGACTTCTAGAGAGGGGAGCATGTCAGTGCGCACATCCGATTTCAGTTCCAGAGCGATTCACCCGATGAGTCCTTCATACTTAGTCGTTTTTTGCAAAATTTCTGACTTTTTGAAAATTTCACTTTTTTGTGAAAATCTCCGCTAAATGAGGTTATAGTATGTTAGAGGGCATCCCAGGAGGGCTCCAAATGTGTGGGTAAAATATATATCCCTTGGGGGGAAATTTGAAAAAAAGTTGAAAACATTTTTTTTTCTGGACTTAGAAAATTTTCACACATGTCTCAGACTTCCAGAGAGGGGAGCATGTCAGTGCGCGCATCCGATTTCAGTTCCAGAGCGATTCACCCGATGAGTCCTTCATACTTAGTCGTTTTTTGGAAAAATTTTCACTTTTTGAAAATTTCACTTTTTTGTGAAAATCTCCGCTAAATGAGGTTATAGTATGTTAGAGGGCATCCCAGGAGGGCTCCAAATGTGTGGGTAAAATATATATCCCTTGGGGGGAAATTTGAAAAAAAGTTGAAAATTTTTTTTTTTCTGGACTTAGAAAATTTTCACACATGTCTCAGAGTTCTAGAGAGGGGAGCATGTCAGTGCGCACATCCGATTTCTGTTCCAGAGCGATTCACCCGATGAGTCCTTCATACTTAGTCGTTTTTTGCAAAATTTCTGACTTTTTGAAAATTTCACTTTTTTGTGAAAATCTCCGCTAAATGAGGTTATAGTATGTTAGAGGGCATCCCAGGAGGGCTCCAAATGTGTGGGTAAAATATATATCCCTTGGGGGGAAATTTGAAAAAAAGTTGAAAAATTTTTTTTTCTGGACTTAGAAAATTTTCACACATGTCTCAGACTTCCAGAGAGGGGAGCATGTCTGTAAGCACATCCGATTTCAGTTCCAGAGCGTTTCATCCGATGAGTCCTTCATACTTAGTCGTTTTTTGGAAAAATTTTCACTTTTTGAAAATTTCACTTTTTTGTGAAAATCTCTGCTAAATGAGGTTATAGTATGTTAGAGGGCATCCCAGGAGGGTTCCAAATGTGTGGGTAAAATATATATCCCTTGGGGGTAATTTGAAAAAAAGTTGAAAATTTTTTTTTTTCTGGACTTAGAAAATTTAAACACATGTCTCAGACTTCCAGAGAGGGGAGCATGTCAGTGCGCGCATCCGATTTCAGTTCCAGAGCGATTCACCCGATGAGTCCTTCATACTTAGTTGTTTTTTTGCAAAATTTCTGACTTTTTGAAAATTTCACTTTTTTGTGAAAATCTCCACTAAATGAGGTTATAGTATGTTAGAGGGCATCCCAGGAGGGCTCCAAATGTGTGGGTAAAATATATATCCCTTGGGGGGAAATTTGAAAAAAAGTAGAAATTTTTTTTTTTTCTGGACTTAGAAAATTTTCACACATGTCTCAGACTTCCAGAGAGGGGAGCATGTCTGTAAGCACATCCGATTTCAGTTCCAGAGCGATTCACCCGATGAGTCCTTCATACTTAGTCGTTTTTTGCAAAATTTCTGACTTTTTGAAAATTTCACTTTTTTGTGAAAATCTTCTAAATGAGGTTATAGTATGTTAGAGGGCATCCCAGGAGGGCTCCAAATGTGTGGGTAAAATATATATCCCTTGGGGGGAAATTTGAAAAAAAGTTGAAATTTTTTTTTTCTGGACTTAGAAAATTTTCACACATGTCTCAGACTTCCAGAGAGGGGAGCATGTCAGTGCGCGCATCCGATTTCAGTTCCAGAGCGATTCACCCGATGAGTCCTTCATACTTAGTCTTTTTTTGCAAAATTTCTGACTTTTTGAAAATTTCACTTTTTTGTGAAAATCTCCGCTAAATGAGGTTATAGTATGTTAGAGGGCATCCGAGGAGGGCTCCAAATGTGTGGGTAAAATATATATCCCTTGGGGGGAAATTTGAAAAAAAGTTGAAAATTTTTTTTTTTCTGGACTTAGAAAATTTTCACACATGTCTCAGACTTCTAGAGAGGGGAGCATGTCAGTGCGCACATCCGATTTCAGTTCCAGAGCGATTCACCCGATGAGTCCTTCATACTTAGTCGTTTTTTGCAAAATTTCTGACTTTTTGAAAATTTCACTTTTTTGTGAAAATCTCCGCTAAATGAGGTTATAGTATGTTAGAGGGCATCCCAGGAGGGCTCCAAATGTGTGGGTAAAATATATATCCCTTGGGGGGAAATTTGAAAAAAAGTTGAAAACATTTTTTTTTCTGGACTTAGAAAATTTTCACACATGTCTCAGACTTCCAGAGAGGGGAGCATGTCAGTGCGCGCATCCGATTTCAGTTCCAGAGCGATTCACCCGATGAGTCCTTCATACTTAGTCGTTTTTAGGAAAAATTTTCACTTTTTGAAAATTTCACTTTTTTGTGAAAATCTCCGCTAAATGAGGTTATAGTATGTTAGAGGGCATCCCAGGAGGGCTCCAAATGTGTGGGTAAAATATATATCCCTTGGGGGGAAATTTGAAAAAAAGTTGAAAATTTTTTTTTTTCTGGACTTAGAAAATTTTCCAACATGTCTCAGAGTTCTAGAGAGGGGAGCATGTCAGTGCGCACATCCGATTTCTGTTCCAGAGCGATTCACCCGATGAGTCCTTCATACTTAGTCGTTTTTTGCAAAATTTCTGACTTTTTGAAAATTTCACTTTTTTGTGAAAATCTCCGCTAAATGAGGTTATAGTATGTTAGAGGGCATCCCAGGAGGGCTCCAAATGTGTGGGTAAAATATATATCCCTTGGGGGGAAATTTGAAAAAAAGTTGAAAAATTTTTTTTTCTGGACTTAGAAAATTTTCACACATGTCTCAGACTTCCAGAGAGGGGAGCATGTCTGTAAGCACATCCGATTTCAGTTCCAGAGCGTTTCATCCGATGAGTCCTTCATACTTAGTCGTTTTTTGGAAAAATTTTCACTTTTTGAAAATTTCACTTTTTTGTGAAAATCTCTGCTAAATGAGGTTATAGTATGTTAGAGGGCATCCCAGGAGGGTTCCAAATGTGTGGGTAAAATATATATCCCTTGGGGGTAATTTGAAAAAAAGTTGAAAAATTTTTTTTTTCTGGACTTAGAAAATTTAAACACATGTCTCAGACTTCCAGAGAGGGGAGCATGTCAGTGCGCGCATCCGATTTCAGTTCCAGAGCGATTCACCCGATGAGTCCTTCATACTTAGTTGTTTTTTTGCAAAATTTCTGACTTTTTGAAAATTTCACTTTTTTGTGAAAATCTCCACTAAATGAGGTTATAGTATGTTAGAGGGCATCCCAGGAGGGCTCCAAATGTGTGGGTAAAATATATATCCCTTGGGGGGAAATTTGAAAAAAAGTAGAAATTTTTTTTTTTTCTGGACTTAGAAAATTTTCACACATGTCTCAGACTTCCAGAGAGGGGAGCATGTCAGTGCGTGCATCCGATTTCAGTTCCATGGCGATTCACCCGATGAGTCCTTCATACTTAATCGTTTTTTGCAAAATTTCTGAATCTTTGAAAATTTCACTTTTTTGTGAAAATCTCCGCTAAATGAGGTTATAGTATGTTAGAGGGCATCCCAGGAGGGCTCCAAATGTGTGGGTAAAATATATATCCCTTGGGGGGAAATTTGAAAAAAAGTTGAAATTTTTTTTTTCCTGGACTTAGAAAATTTTCACACGTCTCAGACTTCCAGAGAGCATGTCTGTAAGCGCATCCAATTTCAGTTCCAGAGCGTTTCACCCGATGAGTCCTTCATACTTAGTCATTTTTTGGAAAAATTTTCACTTTTTGAAAATTTCACTTTTTTGTGAAAATCTCTGCTAAATGAGGTTATAGTATGTTAGAGGGCATCCCAGGAGTGTTCCAAATGTGTGGGTAAAATATATATCCCTTGGGGGGTAATTTGAAAAAAAGTTGAAAATTTTTTTTTTTCTGGACTTAGAAAATTTTCACACATGTCTCAGACTTCCAGAGAGGGGAGCATGTCAGTGCGCGCATCCGATTTCAGTTCCAGAGCGATTCACCCGATGAGTCCTTCATACTTAGTTGTTTTTTTGCAAAATTTCTGACTTTTTGAAAATTTCACTTTTTTGTGAAAATCTCCGCTAAATGAGGTTATAGTATGTTAGAGGGCATCCCAGGAGGGCTCCATACGTGTGGGTAAAATATATATCCCTTGGGGGGAAATTTGAAAAAAAGTAGAAATTTTTTTTTTTTCTGGACTTAGAAAATTTTCACACATGTCTCAGACTTCCAGAGAGGGGAGCATGTCAGTGCGTGCATCCGATTTCAGTTCCAGGGCGATTCACCCGATGAGTCCTTCATACTTAATCGTTTTTTGCAAAATTTCTGACTTTATTGAAAATTTCACTTTTTTGTGAAAATCTCTGCTAAATGAGGTTATAGTATGTTAGAGGGCATCCCAGGAGGGCTCCAAATGTGTGGGTAAAATATATATCCCTTGGGGGGTAATTTGAAAAAAAGTTGAAAAATTTTTTTTTTCTGGACTTAGAAAATTTTCACACATGTCTCAGACTTCCAGAGAGGGGAGCATGTCAGTGCATGCATCCGATTTCAGTTCCAGAGCGATTCACCCGATGAGTCCTTCATACTTAGTCGTTTTTTGCAAAATTTCTGACTTTTTGAAAATTTCACTTTTTTGTGAAAGTCTCTGCTAAATGAGGTTATAGTATGTTAGAGGGCATCGCAGGAGGGCTCCAAATGTGTGGGTAAAATATATATCCCTTGGGGGGTAATTTGAAAAAAAGTTAAATTTTTTTTTTTTCTGGACTTAGAGAATTTTCACACATGTCTCAGACTTCCAGAGAGGGGAGCATGTCAGTGAGCGCATCCGATTTCAGTTCCAGAGCGTTACACCCGATGAGTCCTTCATACTTAGTCGTTTTTTGGAAAAATTTTCACTTTTTGAAAATTTCACTTTTTTGTGAAAATCTCCGCTAAATGAGGTTATAGTATGTTAGAGGGCATCCCTGGAGGGCTCCAAATGTGTGGGTAAAATATATATCCCTTGGGGGGAAATTTGAAAAAAAATTGAAAAAATTTTTTTTTCTGGACTTAGAAAATTTTCACACGTCTCAGACTTCCAGAGAGCATGTCTGTAAGCGCATCCAATTTCAGTTCCAGAGCGTTTCACCCGATGAGTCCTTCATACTTAGTCATTTTTTGGAAAAATTTTCACTTTTTGAAAATTTCACATTTTTGTGAAAATCTCTGCTAAATGAGGTTATAGTATGTTAGAGGGCATCCCAGGAGTGTTCCAAATGTGTGGGTAAAATATATATCCCTTGGGGGGAAATTTGAAAAAAAGTTGAAAATATTTTTTTTTCTGGACTTAGAAAATTTTCACACATGTCTCAGACTTCCAGAGAGGGGAGCATGTCAGTGCGCGCATCCGATTTCAGTTCCAGAGCGATTCACCCGATGAGTCCTTCATACTTAGTCGTTTTTTGGAAAAATTTTCACTTTTTGAAAATTTCACTTTTTTGTGAAAATCTCTGCTAAATGAGGTTATAGTATGTTAGAGGGCATCCCAGGAGGGCTCCAAATGTGTGGGTAAAATATATATCCCTTGGGGGGAAATTTGAAAAAAAGTTGAAAAATTTTTTTTTCTGGACTTAGGAAATTTTCACACATGTCTCAGACTTCCAGAGAGGGGAGCATGTCAGTGCGCGCATCCGATTTCAGTTCCAGAGCGATTCACCCGATGAGTCCTTCATACTTAGTCGTTTTTTGCAAAATTTCTGACTTTTTGAAAATTTCACTTTTTTGTGAAAATCTCCGCTAAATGAGGTTATAGTATGTTAGAGGGCATCCCAGGAGGGCTCCAAATGTGTGGGTAAAATATATATCCCTTGGGGGGAAATTTGAAAAAAAGTTGAACATTTTTTTTTTTCTGGACTTAGAAAATTTTCACACATGTCTCAGACTTCTAGAGAGGGGAGCATGTCAGTGCGCACATCCGATTTCAGTTCCAGAGCGATTCACCCGATGAGTCCTTCATATTTAGTCGTTTTTTGCAAAATTTCTGACTTTTTGAAAATTTCACTTTTTTGTGAAAATCTCCGCTAAATGAGGTTATAGTATGTTAGAGGGCATCCCAGGAGGGCTCCAAATGTGTGGGTAAAATATATATCCCTTGGGGGGAAATTTGAAAAAAAGTTGAAAAATTTTGTTTTTCTGGACTTAGAAAACTTAAACACATGTCTCAGACTTCCAGAGAGGGGAGCATGTCAGTGCGCGCATCCGATTTCAGTTCCAGAGCGATTCACCCGATGAGTCCTTCATACTTAGTCGTTTTTTGGAAAAATTTTCACTTTTTGAAAATTTCACTTTTTTGTGAAAATCTCTGCTAAATGAGGTTATAGTATGTTAGAGGGCATCCCAGGAGGCCTCCAAATGTGTGGGTAAAATATATATCCCTTGGGGGGAAATTTGAAAAAAAGTTGAAAAATTTTTTTTTCTGGACTTAGAAAATTTTCACACATGTCTCAGACTTCCAGAGAGGGGAGCATGTCAGTGCGCGCATCCGATTTCAGTTCCAGAGCGATTCACCCGATGAGTCCTTCATACTTAGTCGTTTTTTGCAAAATTTCTGACTTTTTGAAAATTTCACTTTTTTGTGAAAATCTCCGCTAAATGAGGTTATAGTATGTTAGAGGGCATCCCAGGAGGGCTCCAAATGTGTGGGTAAAATATATATCCCTTGGGGGGAAATTTGAAAAAAAGTTGAAAAATTTTTTTTTCTGGACTTAGAAAATTTTCACACATGTCTCAGACTTCTAGAGAGGGGAGCATGTCAGTGCGCACATCCGATTTCAGTTCCAGAGCGATTCACCCGATGAGTCCTTCATACTTAGTCGTTTTTTGGAAAAATTTTCACTTTTTGAAAATTTCACTTTTTTGTGAAAATCTCCGCTAAATGAGGTTATAGTATGTTAGAGGGCATCCCAGGAGGGCTCCAAATGTGTGGGTAAAATATATATCACTTTGGGGGGAAATTTGAAAAAAAGTTGAAAAATTTTTATTTTCTGGACTTAGAAAATTTTCACACATGTCTCAGACTTCCAGAGAGGGGAGCATGTCTGTAAGCACATCCGATTTCAGTTCCAGAGCGTTTCATCCGATGAGTCCTTCATACTTAGTCGTTTTTTGGAAAAATTTTCACTTTTTGAAAATTTCACTTTTTTGTGAAAATCTCTGCTAAATGAGGTTATAGTATGTTAGAGGGCATCCCAGGAGGGTTCCAAATGTGTGGGTAAAATATATATCCCTTGGGGGGAAATTTGAAAAAAAGTTGAAAAATTTTGTTTTTCTGGACTTAGAAAACTTAAACACATGTCTCAGACTTCCAGAGAGGGGAGCATGTCAGTGCGCGCATCCGATTTCAGTTCCAGAGCGATTCACCCGATGAGTCCTTCATACTTAGTCTTTTTTTGCAAAATTTCTGACTTTTTGAAAATTTCACTTTTTTGTGAAAATCTCCGCTAAATGAGGTTATAGTATGTTAGAGGGCATCCCAGGAGGGCTCCAAATGTGTGGGTAAAATATATATCCCTTGGGGGGAAATTTGAAAAAAAGTTGAAATTTTTTTTTTTCTGGACTTAGAAAATTTTCACACATGTCTCAGACTTCCAGAGAGGGGAGCATGTCAGTGCGTGCATCCGATTTCAGTTCCAGAGCGATTCACCCGATGAGTCCTTCATACTTAGTCGTTTTTTGCAAAATTTCTGACTTTTCGAAAATTTAACTTTTTTGTGAAAATCTCCGCTAAATGAGGTTATAGTATGTTAGAGGGCATCCCAGGAGGGCCCCAAATGTGTGGGTAAAATATATATCCCTTGGGGGGAAATTTGAAAAAAAGTTGAAATTTTTTTTTTTCTGGACTTAGAAAATTTTCACACGTCTCAGACTTCTAGAGAGGGGAGCATGTCAGTACGCGCATCCGATTTCAGTTCCAGAGCGATTCACCCGATGAGTCCTTCATACTTAGTCGTTTTTTGCAAAATTTCTGACTTTTTGAAAATTTCACTTTTTTGTGAAAATCTCCGCTAAATGAGGTTATAGTATGTTAGAGGGCATCCCAGGAGGGCTCCAAATGTGTGGGTAAAATATATATCCCTTGGGGGGAAATTTGAAAAAAAGTTGAAAAATTTTTTTTTCTGGACTTAGAAAATTTTCACACATGTCTCAGACTTCCAGAGAGGGGAGCATGTCTGTAAGCACATCCGATTTCAGTTCCAGAGCGATTCACCCGATGAGTCCTTCATACTTAGTCGTTTTTTGGAAAAATTTTCACTTTTTGAAAATTTCACTTTTTTGTGAAAATCTCTGCTAAATGAGGTTATAGTATGTTAGAGGGCATCCCAGGAGGGTTCCAAATGTGTGGGTAAAATATATATCCCTTGGGGGTAATTTGAAAAAAAGTTGAAAATTTTTTTTTTTCTGGACTTAGAAAATTTAAACACATGTCTCAGACTTCCAGAGAGGGGAGCATGTCAGTGCGCGCATCCGATTTCAGTTCCAGAGCGATTCACCCGATGAGTCCTTCATACTTAGTCGTTTTTTGCAAAATTTCTGACTTTTTGAAAATTTCACTTTTTTGTGAAAATCTCCGCTAAATGAGGTTATAGTATGTTAGAGGGCATCCCAGGAGGGCTCCAAATGTGTGGGTAAAATATATATCCCTTGGGGGGAAATTTGAAAAAAAGTAGAATTTTTTTTTTTTTCTGGACTTAGAAAATTTTCACACATGTCTCAGACTTCCAGAGAGGGGAGCATGTCAGTGCGTGCATCCGATTTCAGTTCCAGGGCGATTCACCCGATGAGTCCTTCATACTTAATCGTTTTTTGCAAAATTTCTGAATCTTTGAAAATTTCACTTTTTTGTGAAAATCTCCGCTAAATGAGGTTATAGTATGTTAGAGGGCATCCCAGGAGGGCTCCAAATGTGTGGGTAAAATATATATCCCTTGGGGGGAAATTTGAAAAAAAGTAGAAATTTTTTTTTTTTCTGGACTTAGAAAATTTTCACACATGTCTCAGACTTCCAGAGAGGGGAGCATGTCAGTGCGTGCATCCGATTTCAGTTCCAGGGCGATTCACCCGATGAGTCCTTCATACTTAATCGTTTTTTGCAAAATTTCTGACTTTATTGAAAATTTCACTTTTTTGTGAAAATCTCTGCTAAATGAGGTTATAGTATGTTAGAGGGCATCCCAGGAGGGCTCCAAATGTGTGGGTAAAATATATATCCCTTGGGGGGAAATTTGAAAAAAAGTAGAAATTTTTTTTTTTTCTGGACTTAGAAAATTTTCACACATGTCTCAGACTTCCAGAGAGGGGAGCATGTCAGTGCGTGCATCCGATTTCAGTTCCAGGGCGATTCACCCGATGAGTCCTTCATACTTAATCGTTTTTTGCAAAATTTCTGACTTTATTGAAAATTTCACTTTTTTGTGAAAATCTCTGCTAAATGAGGTTATAGTATGTTAGAGGGCATCCCAGGAGGGCTCCAAATGTGTGGGTAAAATATATATCCCTTGGGGGGTAATTTGAAAAAAAGTTGAAAAATGTTTTTTTTCTGGACTTAGAAAATTTTCACACATGTCTCAGACTTCCAGAGAGGGGAGCATGTCAGTGCATGCATCCGATTTCAGTTCCAGAGCGATTCACCCGATGAGTCCTTCATACTTAGTCGTTTTTTGCAAAATTTCTGACTTTTTGAAAATTTCACTTTTTTGTGAAAATCTCCGCTAAATGATGTTATAGTATGTTAGAGGGCATCCCAGGAGGGCTCCAAATGTGTGGGTAAAATATATATCCCTTGGGGGGAAATTTGAAAAAAAGTAGAAATTTTTTTTTTTTTCTGGACTTAGAAAATTTTCACACATGTCTCAGACTTCCAGAGAGGGGAGCATGTCAGTGCGTGCATCCGATTTCAGTTCCAGGGCGATTCACCCGATGAGTCCTTCATACTTAATCGTTTTTTGCAAAATTTCTGAATCTTTGAAAATTTCACTTTTTTGTGAAAATCTCCGCTAAATGAGGTTATAGTATGTTAGAGGGCATCCCAGGAGGGCTCCAAATGTGTGGGTAAAATATATATCCCTTGGGGGGAAATTTGAAAAAAAGTTGAAAAATTTTTTTTTTCTGGACTTAGAAAATTTTCACACATGTCTCAGACTTCTAGAGAGGGGAGCATGTCAGTGCGCACATCCGATTTCAGTTCCAGAGCGATTCACCCGATGAGTCCTTCATACTTAGTCGTTTTTTGCAAAATTTCTGACTTTTTGAAAATTTCACTTTTTTGTGAAAATCTCCGCTAAATGAGGTTATAGTATGTTAGAGGGCATCCCAGGAGGGCTCCAAATGTGTGGGTAAAATATATATCCCTTGGGGGGAAATTGGAAAAAAAGTTGAAAACATTTTTTTTTCTGGACTTAGAAAATTTTCACACATGTCTCAGACTTCCAGAGAGGGGAGCATGTCAGTGCGCGCATCCGATTTCAGTTCCAGAGCGATTCACCCGATGAGTCCTTTATACTTAGTCGTTTCTTGGAAAAATTTTCACTTTTTGAAAATTTCACTTTTTTGTGAAAATCTCCGCTAAATGAGGTTATAGTATGTTAGAGGGCATCCCAGGAGGGCTCCAAATGTGTGGGTAAAATATATATCCCTTGGGGGGAAATTTGAAAAAAAGTTGAAAAATTTTTTTTTCTGGACTTAGAAAATTTTCACACATGTCTCAGACTTCCAGAGAGGGGAGCATGTCAGTGCGCGCATCCGATTTCAGTTCCAGAGCGATTCACCCGATGAGTCCTTCATACTTAGTCGTTTTTTGCAAAATTTCTGACTTTTTGAAAATTTCACTTTTTTGTGAAAATCTCCGCTAAATGAGGTTATAGTATGTTAGAGGGCATCCCAGGAGGGCTCCAAATGTGTGGGTAAAATATATATCCCTTGGGGGGAAATTTGAAAAAAAGTAGAATTTTTTTTTTTTTCTGGACTTAGAAAATTTTCACACATGTCTCAGACTTCCAGAGAGGGGAGCATGTCAGTGCGTGCATCCGATTTCAGTTCCAGGGCGATTCACCCGATGAGTCCTTCATACTTAATCGTTTTTTGCAAAATTTCTGAATCTTTGAAAATTTCACTTTTTTGTGAAAATCTCCGCTAAATGAGGTTATAGTATGTTAGAGGGCATCCCAGGAGGGCTCCAAATGTGTGGGTAAAATATATATCCCTTGGGGGGAAATTTGAAAAAAAGTAGAAATTTTTTTTTTTTCTGGACTTAGAAAATTTTCACACATGTCTCAGACTTCCAGAGAGGGGAGCATGTCAGTGCGTGCATCCGATTTCAGTTCCAGGGTGATTCACCCGATGAGTCCTTCATACTTAATCGTTTTTTGCAAAATTTCTGACTTTATTGAAAATTTCACTTTTTTGTGAAAATCTCTGCTAAATGAGGTTATAGTATGTTAGAGGGCATCCCAGGAGGGCTCCAAATGTGTGGGTAAAATATATATCCCTTGGGGGGTAATTTGAAAAAAAGTTGAAAAATGTTTTTTTTCTGGACTTAGAAAATTTTCACACATGTCTCAGACTTCTAGAGAGGGGAGCATGTCAGTGCGCACATCCGATTTCAGTTCCAGAGCGATTCACCCGATGAGTCCTTCATACTTAGTCGTTTTTTGCAAAATTTCTGACTTTTTGAAAATTTCACTTTTTTGTGAAAATCTCCGCTAAATGAGGTTATAGTATGTTAGAGGGCATCCCAGGAGGGCTCCAAATGTGTGGGTAAAATATATATCCCTTGGGGGGAAATTGGAAAAAAAGTTGAAAATTTTTTTTTTTCTGGACTTAGAAAATTTTCACACATGTCTCAGACTTCCAGAGAGGGGAGCATGTCAGTGCGCGCATCCGATTTCAGTTCCAGAGCGATTCACCCGATGAGTCCTTTATACTTAGTCGTTTCTTGGAAAAATTTTCACTTTTTGAAAATTTCACTTTTTTGTGAAAATCTCCGCTAAATGAGGTTATAGTATGTTAGAGGGCATCCCAGGAGGGCTCCAAATGTGTGGGTAAAATATATATCCCTTGGGGGGAAATTTGAAAAAAAGTTGAAAAATTTTTTTTTCTGGACTTAGAAAATTTTCACACATGTCTCAGACTTCCAGAGAGGGGAGCATGTCAGTGCGCGCATCCGATTTCAGTTCCAGAGCGATTCACCCGATGAGTCCTTCATACTTAGTCGTTTTTTGCAAAATTTCTGACTTTTTGAAAATTTCACTTTTTTGTGAAAATCTCCGCTAAATGAGGTTATAGTATGTTAGAGGGCATCCCAGGAGGGCTCCAAATGTGTGGGTAAAATATATATCCCTTGGGGGGAAATTTGAAAAAAAGTAGAATTTTTTTTTTTTTCTGGACTTAGAAAATTTTCACACATGTCTCAGACTTCCAGAGAGGGGAGCATGTCAGTGCGTGCATCCGATTTCAGTTCCAGGGCGATTCACCCGATGAGTCCTTCATACTTAATCGTTTTTTGCAAAATTTCTGACTTTATTGAAAATTTCACTTTTTTGTGAAAATCTCTGCTAAATGAGGTTATAGTATGTTAGAGGGCATCCCAGGAGGGCTCCAAATGTGTGGGTAAAATATATATCCCTTGGGGGGTAATTTGAAAAAAAGTTGAAAAATGTTTTTTTTCTGGACTTAGAAAATTTTCACACATGTCTCAGACTTCCAGAGAGGGGAGCATGTCAGTGCATGCATCCGATTTCAGTTCCAGAGCGATTCACCCAATGAGTCCTTCATACTTAGTCGTTTTTTGCAAAATTTCTGACTTTTTGAAAATTTCACTTTTTTGTGAAAATCTCCGCTAAATGAGGTTATAGTATGTTAGAGGGCATCCCAGGAGGGCTCCAAATGTGTGGGTAAAATATATATCCCTTGGGGGGAAATTTGAAAAAAGTTGAAAATTTTTTTTTTTCTGGACTTAGAAAATTTTCACACATGTCTCAGACTTCCAGAGAGGGGAGCATGTCAGTGTGCGCATCCGATTTCAGTTCCAGAGCAATTCACCCGATGAGTCCTTCATACTTTGTCATTTTTTGGAAAAATTTTCACTTTTTGAAAATTTCACTTTTTTGTGAAAATCTCTGCTAAATGAGGTTATAGTATGTTAGAGAGCATCCCAGGAGTGTTCCAAATGTGTGGGTAAAATATATATCCCTTGGGGGGTAATTTGAAAAAAGTTGAAAAATTTTTTTTTTCTGGACTTAGAAAATTTTCACACATGTCTCAGACTTCCAGAGAGGGGAGCATGTCTGTAAGCGCATCCAATTTCAGTTCCAGAGCGTTTCACCCGATGAGTCCTTCATACTTAGTCATTTTTTGGAAAAATTTTCACTTTTTGAAAATTTCACATTTTTGTGAAAATCTCTGATAAATGAGGTTATAGTATGTTAGAGGGCATCCCAGGAGGGCTCCAAATGTGTGGGTAAAATATATATCCCTTGGGGGGTAATTTGAAAAAAAGTTGAAAAATTTTTTTTTTCTGGACTTAGAAAATTTTCACACATGTCTCAGACTTCCAGAGAGGGGAGCATGTCAGTGCATGCATCCGATTTCAGTTCCAGAGCGATTCACCCAATGAGTCCTTCATACTTAGTCGTTTTTTGCAAAATTTCTGACTTTTTGAAAATTTCACTTTTTTGTGAAAATCTCTGCTAAATGAGGTTATAGTATGTTAGAGGGCATCCCAGGAGTGTTCCAAATGTGTGGGTAAAATATATATCCCTTGGGGGGAAATTTGAAAAAAAGTTGAAAACATTTTTTTTTCTGGACTTAGAAAATTTTCACACATGTCTCAGACTTCCAGAGAGGGGAGCATGTCAGTGCGCGCATCCGATTTCAGTTCCAGAGCGATTCACCCGATGAGTCCTTCATACTTAGTTGTTTTTTTGCAAAATTTCTGACTTTTTGAAAATTTCACTTTTTTGTGAAAATCTCCGCTAAATGAGGTTATAGTATGTTAGAGGGCATCCCAGGAGGGCTCCATACGTGTGGGTAAAATATATATCCCTTGGGGGGAAATTTGAAAAAAAGTAGAAATTTTTTTTTTTTCTGGACTTAGAAAATTTTCACACATGTCTCAGACTTCCAGAGAGGGGAGCATGTCAGTGCGTGCATCCGATTTCAGTTCCAGGGCGATTCACCCGATGAGTCCTTCATACTTAATCGTTTTTTGCAAAATTTCTGACTTTATTGAAAATTTCACTTTTTTGTGAAAATCTCTGCTAAATGAGGTTATAGTATGTTAGAGGGCATCCCAGGAGGGCTCCAAATGTGTGGGTAAAATATATATCCCTTGGGGGGTAATTTGAAAAAAAGTTGAAAAATTTTTTTTTTCTGGACTTAGAAAATTTTCACACATGTCTCAGACTTCCAGAGAGGGGAGCATGTCAGTGCATGCATCCGATTTCAGTTCCAGAGCGATTCACCCGATGAGTCCTTCATACTTAGTCGTTTTTTGCAAAATTTCTGACTTTTTGAAAATTTCACTTTTTTGTGAAAGTCTCTGCTAAATGAGGTTATAGTATGTTAGAGGGCATCGCAGGAGGGCTCCAAATGTGTGGGTAAAATATATATCCCTTGGGGGGTAATTTGAAAAAAAGTTAAATTTTTTTTTTTTCTGGACTTAGAGAATTTTCACACATGTCTCAGACTTCCAGAGAGGGGAGCATGTCAGTGAGCGCATCCGATTTCAGTTCCAGAGCGTTACACCCGATGAGTCCTTCATACTTAGTCGTTTTTTGGAAAAATTTTCACTTTTTGAAAATTTCACTTTTTTGTGAAAATCTCCGCTAAATGAGGTTATAGTATGTTAGAGGGCATCCCTGGAGGGCTCCAAATGTGTGGGTAAAATATATATCCCTTGGGGGGAAATTTGAAAAAAAGTTGAAAACATTTTTTTTTCTGGACTTAGAAAATTTTCACACATGTCTCAGACTTCCAGAGAGGGGAGCATGTCAGTGCGCGCATCCGATTTCAGTTCCAGAGCGATTCACCCGATGAGTCCTTCATACTTAGTCGTTTTTTGGAAAAATTTTCACTTTTTGAAAATTTCACTTTTTTGTGAAAATCTCTGCTAAATGAGGTTATAGTATGTTAGAGGGCATCCCATTAGGGCTCCAAATGTGTGGGTAAAATATATATCCCTTGGGGGGAAATTTGAAAAAAAGTTGAAAAATTTTTTTTTCTGGACTTAGGAAATTTTCACACATGTCTCAGACTTCCAGAGAGGGGAGCATGTCAGTGCGCGCATCCGATTTCAGTTCCAGAGCGATTCACCCGATGAGTCCTTCATACTTAGTCGTTTTTTGCAAAATTTCTGACTTTTTGAAAATTTCACTTTTTTGTGAAAATCTCCGCTAAATGAGGTTATAGTATGTTAGAGGGCATCCCAGGAGGGCTCCAAATGTGTGGGTAAAATATATATCCCTTGGGGGGAAATTTGAAAAAAAGTTGAAAATTTTTTTTTTTCTGGACTTAGAAAATTTTCACACATGTCTCAGACTTCTAGAGAGGGGAGCATGTCAGTGCGCACATCCGATTTCAGTTCCAGAGCGATTCACCCAATGAGTCCTTCATATTTAGTCGTTTTTTGCAAAATTTCTGACTTTTTGAAAATTTCACTTTTTTGTGAAAATCTCCGCTAAATGAGGTTATAGTATGTTAGAGGGCATCCCAGGAGGGCTCCAAATGTGTGGGTAAAATATATATCCCTTGGGGGGAAATTTGAAAAAAAGTTGAAAAATTTTGTTTTTCTGGACTTAGAAAACTTAAACACATGTCTCAGACTTCCAGAGAGGGGAGCATGTCAGTGCGCGCATCCGATTTCAGTTCCAGAGCGATTCACCCGATGAGTCCTTCATACTTAGTCGTTTTTTGGAAAAATTTTCACTTTTTGAAAATTTCACTTTTTTGTGAAAATCTCTGCTAAATGAGGTTATAGTATGTTAGAGGGCATCCCAGGAGGCCTCCAAATGTGTGGGTAAAATATATATCCCTTGGGGGGAAATTTGAAAAAAAGTTGAAAAATTTTTTTTTCTGGACTTAGAAAATTTTCACACATGTCTCAGACTTCTAGAGAGGGGAGCATGTCAGTGCGCACATCCGATTTCAGTTCCAGAGCGATTCACCCGATGAGTCCTTCATACTTAGTCGTTTTTTGGAAAAATTTTCACTTTTTGAAAATTTCACTTTTTTGTGAAAATCTCCGCTAAATGAGGTTATAGTATGTTAGAGGGCATCCCAGGAGGGCTCCAAATGTGTGGGTAAAATATATATCACTTTGGGGGGAAATTTGAAAAAAAGTTGAAAAATTTTTATTTTCTGGACTTAGAAAATTTTCACACATGTCTCAGACTTCCAGAGAGGGGAGCATGTCTGTAAGCACATCCGATTTCAGTTCCAGAGCGTTTCATCCGATGAGTCCTTCATACTTAGTCGTTTTTTGGAAAAATTTTCACTTTTTGAAAATTTCACTTTTTTGTGAAAATCTCTGCTAAATGAGGTTATAGTATGTTAGAGGGCATCCCAGGAGGGTTCCAAATGTGTGGGTAAAATATATATCCCTTGGGGGGAAATTTGAAAAAAAGTTGAAAAATTTTGTTTTTCTGGACTTAGAAAACTTAAACACATGTCTCAGACTTCCAGAGAGGGGAGCATGTCAGTGCGCGCATCCGATTTCAGTTCCAGAGCGATTCACCCGATGAGTCCTTCATACTTAGTCTTTTTTTGCAAAATTTCTGACTTTTTGAAAATTTCACTTTTTTGTGAAAATCTCCGCTAAATGAGGTTATAGTATGTTAGAGGGCATCCCAGGAGGGCTCCAAATGTGTGGGTAAAATATATATCCCTTGGGGGGAAATTTGAAAAAAAGTTGAAATTTTTTTTTTTCTGGACTTAGAAAATTTTCACACATGTCTCAGACTTCCAGAGAGGGGAGCATGTCAGTGCGTGCATCCGATTTCAGTTCCAGAGCGATTCACCCGATGAGTCCTTCATACTTAGTCGTTTTTTGCAAAATTTCTGACTTTTCGAAAATTTAACTTTTTTGTGAAAATCTCCGCTAAATGAGGTTATAGTATGTTAGAGGGCATCCCAGGAGGGCCCCAAATGTGTGGGTAAAATATATATCCCTTGGGGGGAAATTTGAAAAAAAGTTGAAATTTTTTTTTTTCTGGACTTAGAAAATTTTCACACGTCTCAGACTTCTAGAGAGGGGAGCATGTCAGTGCGCGCATCCGATTTCAGTTCCAGAGCGATTCACCCGATGAGTCCTTCATACTTAGTCGTTTTTTGCAAAATTTCTGACTTTTTGAAAATTTCACTTTTTTGTGAAAATCTCCGCTAAATGAGGTTATAGTATGTTAGAGGGCATCCCAGGAGGGCTCCAAATGTGTGGGTAAAATATATATCCCTTGGGGGGAAATTTGAAAAAAAGTTGAAAAATTTTTTTTTCTGGACTTAGAAAATTTTCACACATGTCTCAGACTTCCAGAGAGGGGAGCATGTCTGTAAGCACATCCGATTTCAGTTCCAGAGCGATTCACCCAATGAGTCCTTCATACTTAGTCGTTTTTTGCAAAATTTCTGACTTTTTGAAAATTTCACTTTTTTGTGAAAATCTCTGCTAAATGAGGTTATAGTATGTTAGAGGGCATCCCAGGAGTGTTCCAAATGTGTGGGTAAAATATATATCCCTTGGGGGGAAATTTGAAAAAAAGTTGAAAACATTTTTTTTTCTGGACTTAGAAAATTTTCACACATGTCTCAGACTTCCAGAGAGGGGAGCATGTCAGTGCGCGCATCCGATTTCAGTTCCAGAGCGATTCACCCGATGAGTCCTTCATACTTAGTTGTTTTTTTGCAAAATTTCTGACTTTTTGAAAATTTCACTTTTTTGTGAAAATCTCCGCTAAATGAGGTTATAGTATGTTAGAGGGCATCCCAGGAGGGCTCCATACGTGTGGGTAAAATATATATCCCTTGGGGGGAAATTTGAAAAAAAGTAGAAATTTTTTTTTTTTCTGGACTTAGAAAATTTTCACACATGTCTCAGACTTCCAGAGAGGGGAGCATGTCAGTGCGTGCATCCGATTTCAGTTCCAGGGCGATTCACCCGATGAGTCCTTCATACTTAATCGTTTTTTGCAAAATTTCTGACTTTATTGAAAATTTCACTTTTTTGTGAAAATCTCTGCTAAATGAGGTTATAGTATGTTAGAGGGCATCCCAGGAGGGCTCCAAATGTGTGGGTAAAATATATATCCCTTGGGGGGTAATTTGAAAAAAAGTTGAAAAATTTTTTTTTTCTGGACTTAGAAAATTTTCACACATGTCTCAGACTTCCAGAGAGGGGAGCATGTCAGTGCATGCATCCGATTTCAGTTCCAGAGCGATTCACCCGATGAGTCCTTCATACTTAGTCGTTTTTTGCAAAATTTCTGACTTTTTGAAAATTTCACTTTTTTGTGAAAGTCTCTGCTAAATGAGGTTATAGTATGTTAGAGGGCATCGCAGGAGGGCTCCAAATGTGTGGGTAAAATATATATCCCTTGGGGGGTAATTTGAAAAAAAGTTAAATTTTTTTTTTTTCTGGACTTAGAGAATTTTCACACATGTCTCAGACTTCCAGAGAGGGGAGCATGTCAGTGAGCGCATCCGATTTCAGTTCCAGAGCGTTACACCCGATGAGTCCTTCATACTTAGTCGTTTTTTGGAAAAATTTTCACTTTTTGAAAATTTCACTTTTTTGTGAAAATCTCCGCTAAATGAGGTTATAGTATGTTAGAGGGCATCCCTGGAGGGCTCCAAATGTGTGGGTAAAATATATATCCCTTGGGGGGAAATTTGAAAAAAAATTGAAAAAATTTTTTTTTCTGGACTTAGAAAATTTTCACACGTCTCAGACTTCCAGAGAGCATGTCTGTAAGCGCATCCAATTTCAGTTCCAGAGCGTTTCACCCGATGAGTCCTTCATACTTAGTCATTTTTTGGAAAAATTTTCACTTTTTGAAAATTTCACATTTTTGTGAAAATCTCTGCTAAATGAGGTTATAGTATGTTAGAGGGCATCCCAGGAGTGTTCCAAATGTGTGGGTAAAATATATATCCCTTGGGGGGAAATTTGAAAAAAAGTTGAAAACATTTTTTTTTCTGGACTTAGAAAATTTTCACACATGTCTCAGACTTCCAGAGAGGGGAGCATGTCAGTGCGCGCATCCGATTTCAGTTCCAGAGCGATTCACCCGATGAGTCCTTCATACTTAGTCGTTTTTTGGAAAAATTTTCACTTTTTGAAAATTTCACTTTTTTGTGAAAATCTCTGCTAAATGAGGTTATAGTATGTTAGAGGGCATCCCAGGAGGGCTCCAAATGTGTGGGTAAAATATATATCCCTTGGGGGGAAATTTGAAAAAAAGTTGAAAAATTTTTTTTTCTGGACTTAGGAAATTTTCACACATGTCTCAGACTTCCAGAGAGGGGAGCATGTCAGTGCGCGCATCCGATTTCAGTTCCAGAGCGATTCACCCGATGAGTCCTTCATACTTAGTCGTTTTTTGCAAAATTTCTGACTTTTTGAAAATTTCACTTTTTTGTGAAAATCTCCGCTAAATGAGGTTATAGTATGTTAGAGGGCATCCCAGGAGGGCTCCAAATGTGTGGGTAAAATATATATCCCTTGGGGGGAAATTTGAAAAAAAGTTGAAAATTTTTTTTTTTCTGGACTTAGAAAATTTTCACACATGTCTCAGACTTCTAGAGAGGGGAGCATGTCAGTGCGCACATCCGATTTCAGTTCCAGAGCGATTCACCCAATGAGTCCTTCATATTTAGTCGTTTTTTGCAAAATTTCTGACTTTTTGAAAATTTCACTTTTTTGTGAAAATCTCCGCTAAATGAGGTTATAGTATGTTAGAGGGCATCCCAGGAGGGCTCCAAATGTGTGGGTAAAATATATATCCCTTGGGGGGAAATTTGAAAAAAAGTTGAAAAATTTTGTTTTTCTGGACTTAGAAAACTTAAACACATGTCTCAGACTTCCAGAGAGGGGAGCATGTCAGTGCGCGCATCCGATTTCAGTTCCAGAGCGATTCACCCGATGAGTCCTTCATACTTAGTCGTTTTTTGGAAAAATTTTCACTTTTTGAAAATTTCACTTTTTTGTGAAAATCTCTGCTAAATGAGGTTATAGTATGTTAGAGGGCATCCCAGGAGGCCTCCAAATGTGTGGGTAAAATATATATCCCTTGGGGGGAAATTTGAAAAAAAGTTGAAAAATTTTTTTTTCTGGACTTAGAAAATTTTCACACATGTCTCAGACTTCTAGAGAGGGGAGCATGTCAGTGCGCACATCCGATTTCAGTTCCAGAGCGATTCACCCGATGAGTCCTTCATACTTAGTCGTTTTTTGGAAAAATTTTCACTTTTTGAAAATTTCACTTTTTTGTGAAAATCTCCGCTAAATGAGGTTATAGTATGTTAGAGGGCATCCCAGGAGGGCTCCAAATGTGTGGGTAAAATATATATCACTTTGGGGGGAAATTTGAAAAAAAGTTGAAAAATTTTTATTTTCTGGACTTAGAAAATTTTCACACATGTCTCAGACTTCCAGAGAGGGGAGCATGTCAGTGCGTGCATCCGATTTCAGTTCCAGAGCGATTCACCCGATGAGTCCTTCATACTTAGTCGTTTTTTGCAAAATTTCTGACTTTTTGAAAATTTCACTTTTTTGTGAAAATCTCCGCTAAATGAGGTTATAGTATGTTAGAGGGCATCCCAGGAGGGCTCCAAATGT
This sequence comes from Phyllobates terribilis, assembly GCF_046119375.1. Lineage (NCBI taxonomy): Eukaryota > Metazoa > Chordata > Amphibia > Anura > Dendrobatidae > Phyllobates > Phyllobates terribilis. The sequence goes on along the minus strand of NW_027363185.1, from coordinate 1,415,943 downwards.
GTGGGTAAAATATATATCCCTTGGGGGGAAATTTGAAAAAAAGTTGAAAAATTTTTTTTTCTGGACTTAGAAAATTTTCACACATGTCTCAGACTTCCAGAGAGGGGAGCATGTCTGTAAGCACATCCGATTTCAGTTCCAGAGCGATTCACCCGATGAGTCCTTCATACTTAGTCGTTTTTTGGAAAAATTTTCACTTTTTGAAAATTTCACTTTTTTGTGAAAATCTCTGCTAAATGAGGTTATAGTATGTTAGAGGGCATCCCAGGAGGGTTCCAAATGTGTGGGTAAAATATATATCCCTTGGGGGTAATTTGAAAAAAAGTTGAAAATTTTTTTTTTTCTGGACTTAGAAAATTTAAACACATGTCTCAGACTTCCAGAGAGGGGAGCATGTCAGTGCGCGCATCCGATTTCAGTTCCAGAGCGATTCACCCGATGAGTCCTTCATACTTAGTCGTTTTTTGCAAAATTTCTGACTTTTTGAAAATTTCACTTTTTTGTGAAAATCTCCGCTAAATGAGGTTATAGTATGTTAGAGGGCATCCCAGGAGGGCTCCAAATGTGTGGGTAAAATATATATCCCTTGGGGGGAAATTTGAAAAAAAGTAGAATTTTTTTTTTTTTCTGGACTTAGAAAATTTTCACACATGTCTCAGACTTCCAGAGAGGGGAGCATGTCAGTGCGTGCATCCGATTTCAGTTCCAGGGCGATTCACCCGATGAGTCCTTCATACTTAATCGTTTTTTGCAAAATTTCTGAATCTTTGAAAATTTCACTTTTTTGTGAAAATCTCCGCTAAATGAGGTTATAGTATGTTAGAGGGCATCCCAGGAGGGCTCCAAATGTGTGGGTAAAATATATATCCCTTGGGGGGAAATTTGAAAAAAAGTAGAAATTTTTTTTTTTTCTGGACTTAGAAAATTTTCACACATGTCTCAGACTTCCAGAGAGGGGAGCATGTCAGTGCGTGCATCCGATTTCAGTTCCAGGGCGATTCACCCGATGAGTCCTTCATACTTAATCGTTTTTTGCAAAATTTCTGACTTTATTGAAAATTTCACTTTTTTGTGAAAATCTCTGCTAAATGAGGTTATAGTATGTTAGAGGGCATCCCAGGAGGGCTCCAAATGTGTGGGTAAAATATATATCCCTTGGGGGGTAATTTGAAAAAAAGTTGAAAAATGTTTTTTTTCTGGACTTAGAAAATTTTCACACATGTCTCAGACTTCCAGAGAGGGGAGCATGTCAGTGCATGCATCCGATTTCAGTTCCAGAGCGATTCACCCGATGAGTCCTTCATACTTAGTCGTTTTTTGCAAAATTTCTGACTTTTTGAAAATTTCACTTTTTTGTGAAAATCTCCGCTAAATGATGTTATAGTATGTTAGAGGGCATCCCAGGAGGGCTCCAAATGTGTGGGTAAAATATATATCCCTTGGGGGGAAATTTGAAAAAAAGTAGAAATTTTTTTTTTTTTCTGGACTTAGAAAATTTTCACACATGTCTCAGACTTCCAGAGAGGGGAGCATGTCAGTGCGTGCATCCGATTTCAGTTCCAGGGCGATTCACCCGATGAGTCCTTCATACTTAATCGTTTTTTGCAAAATTTCTGAATCTTTGAAAATTTCACTTTTTTGTGAAAATCTCCGCTAAATGAGGTTATAGTATGTTAGAGGGCATCCCAGGAGGGCTCCAAATGTGTGGGTAAAATATATATCCCTTGGGGGGAAATTTGAAAAAAAGTTGAAAAATTTTTTTTTTCTGGACTTAGAAAATTTTCACACATGTCTCAGACTTCTAGAGAGGGGAGCATGTCAGTGCGCACATCCGATTTCAGTTCCAGAGCGATTCACCCGATGAGTCCTTCATACTTAGTCGTTTTTTGCAAAATTTCTGACTTTTTGAAAATTTCACTTTTTTGTGAAAATCTCCGCTAAATGAGGTTATAGTATGTTAGAGGGCATCCCAGGAGGGCTCCAAATGTGTGGGTAAAATATATATCCCTTGGGGGGAAATTGGAAAAAAAGTTGAAAACATTTTTTTTTCTGGACTTAGAAAATTTTCACACATGTCTCAGACTTCCAGAGAGGGGAGCATGTCAGTGCGCGCATCCGATTTCAGTTCCAGAGCGATTCACCCGATGAGTCCTTTATACTTAGTCGTTTCTTGGAAAAATTTTCACTTTTTGAAAATTTCACTTTTTTGTGAAAATCTCCGCTAAATGAGGTTATAGTATGTTAGAGGGCATCCCAGGAGGGCTCCAAATGTGTGGGTAAAATATATATCCCTTGGGGGGAAATTTGAAAAAAAGTTGAAAAATTTTTTTTTCTGGACTTAGAAAATTTTCACACATGTCTCAGACTTCCAGAGAGGGGAGCATGTCAGTGCGCGCATCCGATTTCAGTTCCAGAGCGATTCACCCGATGAGTCCTTCATACTTAGTCGTTTTTTGCAAAATTTCTGACTTTTTGAAAATTTCACTTTTTTGTGAAAATCTCCGCTAAATGAGGTTATAGTATGTTAGAGGGCATCCCAGGAGGGCTCCAAATGTGTGGGTAAAATATATATCCCTTGGGGGGAAATTTGAAAAAAAGTAGAAATTTTTTTTTTTTCTGGACTTAGAAAATTTTCACACATGTCTCAGACTTCCAGAGAGGGGAGCATGTCAGTGCGTGCATCCGATTTCAGTTCCAGGGCGATTCACCCGATGAGTCCTTCATACTTAATCGTTTTTTGCAAAATTTCTGACTTTATTGAAAATTTCACTTTTTTGTGAAAATCTCTGCTAAATGAGGTTATAGTATGTTAGAGGGCATCCCAGGAGGGCTCCAAATGTGTGGGTAAAATATATATCCCTTGGGGGGTAATTTGAAAAAAAGTTGAAAAATGTTTTTTTTCTGGACTTAGAAAATTTTCACACATGTCTCAGACTTCCAGAGAGGGGAGCATGTCAGTGCATGCATCCGATTTCAGTTCCAGAGCGATTCACCCGATGAGTCCTTCATACTTAGTCGTTTTTTGCAAAATTTCTGACTTTTTGAAAATTTCACTTTTTTGTGAAAATCTCCGCTAAATGATGTTATAGTATGTTAGAGGGCATCCCAGGAGGGCTCCAAATGTGTGGGTAAAATATATATCCCTTGGGGGGTAATTTGAAAAAAAGTTGAAAAATTTTTTTTTTCTGGACTTAGAAAATTTTCACACATGTCTCAGACTTCTAGAGAGGGGAGCATGTCAGTGCGCACATCCGATTTCAGTTCCAGAGCGATTCACCCGATGAGTCCTTCATACTTAGTCGTTTTTTGCAAAATTTCTGACTTTTTGAAAATTTCACTTTTTTGTGAAAATCTCCGCTAAATGAGGTTATAGTATGTTAGAGGGCATCCCAGGAGGGCTCCAAATGTGTGGGTAAAATATATATCCCTTGGGGGGAAATTGGAAAAAAAGTTGAAAACATTTTTTTTTCTGGACTTAGAAAATTTTCACACATGTCTCAGACTTCCAGAGAGGGGAGCATGTCAGTGCGCGCATCCGATTTCAGTTCCAGAGCGATTCACCCGATGAGTCCTTTATACTTAGTCGTTTCTTGGAAAAATTTTCACTTTTTGAAAATTTCACTTTTTTGTGAAAATCTCCGCTAAATGAGGTTATAGTATGTTAGAGGGCATCCCAGGAGGGCTCCAAATGTGTGGGTAAAATATATATCCCTTGGGGGGAAATTTGAAAAAAAGTTGAAAAATTTTTTTTTCTGGACTTAGAAAATTTTCACACATGTCTCAGACTTCCAGAGAGGGGAGCATGTCAGTGCGTGCATCCGATTTCAGTTCCAGAGCGATTCACCCGATGAGTCCTTCATACTTAGTCGTTTTTTTGCAAAATTTCTGACTTTTTGAAAATTTCACTTTTTTGTGAAAGTCTCTGCTAAATGAGGTTATAGTATGTTAGAGGGCATCGCAGGAGGGCTCCAAATGTGTGGGTAAAATATATATCCCTTGGGGGGTAATTTGAAAAAAAGTTAAATTTTTTTTTTTTCTGGACTTAGAGAATTTTCACACATGTCTCAGACTTCCAGAGAGGGGAGCATGTCAGTGAGCGCATCCGATTTCAGTTCCAGAGCGTTACACCCGATGAGTCCTTCATACTTAGTCGTTTTTTGGAAAAATTTTCACTTTTTGAAAATTTCACTTTTTTGTGAAAATCTCCGCTAAATGAGGTTATAGTATGTTAGAGGGCATCCCTGGAGGGCTCCAAATGTGTGGGTAAAATATATATCCCTTGGGGGGAAATTTGAAAAAAAATTGAAAAAATTTTTTTTTCTGGACTTAGAAAATTTTCACACATGTCTCAGACTTCCAGAGAGCATGTCTGTAAGCGCATCCAATTTCAGTTCCAGAGCGTTTCACCCGATGAGTCCTTCATACTTAGTCATTTTTTGGAAAAATTTTCACTTTTTGAAAATTTCACTTTTTTGTGAAAATCTCTGCTAAATGAGGTTATAGTATGTTAGAGGGCATCCCAGGAGTGTTCCAAATGTGTGGGTAAAATATATATCCCTTGGGGGGTAATTTGAAAAAAAGTTGAAAAATTTTTTTTTTCTGGACTTAGAAAATTTTCACACATGTCTCAGACTTCCAGAGAGGGGAGCATGTCTGTAAGCGCATCCAATTTCAGTTCCAGAGCGTTTCACCCGATGAGTCCTTCATACTTAGTCATTTTTTGGAAAAATTTTCACTTTTTGAAAATTTCACTTTTTTGTGAAAATCTCTGCTAAATGAGGTTATAGTATGTTAGAGGGCATCCCAGGAGTGTTCCAAATGTGTGGGTAAAATATATATCCCTTGGGGGGTAATTTGAAAAAAAGTTGAAAAAAATTTTTTTTCTGGACTTAGAAAATTTTCACACATGTCTCAGACTTCCAGAGAGGGGAGCATGTCAGTGAGCGCATCCGATTTCAGTTCCAGAGCGATCCACCCGATGAGTCCTTCATACTTAGTCAATTTTTGCAAAATTTCTGACTTTTTGAAAATTTCACTTTTTTGTGAAAATCTCTGCTAAATGAGGTTATAGTATGTTAGAGGGCATCCCAGGAGGGCTCCAAATGTGTGGGTAAAATATATATCCCTTGGGGGGAAATTTATAAAAAAGTTGAAAAATTTTTTTTTTCTCGACTTAGAAAATTTTCACACATGTCTCAGACTTCCAGAGAGGGGAGCATGTCTGTAAGCGCATCCGATTTCAGTTCCAGAGCGTTTCACCCGATGAGTCCTTCATACTTAGTCGTTTTTTGGAAAAATCTCACTTTTTGAAAATTTCACTTTTTTGTGAAAATCTCTGCTAAATGAGGTTATAGTATGTTAGAGAGCATCCCAGGAGGGCTCCAAATGTGTAGGTAAAATATATATCCCTTGGGGGGTAATTTGAAAAAAAGTTGAAAACATTTTTTTTTCTGGACTTAGAAAATTTAAACACATGTCTCAGACTTCCAGAGAGGGGAGCATGTCAGTGCGCGCATCCGATTTCAGTTCCAGAGCGATTCACCCGATGAGTCCTTCATACTTAGTCGTTTTTTGCAAAATTTCTGACTTTTTGAAAATTTCACTTTTTTGTGAAAATCTCCGCTAAATGAGGTTATAGTATGTTAGAGGGCATCCCAGGAGGGCTCCAAATGTGTGGGTAAAATATATATCCCTTGGGAGGAAATTTGAAAAAAAGTTGAAAAATTTTTTTTTCTGGACTTAGAAAATTTTCACACATGTCTCAGACTTCCAGAGAGGGGAGCATGTCAGTGCGTGCATCCGATTTCAGTTCCAGAGCGATTCACCCGATGAGTCCTTCATACTTAGTCGTTTTTTTGCAAAATTTCTGACTTTTTGAAAATTTCACTTTTTTGTGAAAGTCTCTGCTAAATGAGGTTATAGTATGTTAGAGGGCATCGCAGGAGGGCTCCAAATGTGTGGGTAAAATATATATCCCTTGGGGGGTAATTTGAAAAAAAGTTGAAAAAATTTTTTTTTCTGGACTTAGAGAATTTTCACACATGTCTCAGACTTCCAGAGAGGGGAGCATGTCAGTGAGCGCATCCGATTTCAGTTCCAGAGCGATCCACCCGATGAGTCCTTCATACTTAGTCAATTTTTGCAAAATTTCTGACTTTTTGAAAATTTCACTTTTTTGTGAAAATCTCTGCTAAATGAGGTTATAGTATGTTAGAGGGCATCCCAGGTGGGCTCCAAATGTGTGGGTAAAATATATATCCCTTGGGGGGAAATTTATAAAAAAGTTGAAAAATTTTTTTTTTCTCGACTTAGAAAATTTTCACACATGTCTCAGACTTCCAGAGAGGGGAGCATGTCTGTAAGCGCATCCGATTTCAGTTCCAGAGCGTTTCACCCGATGAGTCCTTCATACTTAGTCGTTTTTTGGAAAAATCTCACTTTTAGAAAATTTCACTTTTTTGTGAAAATCTCTGCTAAATGAGGTTATAGTATGTTAGAGAGCATCCCAGGAGGGCTCCAAATGTGTAGGTAAAATATATATCCCTTGGGGGGTAATTTGAAAAAAAGTTGAAAAAATTTTTTTTTCTGGACTTAGAAAATTTAAACACATGTCTCAGACTTCCAGAGAGGGGAGCATGTCAGTGCGCTCATCCGATTTCAGTTACAGAGCGATTCACCCGATGAGTCCTTCATACTTAGTCGTTTTTTGCAAAATTTCTGACTTTTTGAAAATTTCACTTTTTTGTGAAAATCTCCGCTAAATGAGGTTATAGTATGTTAGAGGGCATCCCAGGAGGGCTCCAAATGTGTGGGTAAAATATATATCCCTTGGGGGGAAATTTGAAAAAAAGTTAAATTTTTTTTTTTTTCTGGACTTAGAGAATTTTCACACATGTCTCAGACTTCCAGAGAGGGGAGCATGTCAGTGAGCGCATCCGATTTCAGTTCCAGAGCGATCCACCCGATGAGTCCTTCATACTTAGTCAATTTTTGCAAAATTTCTGACTTTTTGAAAATTTCACTTTTTTGTGAAAATCTCTGCTAAATGAGGTTATAGTATGTTAGAGGGCATCCCAGGTGGGCTCCAAATGTGTGGGTTAAATATATATCCCTTGGGGGGAAATTTATAAAAAAGTTGAAAAATTTTTTTTTTCTCGACTTAGAAAATTTTCACACATGTCTCAGACTTCCAGAGAGGGGAGCATGTCTGTAAGCGCATCCGATTTCAGTTCCAGAGCGTTTCACCCGATGAGTCCTTCATACTTAGTCGTTTTTTGGAAAAATCTCACTTTTTGAAAATTTCACTTTTTTGTGAAAATCTCTGCTAAATGAGGTTATAGTATGTTAGAGAGCATCCCAGGAGGGCTCCAAATGTGTAGGTAAAATATATATCCCTTGGGGGGTAATTTGAAAAAAAGTTGAAAAAATTTTTTTTTCTGGACTTAGAAAATTTAAACACATGTCTCAGACTTCCAGAGAGGGGAGCATGTCAGTGCGCTCATCCGATTTCAGTTACAGAGCGATTCACCCGATGAGTCCTTCATACTTAGTCGTTTTTTGCAAAATTTCTGACTTTTTTAAAATTTCACTTTTTTGTGAAAATCTCCGCTAAATGAGGTTATAGTATGTTAGAGGGCATCCCAGGAGGGCTCCAAATGTGTGGGTAAAATATATATCCCTTGGGGGGAAATTTGAAAAAAAGTTGAAATTTTTTTTTTTTCTGGAATTAAAAAATTTTCACACATGTCTCAGACTTCCAGAGAGGGGAGCATGTCAGTGCGCGCATCCGATTTCAGTTCCAGAGCGATTCACCCGATGAGTCCTTCATACTTAGTCGTTTTTTGCAAAATTTCTGACTTTATTGAAAATTTCACTTTTTTGTGAAAATCTCTGCTAAATGAGGTTATAGTATGTTAGAGGGCATCCCAGGAGTGTTCCAAATGTGTGGGTAAAATACATATCCCTTGGGGGGTAATTTGAAAAAAGTTGAAAAATTTTTTTTTTCTGGACTTAGAAAATTTTCACACATGTCTCAGACTTCCAGAGAGGGGAGCATGTCAGTGCGCGCATCCGATTTCAGTTCCAGAGCGATTCACCCGATGAGTCCTTCATACTTAGTCGTTTTTTGCAAAATTTCTGACTTTTTGAAAATTTCACTTTTTTGTGAAAGTCTCTGCTAAATGAGGTTATAGTATGTTAGAGGGCATCGCAGGAGGGCTCCAAATGTGTGGGTAAAATATATATCCCTTGGGGGGTAATTTGAAAAAAAGTTGAAAAAATTTTTTTTTCTGGACTTAGAAAATTTTCACACATGTCTCAGACTTCCAGAGAGGGGAGCATGTCAGTGCGTGCATCCGATTTCAGTTCCAGAGCGATCCACCCGATGAGTCCTTCATACTTAGTCAATTTTTGCAAAATTTCTGACTTTTTGAAAATTTCACTTTTTTGTGAAAATCTCTGCTAAATGAGGTTATAGTATGTTAGAGGGCATCCCAGGTGGGCTCCAAATGTGTGGGTAAAATATATATCCCTTGGGGGGAAATTTATAAAAAAGTTGAAAAATTTTTTTTTTCTCGACTTAGAAAATTTTCACACATGTCTCAGACTTCCAGAGAGGGGAGCATGTCTGTAAGCGCATCCGATTTCAGTTCCAGAGCGTTTCACCCGATGAGTCCTTCATACTTAGTCGTTTTTTGGAAAAATCTCACTTTTTGAAAATTTCACTTTTTTGTGAAAATCTCTGCTAAATGAGGTTATAGTATGTTAGAGAGCATCCCAGGAGGGCTCCAAATGTGTAGGTAAAATATATATCCCTTGGGGGGTAATTTGAAAAAAAGTTGAAAAAATTTTTTTTTCTGGACTTAGAAAATTTAAACACATGTCTCAGACTTCCAGAGAGGGGAGCATGTCAGTGCGCTCATCCGATTTCAGTTACAGAGCGATTCACCCGATGAGTCCTTCATACTTAGTCGTTTTTTGCAAAATTTCTGACTTTTTTAAAATTTCACTTTTTTGTGAAAATCTCCGCTAAATAAGGTTATAGTATGTTAGAGGGCATCCCAGGAGGGCTCCAAATGTGTGGGTAAAATATATATTCCTTGGGGGGAAATTTGAAAAAAAGTTGAAATTTTTTTTTTTTCTGGAATTAAAAAATTTTCACACATGTCTCAGACTTCCAGAGAGGGGAGCATGTCAGTGCGCGCATCCGATTTCAGTTCCAGAGCGATTCACCCGATGAGTCCTTCATACTTAGTCGTTTTTTGCAAAATTTCTGACTTTATTGAAAATTTCACTTTTTTGTGAAAATCTCTGCTAAATGAGGTTATAGTATGTTAGAGGGCATCCCAGGAGTGTTCCAAATGTGTGGGTAAAATACATATCCCTTGGGGGGTAATTTGAAAAAAGTTGAAAAATTTTTTTTTTCTGGACTTAGAAAATTTTCACACATGTCTCAGACTTCCAGAGAGGGGAGCATGTCAGTGCGCGCATCCGATTTCAGTTCCAGAGCGATTCACCCGATGAGTCCTTCATACTTAGTCGTTTTTTGCAAAATTTCTGACTTTTTGAAAATTTCACTTTTTTGTGAAAGTCTCTGCTAAATGAGGTTATAGTATGTTAGAGGGCATCGCAGGAGGGCTCCAAATGTGTGGGTAAAATATATATCCCTTGGGGGGTAATTTGAAAAAAAGTTAATTTTTTTTTTTTTTTCTGGACTTAGAGAATTTTCACACATGTCTCAGACTTCCAGAGAGGGGAGCATGTCAGTGAGCGCATCCGATTTCAGTTCCAGAGCGTTACACCCGATGAGTCCTTCATACTTAGTCGTTTTTTGGAAAAATTTTCACTTTTTGAAAATTTCACTTTTTTGTGAAAATCTCCGCTAAATGAGGTTATAGTATGTTAGAGGGCATCCCTGGAGGGCTCCAAATGTGTGGGTAAAATATATATCCCTTTGGGGGGAAATTTGAAAAAAAATTGAAAAAATTTTTTTTTCTGGACTTAGAAAATTTTCACACATGTCTCAGACTTCCAGAGAGCATGTCTGTAAGCGCATCCAATTTCAGTTCCAGAGCGTTTCACCCGATGAGTCCTTCATACTTAGTCATTTTTTGGAAAAATTTTCACTTTTTGAAAATTTCACTTTTTTGTGAAAATCTCTGCTAAATGAGGTTATAGTATGTTAGAGGGCATCCCAGGAGTGTTCCAAATGTGTGGGTAAAATATATATCCCTTGGGGGGTAATTTGAAAAAAAGTTGAAAAATTTTTTTTTTCTGGACTTAGAAAATTTTCACACATGTCTCAGACTTCCAGAGAGGGGAGCATGTCTGTAAGCGCATCCAATTTCAGTTCCAGAGCGTTTCACCCGATGAGTCCTTCATACTTAGTCATTTTTTGGAAAAATTTTCACTTTTTGAAAATTTCACTTTTTTGTGAAAATCTCTGCTAAATGAGGTTATAGTATGTTAGAGGGCATCCCAGGAGAGTTCCAAATGTGTGGGTAAAATATATATCCCTTGGGGGGTAATTTGAAAAAAAGTTGAAAAAATTTTTTTTTCTGGACTTAGAAAATTTTCACACATGTCTCAGACTTCCAGAGAGGGGAGCATGTCAGTGCGTGCATCCGATTTCAGTTCCAGAGCGATTCACCCGATGAGTCCTTCATACTTAGTCGTTTTTTGCAAAATTTCTGACTTTTTGAAAATTTCTCTTTTTTGTGAAAATCTCCGCTAAATGAGGTTATAGTATGTTAGAGGGCATCCCAGGAGGGCTCCAAATGTGTGGGTAAAATATATATCCCTTGGGGGGAAATTTGAAAAAAAGTTAAATTTTTTTTTTTTTCTGGACTTAGAGAATTTTCACACATGTCTCAGACTTCCAGAGAGGGGAGCATGTCAGTGAGCGCATCCGATTTCAGTTCCAGAGCGATCCACCCGATGAGTCCTTCATACTTAGTCAATTTTTGCAAAATTTCTGACTTTTTGAAAATTTCACTTTTTTGTGAAAATCTCTGCTAAATGAGGTTATAGTATGTTAGAGGGCATCCCAGGAGGGCTCCAAATGTGTGGGTAAAATATATATCCCTTGGGGGGAAATTTATAAAAAAGTTGAAAAATTTTTTTTTTCTCGACTTAGAAAATTTTCACACATGTCTCAGACTTCCAGAGAGGGGAGCATGTCTGTAAGCGCATCCGATTTCAGTTCCAGAGCGTTTCACCCGATGAGTCCTTCATACTTAGTCGTTTTTTGGAAAAATCTCACTTTTTGAAAATTTCACTTTTTTGTGAAAATCTCTGCTAAATGAGGTTATAGTATGTTAGAGGGCATCCCAGGAGGGCTCCAAATGTGTAGGTAAAATATATATCCCTTGGGGGGTAATTTGAAAAAAAGTTGAAAAAATTTTTTTTTCTGGACTTAGAAAATTTAAACACATGTCTCAGACTTCCAGAGAGGGGAGCATGTCAGTGCGCGCATCCGATTTCAGTTACAGAGCGATTCACCCGATGAGTCCTTCATACTTAGTCGTTTTTTGCAAAATTTCTGACTTTATTGAAAATTTCACTTTTTTGTGAAAATCTCTGCTAAATGAGGTTATAGTATGTTTAGAGGGCATCCCAGGAGGGCTCCAAATGTGTGGGTAAAATAAATATCCCTTGGGGGGTAATTTGAAAAAAAGTTGAAAAATTTTTTTTTTCTGGACTTAGAAAATTTTCACACATGTCTCAGACTTCCAGAGAGGGGAGCATGTCAGTGCATGCATCCGATTTCAGTTCCAGAGCGATTCACCCGATGAGTCCTTCATACTTAGTCGTTTTTTGCAAAATTTCTGACTTTTTTAAAATTTCACTTTTTTGTGAAAATCTCCGCTAAATGAGGTTATAGTATGTTAGAGGGCATCCCAGGAGGGCTCCAAATGTGTGGGTAAAATATATATCCCTTGGGGGGAAATTTGAAAAAAAGTTGAAATTTTTTTTTTTTCTGGAATTAAAAAATTTTCACACATGTCTCAGACTTCCAGAGAGGGGAGCATGTCAGTGCGCGCATCCGATTTCAGTTCCAGAGCGATTCACCCGATGAGTCCTTCATACTTAGTCATTTTTTGCAAAATTTCTGACTTTATTGAAAATTTCACTTTTTTGTGAAAATCTCTGCTAAATGAGGTTATAGTATGTTAGAGGGCATCCCAGGAGTGTTCCAAATGTGTGGGTAAAATACATATCTCTTGGGGGGTAATTTGAAAAAAGTTGAAAAATTTTTTTTTTCTGGACTTAGAAAATTTTCACACATGTCTCAGACTTCCAGAGAGAGGAGCATGTCTGTAAGCGCATCCGATTTCAGTTCCAGAGCGATTCACCCGATGAGTCCTTCATACTTAGTCGTTTTTTGCAAAATTTCTGACTTTTTGAAAATTTCACTTTTTTGTGAAAGTCTCTGCTAAATGAGGTTATAGTATGTTAGAGGGCATCGCAGGAGGGCTCCAAATGTGTGGGTAAAATATATATCCCTTGGGGGGAAATTTGAAAAAAAGTTAAATTTTTTTTTTTTTCTGGACTTAGAGAATTTTCACACATGTCTCAGACTTCCAGAGAGGGGAGCATGTCAGTGAGCGCATCCGATTTCAGTTCCAGAGCGTTACACCCGATGAGTCCTTCATACTTAGTCGTTTTTTGGAAAAATTTTCACTTTTTGAAAATTTCACTTTTTTGTGAAAATCTCCGCTAAATGAGGTTATAGTATGTTAGAGGGCATCCCTGGAGGGCTCCAAATGTGTGGGTAAAATATATATCCCTTGGGGGGAAATTTGAAAAAAAATTGAAAAAATTTTTTTTTCTGGACTTAGAAAATTTTCACACATGTCTCAGACTTCCAGAGAGCATGTCTGTAAGCGCATCCAATTTCAGTTCCAGAGCGTTTCACCCGATGAGTCCTTCATACTTAATAGTTTTTTGCAAAATTTCTGACTTTTTGAAAATTTCACTTTTTTGTGAAAATCTCCGCTAAATGAGGTTATAGTATGTTAGAGGGCATCCCAGGAGGGCTCCAAATGTGTGGGTAAAATATATATCCCTTGGGGGGAAATTTGAAAAAAAGTTAAATTTTTTTTTTTTTCTGGACTTAGAGAATTTTCACACATGTCTCAGACTTCCAGAGAGGGGAGCATGTCAGTGAGCGCATCCGATTTCAGTTCCAGAGCGATCCACCCGATGAGTCCTTCATACTTAGTCAATTTTTGCAAAATTTCTGACTTTTTGAAAATTTCACTTTTTTGTGAAAATCTCTGCTAAATGAGGTTATAGTATGTTAGAGGGCATCCCAGGAGGGCTCCAAATGTGTAGGTAAAATATATATCCCTTGGGGGGTAATTTGAAAAAAAGTTGAAAAAATTTTTTTTTCTGGACTTAGAAAATTTAAACACATGTCTCAGACTTCCAGAGAGGGGAGCATGTCAGTGCGCGCATCCGATTTCAGTTACAGAGCGATTCACCCGATGAGTCCTTCATACTTAGTAGTTTTTTGCAAAATTTCTGACTTTTTGAAAATTTCACTTTTTTGTGAAAATCTCCGCTAAATGAGGTTATAGTATGTTAGAGGGCATCCCAGGAGGGCTCCAAATGTGTGGGTAAAATATATATCCCTTTGGGGGAAATTTGAAAAAAAGTTGAAATTTTTTTTTTTCTGGAATTAAAAAATTTTCACACATGTCTCAGACTTCCAGAGAGGGGAGCATGTCAGTGCGCGCATCCGATTTCAGTTCCAGAGCGATTCAGCCGATGAGTCCTTCATACTTAGTCGTTTTTTGCAAAATTTCTGACTTTATTGAAAATTTCACTTTTTTGTGAAAATCTCTGCTAAATGAGGTTATAGTATGTTAGAGGGCATCCCAGGAGGGCTCCAAATGTGTGGGTAAAATATATATCCCTTGGGGGGAAATTTATAAAAAAGTTGAAAAAATTTTTTTTTCTCGACTTAGAAAATTTTCACACATGTCTCAGACTTCCAGAGAGGGGAGCATGTCTGTAAGCGCATCCGATTTCAGTTCCAGAGCGTTTCACCCGATGAGTCCTTCATACTTAGTCGTTTTTTGGAAAAATCTCACTTTTTGAAAATTTCACTTTTTTGTGAAAATCTCTGCTAAATGAGGTTATAGTATGTTAGAGGGCATCCCAGGAGGGCTCCAAATGTGTAGGTAAAATATATATCCCTTGGGGGGTAATTTGAAAAAAAGTTGAAAAAATTTTTTTTTCTGGACTTAGAAAATTTAAACACATGTCTCAGACTTCCAGAGAGGGGAGCATGTCAGTGCGCGCATCCGATTTCAGTTACAGAGCGATTCACCCGATGAGTCCTTCATACTTAGTCGTTTTTTGCAAAATTTCTGACTTTATTGAAAATTTCACTTTTTTGTGAAAATCTCTGCTAAATGAGGTTATAGTATGTTTAGAGGGCATCCCAGGAGGGCTCCAAATGTGTGGGTAAAATAAATATCCCTTGGGGGGTAATTTGAAAAAAAGTTGAAAAATTTTTTTTTTCTGGACTTAGAAAATTTTCACACATGTCTCAGACTTCCAGAGAGGGGAGCATGTCAGTGCATGCATCCGATTTCAGTTCCAGAGCGATTCACCCGATGAGTCCTTCATACTTAGTCGTTTTTTGCAAAATTTCTGACTTTTTTAAAATTTCACTTTTTTGTGAAAATCTCCGCTAAATGAGGTTATAGTATGTTAGAGGGCATCCCAGGAGGGCTCCAAATGTGTGGGTAAAATATATATCCCTTGGGGGGAAATTTGAAAAAAAGTTGAAATTTTTTTTTTTTCTGGAATTAAAAAATTTTCACACATGTCTCAGACTTCCAGAGAGGGGAGCATGTCAGTGCGCGCATCCGATTTCAGTTCCAGAGCGATTCACCCGATGAGTCCTTCATACTTAGTCATTTTTTGCAAAATTTCTGACTTTATTGAAAATTTCACTTTTTTGTGAAAATCTCTGCTAAATGAGGTTATAGTATGTTAGAGGGCATCCCAGGAGTGTTCCAAATGTGTGGGTAAAATACATATCTCTTGGGGGGTAATTTGAAAAAAGTTGAAAAATTTTTTTTTTCTGGACTTAGAAAATTTTCACACATGTCTCAGACTTCCAGAGAGAGGAGCATGTCTGTAAGCGCATCCGATTTCAGTTCCAGAGCGATTCACCCGATGAGTCCTTCATACTTAGTCGTTTTTTGCAAAATTTCTGACTTTTTGAAAATTTCACTTTTTTGTGAAAGTCTCTGCTAAATGAGGTTATAGTATGTTAGAGGGCATCGCAGGAGGGCTCCAAATGTGTGGGTAAAATATATATCCCTTGGGGGGAAATTTGAAAAAAAGTTAAATTTTTTTTTTTTTCTGGACTTAGAGAATTTTCACACATGTCTCAGACTTCCAGAGAGGGGAGCATGTCAGTGAGCGCATCCGATTTCAGTTCCAGAGCGTTACACCCGATGAGTCCTTCATACTTAGTCGTTTTTTGGAAAAATTTTCACTTTTTGAAAATTTCACTTTTTTGTGAAAATCTCCGCTAAATGAGGTTATAGTATGTTAGAGGGCATCCCTGGAGGGCTCCAAATGTGTGGGTAAAATATATATCCCTTGGGGGGAAATTTGAAAAAAAATTGAAAAAATTTTTTTTTCTGGACTTAGAAAATTTTCACACATGTCTCAGACTTCCAGAGAGCATGTCTGTAAGCGCATCCAATTTCAGTTCCAGAGCGTTTCACCCGATGAGTCCTTCATACTTAATAGTTTTTTGCAAAATTTCTGACTTTTTGAAAATTTCACTTTTTTGTGAAAATCTCCGCTAAATGAGGTTATAGCATGTTAGAGGGCATCCCAGGAGGGCTCCAAATGTGTGGGTAAAATATATATCCCTTGGGGGGAAATTTGAAAAAAAGTTAAATTTTTTTTTTTTTCTGGACTTAGAGAATTTTCACACATGTCTCAGACTTCCAGAGAGGGGAGCATGTCAGTGAGCGCATCCGATTTCAGTTCCAGAGCGATCCACCCGATGAGTCCTTCATACTTAGTCAATTTTTGCAAAATTTCTGACTTTTTGAAAATTTCACTTTTTTGTGAAAATCTCTGCTAAATGAGGTTATAGTATGTTAGAGGGCATCCCAGGAGGGCTCCAAATGTGTAGGTAAAATATATATCCCTTGGGGGGTAATTTGAAAAAAAGTTGAAAAAAATTTTTTTTCTGGACTTAGAAAATTTAAACACATGTCTCAGACTTCCAGAGAGGGGAGCATGTCAGTGCGCGCATCCGATTTCAGTTACAGAGCGATTCACCCGATGAGTCCTTCATACTTAGTAGTTTTTTGCAAAATTTCTGACTTTTTGAAAATTTCACTTTTTTGTGAAAATCTCCGCTAAATGAGGTTATAGTATGTTAGAGGGCATCCCAGGAGGGCTCCAAATGTGTGGGTAAAATATATATCCCTTTGGGGGAAATTTGAAAAAAAGTTGAAATTTTTTTTTTTCTGGAATTAAAAAATTTTCACACATGTCTCAGACTTCCAGAGAGGGGAGCATGTCAGTGCGCGCATCCGATTTCAGTTCCAGAGCGATTCAGCCGATGAGTCCTTCATACTTAGTCGTTTTTTGCAAAATTTCTGACTTTATTGAAAATTTCACTTTTTTGTGAAAATCTCTGCTAAATGAGGTTATAGTATGTTTAGAGGGCATCCCAGGAGGGCTCCAAATGTGTGGGTAAAATAAATATCCCTTGGGGGGTAATTTGAAAAAAAGTTGAAAAATTTTTTTTTCTGGACTTAGAAAATTTTCACACATGTCTCAGACTTCCAGAGAGGGGAGCATGTCAGTGCATGCATCCGATTTCAGTTCCAGAGCGATTCACCCGATGAGTCCTTCATACTTAGTCGTTTTTTGCAAAATTTCTGACTTTTTTAAAATTTCACTTTTTTGTGAAAATCTCCGCTAAATGAGGTTATAGTATGTTAGAGGGCATCCCAGGAGGGCTCCAAATGTGTGGGTAAAATATATATCCCTTGGGGAGAAATTTGAAAAAAAGTTGAAATTTTTTTTTTTTCTGGAATTAAAAAATTTTCACACATGTCTCAGACTTCCAGAGAGGGGAGCATGTCAGTGCACGCATCCGATTTCAGTTCCAGAGCGATTCACCCGATGAGTCCTTCATACTTAGTCGTTTTTTGCAAAATTTCTGACTTTATTGAAAATTTCACTTTTTTGTGAAAATTTCTGCTAAATGAGGTTATAGTATGTTACAGGGCATCCTAGGAGTGTTCCAAATGTGTGGTTAAAATATATATCCCTTGGGGGGTAATTTGAAAAAAGTTGAAAAATTTTTTTTTTCTGGACTTAGAAAATTTTCACACATGTCTCAGACTTCCAGAGAGGGGAGCATGTCAGTGCGCGCATCCGATTTCAGTTCCAGAGCGATTCACCCGATGAGTCCTTCAAACTTAGTCGTTTTTTGCAAAATTTCTGACTTTTTGAAAATTTCACTTTTTTGTGAAAGTCTCTGCTAAATGAGGTTATAGTATGTTAGAGGGCATCGCAGGAGGGCTCCAAATGTGTGGGTAAAATATATATCCCTTGGGGGGAAATTTGAAAAAAAGTTAATTTTTTTTTTTTTCTGGACATAGAGAATTTTCACACATGTCTCAGACTTCCAGAGAGGGGAGCATGTCAGTGAGCGCATCCGATTTCAGTTCCAGAGCGATCCACCCGATGAGTCCGTCATACTTAGTCAATTTTTGCAAAATTTCTGACTTTTTGAAAATTTCACTTTTTTGTGAAAATCTCTGCTAAATTAGGTTATAGTATGTTAGAGGGCATCCCAGGAGGGCTCCAAATGTGTGGGTAAAATATATATCCCTTGGGGGGAAATTTATAAAAAAGTTGAAAAAATTTTTTTTTCTGGACTTAGAAAATTTAAACACATGTCTCAGACTTCCAGAGAGGGGAGCATGTCAGTGCGCGCATCCGATTTCAGTTACAGAGCGATTCACCCGATGAGTCCTTCATACTTAGTCGTTTTTTGCAAAATTTCTGACTTTATTGAAAATTTCACTTTTTTGTGAAAATCTCTGCTAAATGAGGTTATAGTATGTTTAGAGGGCATCCCAGGAGGGCTCCAAATGTGTGGGTAAAATAAATATCCCTTGGGGGGTAATTTGAAAAAAAGTTGAAAATTTTTTTTTTTCTGGACTTAGAAAATTTTCACACATGTCTCAGACTTCCAGAGAGGGGAGCATGTCAGTGCATGCATCCGATTTCAGTTCCAGAGCGATTCACCCGATGAGTCCTTCATACTTAGTCGTTTTTTGCAAAATTTCTGACTTTTTTAAAATTTCACTTTTTTGTGAAAATCTCCGCTAAATGAGGTTATAGTATGTTAGAGGGCATCCCAGGAGGGCTCCAAATGTGTGGGTAAAATATATATCCCTTGGGGGGAAATTTGAAAAAAAGTTGAAATTTTTTTTTTTTCTGGAATTAAAAAATTTTCACACATGTCTCAGACTTCCAGAGAGGGGAGCATGTCAGTGCGCGCATCCGATTTCAGTTCCAGAGCGATTCACTCGATGAGTCCTTCATACTTAGTCATTTTTTGCAAAATTTCTGACTTTATTGAAAATTTCACTTTTTTGTGAAAATCTCTGCTAAATGAGGTTATAGTATGTTAGAGGGCATCCCAGGAGTGTTCCAAATGTGTGGGTAAAATACATATCCCTTGGGGGGTAATTTGAAAAAAGTTGAAAAATTTTTTTTTTCTGGACTTAGAAAATTTTCACACATGTCTCAGACTTCCAGAGAGAGGAGCATGTCAGTGCGCGCATCCGATTTCAGTTCCAGAGCGTTACACCCGATGAGTCCTTCATACTTAGTCGTTTTTTGGAAAAATTTTCACTTTTTTAAAATTTCACTTTTTTGTGAAAATCTCCGCTAAATGAGGTTATAGTATGTTAGAGGGCATCCCAGGAGGGCTCCAAATGTGTGGGTAAAATATATATCCCTTGGGGGGAAATTTATAAAAAAGTTGAAAAAATTTTTTTTTCTCGACTTAGAAAATTTTCACACATGTCTCAGACTTCCAGAGAGGGGAGCATGTCTGTAAGCGCATCCGATTTCAGTTCCAGAGCGATTCACCCGATGAGTCCTTCATACTTAGTCGTTTTTTGCAAAATTTCTGACTTTTTGAAAATTTCACTTTTTTGTGAAAGTCTCTGCTAAATGAGGTTATAGTATGTTAGAGGGCATCGCAGGAGGGCTCCAAATGTGTGGGTAAAATATATATCCCTTGGGGGGAAATTTGAAAAAAAGTTAAATTTTTTTTTTTTTCTGGACTTAGAGAATTTTCACACATGTCTCAGACTTCCAGAGAGGGGAGCATGTCAGTGCGCGCATCCGATTTCAGTTCCAGAGCGATTCACTCGATGAGTCCTTCATACTTAGTCATTTTTTGCAAAATTTCTGACTTTATTGAAAATTTCACTTTTTTGTGAAAATCTCTGCTAAATGAGGTTATAGTATGTTAGAGGGCATCCCAGGAGTGTTCCAAATGTGTGGGTAAAATACATATCCCTTGGGGGGTAATTTGAAAAAAGTTGAAAAATTTTTTTTTTCTGGACTTAGAAAATTTTCACACATGTCTCAGACTTCCAGAGAGAGGAGCATGTCAGTGCGCGCATCCGATTTCAGTTCCAGAGCGTTACACCCGATGAGTCCTTCATACTTAGTCGTTTTTTGGAAAAATTTTCACTTTTTTAAAATTTCACTTTTTTGTGAAAATCTCCGCTAAATGAGGTTATAGTATGTTAGAGGGCATCCCAGGAGGGCTCCAAATGTGTGGGTAAAATATATATCCCTTGGGGGGAAATTTATAAAAAAGTTGAAAAAATTTTTTTTTCTCGACTTAGAAAATTTTCACACATGTCTCAGACTTCCAGAGAGGGGAGCATGTCTGTAAGCGCATCCGATTTCAGTTCCAGAGCGATTCACCCGATGAGTCCTTCATACTTAGTCGTTTTTTGCAAAATTTCTGACTTTTTGAAAATTTCACTTTTTTGTGAAAGTCTCTGCTAAATGAGGTTATAGTATGTTAGAGGGCATCGCAGGAGGGCTCCAAATGTGTGGGTAAAATATATATCCCTTGGGGGGAAATTTGAAAAAAAGTTAAATTTTTTTTTTTTTCTGGACTTAGAGAATTTTCACACATGTCTCAGACTTCCAGAGAGGGGAGCATGTCAGTGAGCGCATCCGATTTCAGTTCCAGAGCGTTACACCCGATGAGTCCTTCATACTTAGTCGTTTTTTGGAAAAATTTTCACTTTTTGAAAATTTCACTTTTTTGTGAAAATCTCCGCTAAATGAGGTTATAGTATGTTAGAGGGCATCCCTGGAGGGCTCCAAATGTGTGGGTAAAATATATATCCCTTGGGGGGAAATTTGAAAAAAAATTGAAAAAATTTTTTTTTCTGGACTTAGAAAATTTTCACACATGTCTCAGACTTCCAGAGAGCATGTCTGTAAGCGCATCCAATTTCAGTTCCAGAGCGTTTCACCCGATGAGTCCTTCATACTTAATCGTTTTTTGCAAAATTTCTGACTTTTTGAAAATTTCACTTTTTTGTGAAAATCTCCGCTAAATGAGGTTATAGTATGTTAGAGGGCATCCCAGGAGGGCTCCAAATGTGTGGGTAAAATATATATCCCTTGGGGGGAAATTTGAAAAAAAGTTAAATTTTTTTTTTTTCTGGACTTAGAGAATTTTCACACATGTCTCAGACTTCCAGAGAGGGGAGCATGTCAGTGAGCGCATCCGATTTCAGTTCCAGAGCGATCCACCCGATGAGTCCTTCATACTTAGTCAATTTTTGCAAAATTTCTGACTTTTTGAAAATTTCACTTTTTTGTGAAAATCTCTGCTAAATGAGGTTATAGTATGTTAGAGGGCATCCCAGGAGGGCTCCAAATGTGTAGGTAAAATATATATCCCTTGGGGGGTAATTTGAAAAAAAGTTGAAAAAATTTTTTTTTCTGGACTTAGAAAATTTAAACACATGTCTCAGACTTCCAGAGAGGGGAGCATGTCAGTGCGCGCATCCGATTTCAGTTACAGAGCGATTCACCCGATGAGTCATTCATACTTAGTAGTTTTTTGCAAAATTTCTGACTTTATTGAAAATTTCACTTTTTTGTGAAAATCTCTGCTAAATGAGGTTATAGTATGTTTAGAGGGCATCCCAGGAGGGCACCAAATGTGTGGGTAAAATAAATATCCCTTGGGGGGTAATTTGAAAAAAAGTTGAAAAATTTTTTTTTCTGGACTTAGAAAATTTTCACACATGTCTCAGACTTCCAGAGAGGGGAGCATGTCAGTGCATGCATCCGATTTCAGTTCCAGAGCGATTCACCCGATGAGTCCTTCATACTTAGTCGTTTTTTGCAAAATTTCTGACTTTTTTAAAATTTCACTTTTTTGTGAAAATCTCCGCTAAATGAGGTTATAGTATGTTAGAGGGCATCCCAGGAGGGCTCCAAATGTGTGGGTAAAATATATATCCCTTGGGGGGAAATTTGAAAAAAAGTTGAAATTTTTTTTTTTTCTGGAATTAAAAAATTTTCACACATGTCTCAGACTTCCAGAGAGGGGAGCATGTCAGTGCACGCATCCGATTTCAGTTCCAGAGCGATTCACCCGATGAGTCCTTCATACTTAGTCGTTTTTTGCAAAATTTCTGACTTTATTGAAAATTTCACTTTTTTGTGAAAATCTCTGCTAAATGAGGTTATAGTATGTTAGAGGGCATCCTAGGAGTGTTCCAAATGTGTGGTTAAAATATATATCCCTTGGGGGGAAATTTGAAAAAAAGTTGAAATTTTTTTTTTTTCTGGAATTAAAAAATTTTCACACATGTCTCAGACTTCCAGAGAGGGGAGCATGTCAGTGCACGCATCCGATTTCAGTTCCAGAGCGATTCACCCGATGAGTCCTTCAAACTTAGTCGTTTTTTGCAAAATTTCTGACTTTTTGAAAATTTCACTTTTTTGTGAAAGTCTCTGCTAAATGAGGTTATAGTATGTTAGAGGGCATCGCAGGAGGGCTCCAAATGTGTGGGTAAAATATATATCCCTTGGGGGGAAATTTGAAAAAAAGTTAATTTTTTTTTTTTCTGGACTTAGAGAATTTTCACACATGTCTCAGACTTCCAGAGAGGGGAGCATGTCAGTGAGCGCATCCGATTTCAGTTCCAGAGCGATCCACCCGATGAGTCCGTCATACTTAGTCAATTTTTGCAAAATTTCTGACTTTTTGAAAATTTCACTTTTTTGTGAAAATCTCTGCTAAATTAGGTTATAGTATGTTAGAGGGCATCCCAGGAGGGCTCCAAATGTGTGGGTAAAATATATATCCCTTGGGGGGAAATTTATAAAAAAGTTGAAAAATTTTTTTTTTCTCGACTTAGAAAATTTTCACACATGTCTCAGACTTCCAGAGAGGGGAGCATGTCTGTAAGCGCATCCGATTTCAGTTCCAGAGCGTTACACCCGATGAGTCCTTCATACTTAGTCGTTTTTTGGAAAAATTTTCACTTTTTGAAAATTTCACTTTTTTGTGAAAATCTCCGCTAAATGAGGTTATAGTATGTTAGAGGGCATCCCTGGAGGGCTCCAAATGTGTGGGTAAAATATATATCCTTTGGGGGGAAATTTGAAAAAAAATTGAAAAAATTTTTTTTTCTGGACTTAGAAAATTTTCACACATGTCTCAGACTTCCAGAGAGCATGTCTGTAAGCGCATCCAATTTCAGTTCCAGAGCGTTTCACCCGATGAGTCCTTCATACTTAGTCATTTTTTGGAAAAATTTTCACTTTTTGAAAATTTCACTTTTTTGTGAAAATCTCTGCTAAATGAGGTTATAGTATGTTAGAGGGCATCCCAGGAGTGTTCCAAATGTGTGGGTAAAATATATATCCCTTGGGGGGTAATTTGAAAAAAAGTTGAAACAATTTTTTTTTCTGGACTTTGAAAATTTTCACACATGTCTCAGACTTCCAGAGAGGGGAGCATGTCAGTGCGTGCATCCGATTTCAGTTCCAGAGCGATTCACCCGATGAGTCCTTCATACTTAGTCGTTTTTTGCAAAATTTCTGACTTTTTGAAAATTTCACTTTTTTGTGAAAGTCTCTGCTAAATGAGGTTATAGTATGTTAGAGGGCATCGCAGGAGGGTTCCAAATGTGTGGGTAAAATATATATCCCTTGGGGGAAATTTGATAAAAGTAAAATTTTTTTTTTTTTCTGGACTTAGAGAATTTTCACACATGTCTCAGACTTCCAGAGAGTAGAGCATGTCAGTGCATGCATCCAATTTCAGTTCCAGAGTGATTCACCCGATGAGTCCTTCATACTTAGTCGTTTTTTGCAAAATTTCTGACTTTTTGAAAATTTCACTTTTTTGTGAAAATCTCCGCTAAATGAGGTTATAGTATGTTAGAGGGCATCCCAGGAGGGCTCCAAATGTGTGGGTAAAATATATATCCCTTGGGGGGAAATTTATAAAAAAGTTGAAAAAATTTTTTTTTCTCGACTTAGAAAATTTTCACACATGTCTCAGACTTCCAGAGAGGGGAGCATGTCAGTGAGCGCATCCGATTTCAGTTCCAGAGCGTTACACCCGATGAGTCCTTCATACTTAGTCGTTTTTTGGAAAAATTTTCACTTTTTGAAAATTTCACTTTTTTGTGAAAATCTCCGCTAAATGAGGTTATAGTATGTTAGAGGGCATCCCTGGAGGGCTCCAAATGTGTGGGTAAAATATATATCCCTTTGGGGGAAATTTGAAAAAAAGTTGAAATTTTTTTTTTTCTGGAATTAAAAAATTTTCACACATGTCTCAGACTTCCAGAGAGGGGAGCATGTCAGTGCGCGCATCCGATTTCAGTTCCAGAGCGATTCAGCCGATGAGTCCTTCATACTTAGTCGTTTTTTGCAAAATTTCTGACTTTATTGAAAATTTCACTTTTTTGTGAAAATCTCTGCTAAATGAGGTTATAGTATGTTTAGAGGGCATCCCAGGAGGGCTCCAAATGTGTGGGTAAAATAAATATCCCTTGGGGGGTAATTTGAAAAAAAGTTGAAAATTTTTTTTTTCTGGACTTAGAAAATTTTCACACATGTCTCAGACTTCCAGAGAGGGGAGCATGTCAGTGCATGCATCCGATTTCAGTTCCAGAGCGATTCACCCGATGAGTCCTTCATACTTAGTCGTTTTTTGCAAAATTTCTGACTTTTTTAAAATTTCACTTTTTTGTGAAAATCTCCGCTAAATGAGGTTATAGTATGTTAGAGGGCATCCCAGGAGGGCTCCAAATGTGTGGGTAAAATATATATCCCTTGGGGGGAAATTTGAAAAAAAGTTGAAATTTTTTTTTTTTCTGGAATTAAAAAATTTTCACACATGTCTCAGACTTCCAGAGAGGGGAGCATGTCAGTGCACGCATCCGATTTCAGTTCCAGAGCGATTCACCCGATGAGTCCTTCATACTTAGTCGTTTTTTGCAAAATTTCTGACTTTATTGAAAATTTCACTTTTTTGTGAAAATCTCTGCTAAATGAGGTTATAGTATGTTAGAGGGCATCCTAGGAGTGTTCCAAATGTGTGGTTAAAATATATATCCCTTGGGGGGTAATTTGAAAAAAGTTGAAAAATTTTTTTTTTCTGGACTTAGAAAATTTTCACACATGTCTCAGACTTCCAGAGAGGGGAGCATGTCAGTGCGCGCATCCGATTTCAGTTCCAGAGCGATTCACCCGATGAGTCCTTCAAACTTAGTCGTTTTTTGCAAAATTTCTGACTTTTTGAAAATTTCACTTTTTTGTGAAAGTCTCTGCTAAATGAGGTTATAGTATGTTAGAGGGCATCGCAGGAGGGCTCCAAATGTGTGGGTAAAATATATATCCCTTGGGGGGAAATTTGAAAAAAAGTTAATTTTTTTTTTTTTCTGGACTTAGAGAATTTTCACACATGTCTCAGACTTCCAGAGAGGGGAGCATGTCAGTGAGCGCATCCGATTTCAGTTCCAGAGCGATCCACCCGATGAGTCCGTCATACTTAGTCAATTTTTGCAAAATTTCTGACTTTTTGAAAATTTCACTTTTTTGTGAAAATCTCTGCTAAATTAGGTTATAGTATGTTAGAGGGCATCCCAGGAGGGCTCCAAATGTGTGGGTAAAATATATATCCCTTGGGGGGAAATTTATAAAAAAGTTGAAAAAATTTTTTTTTCTCGACTTAGAAAATTTTCACACATGTCTCAGACTTCCAGAGAGGGGAGCATGTCTGTAAGCGCATCCGATTTCAGTTCCAGAGCGTTTCACCCGATGAGTCCTTCATACTTAGTCGTTTTTTGGAAAAATCTCACTTTTTGAAAATTTCACTTTTTTTGTGAAAATCTCTGCTAAATGAGGTTATAGTATGTTAGAGGGCATCCCAGGAGGGCTCCAAATGTGTGGGTAAAATATATATCCCTTGGGGGGAAATTTGAAAAAAAGTTGAAAAATTTTTTTTTTCTGAACTTAGAAAATTTTCACACATGTCTCAGACTTCCAGAGAGCATGTCTGTAAGCGCATCCGATTTCAGTTCTAGAGCGTTTCACCCGATGAGTCCTTCATACTTAGTCGTTTTTTGGAAAAATTTTCACTTTTTGAAAATTTCACTTTTTTGTGAAAATCTCTGCTAAATGAGGTTTTAGTATGTTAGAGGGCATCCCAGGAGTGTTCCAAATGTGTGGGTAAAATATATATCCCTTGGGGGGTAATTTGAAAAAAAGTTGAAAAATTTTTTTTTTCAGGACTTATAAAATTTTCACACATGTCTCAGACTTCCAGAGAGGGGAGCATGTCAGTGCGCGCATCCGATTTCAGTTCCAGAGCGATTAACCCGATGAGTCCTTCATACTTAGTCGTTTTTTGCAAAATTTCTGACTTTTTGAAAATTTCACTTTTTTGTGAAAGTCTCTGCTAAATGAGGTTAAAGTATGTTAGAGGGCATCCCAGGAGGGCTCCAAATGTGTGGGTAAAATATATATCCCTTGGGGGGAAATTTGAAAAAAAGTTGAAAATTTTTTTTTTTCTGGACTTAGAAAATTTTCACACATGTCTCAGACTTCCAGAGAGGGGAGCATGTCTGTAAGCGCATACGATTTCAGTTCCAGAGCGTTACACCCGATGAGTCCTTCATACTTAGTCGTTTTTTGGAAAAATTTTCACTTTTTGAAAATTTCACTTTTTTGTGAAAATCTCCGCTAAATGAGGTTATAGTATGTTAGAGGGCATCCCTGGAGGGCTCCAAGTGTGTGGGTAAAATATATATCCCTTTGGGGGAAATTTGAAAAAAAATTGAAAAAATTTTTTTTTCTGGACTTAGAAAATTTTCACACATGTCTCAGACTTCCAGAGAGCATGTCTGTAAGCGCATCCAATTTCAGTTCCAGAGCGTTTCACCCGATGAGTCCTTCATACTTAGTCATTTTTTGGAAAAATTTTCACTTTTTGAAAATTTCACTTTTTTGTGAAAATCTCTGCTAAATGAGGTTATAGTATGTTAGAGGGCATCCCAGGAGTGTTCCAAATGTGTGGGTAAAATATATATCCCTTGGGGGGTAATTTGAAAAAAAGTTGAAACAATTTTTTTTTCTGGACTTTGAAAATTTTCACACATGTCTCAGACTTCCAGAGAGGGGAGCATGTCAGTGCGTGCATCCGATTTCAGTTCCAGAGCGATTCACCCGATGAGTCCTTCATACTTAGTCGTTTTTTGCAAAATTTCTGACTTTTTGAAAATTTCACTTTTTTGTGAAAGTCTCTGCTAAATGAGGTTATAGTATGTTAGAGGGCATCGCAGGAGGGTTCCAAATGTGTGGGTAAAATATATATCCCTTGGGGGAAATTTGATAAAAGTAAAATTTTTTTTTTTTTCTGGACTTAGAGAATTTTCACACATGTCTCAGACTTCCAGAGAGTGGAGCATGTCAGTGCATGCATCCAATTTCAGTTCCAGAGTGATTCACCCGATGAGTCCTTCATACTTAGTCGTTTTTTGCAAAATTTCTGACTTTTTGAAAATTTCACTTTTTTGTGAAAATCTCCGCTAAATGAGGTTATAGTATGTTAGAGGGCATCCCAGGAGGGCTCCAAATGTGTGGGTAAAATATATATCCCTTGGGGGGAAATTTGAAAAAAAGTTAAATTTTTTTTTTTTTCTGGACTTAGAGAATTTTCACACATGTCTCAGACTTCCAGAGAGGGGAGCATGTCAGTGAGCGCATCCGATTTCAGTTCCAGAGCGATCCACCCGATGAGTCCTTCATACTTAGTCAATTTTTGCAAAATTTCTGACTTTTTGAAAATTTCACTTTTTTGTGAAAATCTCTGCTAAATGAGGTTATAGTATGTTAGAGGGCATCCCAGGAGGGCTCCAAATGTGTGGGTAAAATATATATCCCTTGGGGGGAAATTTGAAAAAAAATTGAAAAAATTTTTTTTTCTGGACTTAGAAAATTTTCACACATGTCTCAGACTTCCAGAGAGCATGTCTGTAAGCGCATCCAATTTCAGTTCCAGAGCGTTTCACCCGATGAGTCCTTCATACTTAGTCATTTTTTGGAAAAATTTTCACTTTTTGAAAATTTCACTTTTTTGTGAAAATCTCTGCTAAATGAGGTTATAGTATGTTAGAGGGCATCCCAGGAGGGCTCCAAATGTGTAGGTAAAATATATATCCCTTGGGGGGAAATTTATAAAAAAGTTGAAAATTTTTTTTTTCTGGACTTAGAAAATTTTCACACATGTCTCAGACTTCCAGAGAGGGGAGCATGTCAGTGTGTGCATCCGATTTCAGTTCCAGAGCGATTCACCCGATGAGTACTTCATACTTAGTCGTTTTTTGGAAAAATTTTCACTTTTTGAAAATTTCACTTTTTTGTGAAAATCTCTGCTAAATGAGGTTATAGTATGTTAGAGGGCATCCCAGGAGGGCTCCAAATGTGTGGGTAAAATATATATCCCTTGGGGGGAAATTTGAAAAAAAGTTGAACATTTTTTTTTCTGGACTTAGAAAATTTTCACACATGTCTCAGACTTCCAGAGAGGGGAGCATGTCAGTGCGCGCATCCGATTTCAGTTCCAGAGCGATTCACCTGATGAGTCCTTCATACTTAGTCGTTTTTTGCAAAATTTCTGACTTTATTGAAAATTTCACTTTTTTGTGAAAATCTCTGCTAAATGAGGTTATAGTATGTTAGAGGGCATCCCAGGAGTGTTCCAAATGTGTGGGTAAAATATATATCCCTTGGGGGGTAATTTGAAAAAAAGTTGAAATTTTTTTTTTTTCTGGACTTAGAAAATTTTCACACATGTCTCAGACTTCCAGAGAGGAGAGCATGTCAGTGCATGCATCCGATTTCAGTTCCAGAGCGATTCACCCGATGAGTCCTTCATACTTAGTCGTTTTTTGCAAAGTTTCTGACTTTTTGAAAATTTCACTTTTTTGTGAAAATCTCCGCTAAATGAGGTTATAGTATGTTAGAGGGCATCCCAGGAGGGCTCCAAATGTGTGGGTAAAATATATATCCCTTGGGGGGAAATTTGAAAAAAAGTTGAAAAATTTTTTTTTTCTGGACTTAGAAAATTTTCACACATATCTCAGACTTCCAGAGAGGGGAGCATGTCAGTGTGCGCATCCGATTTCAGTTCCAGAGCAATTCACCCGATGAGTCCTTCATAGTCATTTTTTGGAAAAATTTTCACTTTTTGAAAATTTCACTTTTTTGTGAAAATCTCTGCTAAATGAGGTTATAGTATGTTAGAGGGCATCCCAGGAGTGTTCCAAATGTGTGGGTAAAATATATATCCCTTGGGGGGTAATTTGAAAAAAGTTGAAAAATTTTTTTTTTCTGGACTTAGAAAATTTTCACACATGTCTCAGACTTCCAGAGAGGGGAGCATGTCTGTAAGCGCATCCGATTTCAGTTCCAGAGCGTTTCACCCGATGAGTCCTTCATACTTAGTCGTTTTTTGGAAAAATCTCACTTTTTGAAAATTTCACTTTTTTGTGAAAATCTCTGCTAAATGAGGTTATAGTATGTTAGAGGGCATCCCAGGAGGGCTCCAAATGTGTAGGTAAAATATATATCCCTTGGGGGGAAATTTATAAAAAAGTTGAAAATTTTTTTTTTCTGGACTTAGAAAATTTTCACACATGTCTCAGACTTCCAGAGAGGGGAGCATGTCAGTGTGTGCATCCGATTTCAGTTCCAGAGCGATTCACCCGATGAGTACTTCATACTTAGTCGTTTTTTGGAAAAATTTTCACTTTTTGAAAATTTCACTTTTTTGTGAAAATCTCTGCTAAATGAGGTTATAGTATGTTAGAGGGCATCCCAGGAGGGCTCCAAATGTGTGGGTAAAATATATATCCCTTGGGGGGAAATTTGAAAAAAAGTTGAACATTTTTTTTTCTGGACTTAGAAAATTTTCACACATGTCTCAGACTTCCAGAGAGGGGAGCATGTCAGTGCGCGCATCCGATTTCAGTTCCAGAGCGATTCACCTGATGAGTCCTTCATACTTAGTCGTTTTTTGCAAAATTTCTGACTTTATTGAAAATTTCACTTTTTTGTGAAAATCTCTGCTAAATGAGGTTATAGTATGTTAGAGGGCATCCCAGGAGTGTTCCAAATGTGTGGGTAAAATATATATCCCTTGGGGGGTAATTTGAAAAAAAGTTGAAATTTTTTTTTTTTCTGGACTTAGAAAATTTTCACACATGTCTCAGACTTCCAGAGAGGAGAGCATGTCAGTGCATGCATCCGATTTCAGTTCCAGAGCGATTCACCCGATGAGTCCTTCATACTTAGTCGTTTTTTGCAAAGTTTCTGACTTTTTGAAAATTTCACTTTTTTGTGAAAATCTCCGCTAAATGAGGTTATAGTATGTTAGAGGGCATCCCAGGAGGGCTCCAAATGTGTGGGTAAAATATATATCCCTTGGGGGGAAATTTGAAAAAAAGTTGAAAAATTTTTTTTTTCTGGACTTAGAAAATTTTCACACATATCTCAGACTTCCAGAGAGGGGAGCATGTCAGTGTGCGCATCCGATTTCAGTTCCAGAGCAATTCACCCGATGAGTCCTTCATACTTAGTCATTTTTTGGAAAAATTTTCACTTTTTGAAAATTTCACTTTTTTGTGAAAATCTCTGCTAAATGAGGTTATAGTATGTTAGAGGGCATCCCAGGAGTGTTCCAAATGTGTGGGTAAAATATATATCCCTTGGGGGGTAATTTGAAAAAAGTTGAAAAATTTTTTTTTTCTGGACTTAGAAAATTTTCACACATGTCTCAGACTTCCAGAGAGGGGAGCATGTCAGTGCGCGCATCCGATTTCAGTTCCAGAGCGATTCACCCGATGAGTCCTTCATACTTAGTCGTTTTTTGCAAAATTTCTGACTTTTTGAAAATTTCACTTTTTTGTGAAAGTCTCTGCTAAATGAGGTTATAGTATGTTAGAGGGCATCGCAGGAGGGCTCCAAATGTGTGGGTAAAATATATATCCCTTGGGGAGAAATTTGAAAAAAAGTTAATTTTTTTCTTTTTTCTGGACTTAGAGAATTTTCACACATGTCTCAGACTTCCAGAGAGGGGAGCATGTCAGTGAGCGCATCCGATTTCAGTTCCAGAGCGATCCACCCGATGAGTCCTTCATACTTAGTCAATTTTTGCAAAATTTCTGACTTTTTGAAAATTTCACTTTTTTGTGAAAGTCTCTGCTAAATGAGGTTATAGTATGTTAGAGGGCATCCCAGGAGGGCTCCAAATGTGTGGGTAAAATATATATCCCTTGGGGGGAAATTTGAAAAAAAGTTGAAAAATTTTTTTTTTCTGAACTTAGAAAATTTTCACACATGTCTCAGACTTCCAGAGAGCATGTCTGTAAGCGCAT
This sequence comes from Phyllobates terribilis, assembly GCF_046119375.1. NCBI lineage: Eukaryota > Metazoa > Chordata > Amphibia > Anura > Dendrobatidae > Phyllobates > Phyllobates terribilis. Next base: position 1,384,927 of record NW_027363185.1, on the reverse strand, counting down.
CCGATTTCAGTTCTAGAGCGTTTCACCCGATGAGTACTTCATACTTAGTCGTTTTTTGGAAAAATTTTCACTTTTTGAAAATTTCACTTTTTTGTGAAAATCTCTGCTAAATGAGGTTATAGTATGTTAGAGGGCATCCCAGGAGGGCTCCAAATGTGTGGGTAAAATATATATCCCTTGGGGGGAAATTTGAAAAAAAGTTGAACATTTTTTTTTCTGGACTTAGAAAATTTTCACACATGTCTCAGACTTCCAGAGAGGGGAGCATGTCAGTGCGCGCATCCGATTTCAGTTCCAGAGCGATTCACCTGATGAGTCCTTCATACTTAGTCGTTTTTTGCAAAATTTCTGACTTTATTGAAAATTTCACTTTTTTGTGAAAATCTCTGCTAAATGAGGTTATAGTATGTTAGAGGGCATCCCAGGAGTGTTCCAAATGTGTGGGTAAAATATATATCCCTTGGGGGGTAATTTGAAAAAAAGTTGAAATTTTTTTTTTTTCTGGACTTAGAAAATTTTCACACGTCTCAGACTTCCAGAGAGGGGAGCATGTCAGTGCGCGCATCCGATTTCAGTTCCAGAGCGATTAACCCGATGAGTCCTTCATACTTAGTCGTTTTTTGCAAAATTTCAGACTTTTTGAAAATTTCACTTTTTTGTGAAAGTCTCTGCTAAATGAGGTTAAAGTATGTTAGAGGGCATCCCAGGAGGGCTCCAAATGTGTGGGTAAAATATATATCCCTTGGGGGGAAATTTGAAAAAAAGTTGAAAAATTTTTTTTTTCTGGACTTAGAAAATTTTCACACATGTCTCAGACTTCCAGAGAGGGGAGCATGTCAGTGTGTGCATCCGATTTCAGTTCCAGAGCGATTCACCCGATGAGTACATCATACTTAGTCGTTTTTTGGAAAAATTTTCACTTTTTGAAAATTTCACTTTTTTGTGAAAATCTCTGCTAAATGAGGTTATAGTATGTTAGAGGGCATCCCAGGAGGGCTCCAAATGTGTGGGTAAAATATATATCCCTTGGGGGGAAATTTGAAAAAAAGTTGAACATTTTTTTTTCTGGACTTAGAAAATTTTCACACATGTCTCAGACTTCCAGAGAGGGGAGCATGTCAGTGCGCGCATCCGATTTCAGTTCCAGAGCGATTCACCTGATGAGTCCTTCATACTTAGTCGTTTTTTGCAAAATTTCTGACTTTATTGAAAATTTCACTTTTTTGTGAAAATCTCTGCTAAATGAGGTTATAGTATGTTAGAGGGCATCCCAGGAGTGTTCCAAATGTGTGGGTAAAATATATATCCCTTGGGGGGTAATTTGAAAAAAAGTTGAAATTTTTTTTTTTTCTGGACTTAGAAAATTTTCACACATGTCTCAGACTTCCAGAGAGGAGAGCATGTCAGTGCATGCATCCGATTTCAGTTCCAGAGCGATTCACCCGATGAGTCCTTCATACTTAGTCGTTTTTTGCAAAGTTTCTGACTTTTTGAAAATTTCACTTTTTTGTGAAAATCTCCGCTAAATGAGGTTATAGTATGTTAGAGGGCATCCCAGGAGGGCTCCAAATGTGTGGGTAAAATATATATCCCTTGGGGGGAAATTTGAAAAAAAGTTGAAAAATTTTTTTTTTCTGGACTTAGAAAATTTTCACACATATCTCAGACTTCCAGAGAGGGGAGCATGTCAGTGTGCGCATCCGATTTCAGTTCCAGAGCAATTCACCCGATGAGTCCTTCATAGTCATTTTTTGGAAAAATTTTCACTTTTTGAAAATTTCACTTTTTTGTGAAAATCTCTGCTAAATGAGGTTATAGTATGTTAGAGGGCATCCCAGGAGTGTTCCAAATGTGTGGGTAAAATATATATCCCTTGGGGGGTAATTTGAAAAAAGTTGAAAAATTTTTTTTTTCTGGACTTAGAAAATTTTCACACATGTCTCAGACTTCCAGAGAGGGGAGCATGTCTGTAAGCGCATCCGATTTCAGTTCCAGAGCGTTTCACCCGATGAGTCCTTCATACTTAGTCGTTTTTTGGAAAAATCTCACTTTTTGAAAATTTCACTTTTTTGTGAAAATCTCTGCTAAATGAGGTTATAGTATGTTAGAGGGCATCCCAGGAGGGCTCCAAATGTGTAGGTAAAATATATATCCCTTGGGGGGAAATTTATAAAAAAGTTGAAAATTTTTTTTTTCTGGACTTAGAAAATTTTCACACATATCTCAGACTTCCAGAGAGGGGAGCATGTCAGTGTGCGCATCCGATTTCAGTTCCAGAGCAATTCACCCGATGAGTCCTTCATACTTAGTCATTTTTTGGAAAAATTTTCACTTTTTGAAAATTTCACTTTTTTGTGAAAATCTCTGCTAAATGAGGTTATAGTATGTTAGAGGGCATCCCAGGAGTGTTCCAAATGTGTGGGTAAAATATATATCCCTTGGGGGGTAATTTGAAAAAAGTTGAAAAATTTTTTTTTTCTGGACTTAGAAAATTTTCACACATGTCTCAGACTTCCAGAGAGGGGAGCATGTCAGTGCGCGCATCCGATTTCAGTTCCAGAGCGATTCACCCGATGAGTCCTTCATACTTAGTCGTTTTTTGCAAAATTTCTGACTTTTTGAAAATTTCACTTTTTTGTGAAAGTCTCTGCTAAATGAGGTTATAGTATGTTAGAGGGCATCGCAGGAGGGCTCCAAATGTGTGGGTAAAATATATATCCCTTGGGGGGAAATTTGAAAAAAAGTTAATTTTTTTCTTTTTTCTGGACTTAGAGAATTTTCACACATGTCTCAGACTTCCAGAGAGGGGAGCATGTCAGTGAGCGCATCCGATTTCAGTTCCAGAGCGATCCACCCGATGAGTCCTTCATACTTAGTCAATTTTTGCAAAATTTCTGACTTTTTGAAAATTTCACTTTTTTGTGAAAGTCTCTGCTAAATGAGGTTATAGTATGTTAGAGGGCATCCCAGGAGGGCTCCAAATGTGTGGGTAAAATATATATCCCTTGGGGGGAAATTTGAAAAAAAGTTGAAAAATTTTTTTTTTCTGAACTTAGAAAATTTTCACACATGTCTCAGACTTCCAGAGAGCATGTCTGTAAGCGCATCCGATTTCAGTTCTAGAGCGTTTCACCCGATGAGTACTTCATACTTAGTCGTTTTTTGGAAAAATTTTCACTTTTTGAAAATTTCACTTTTTTGTGAAAATCTCTGCTAAATGAGGTTATAGTATGTTAGAGGGCATCCCAGGAGGGCTCCAAATGTGTGGGTAAAATATACATCCCTTGGGGGGAAATTTGAAAAAAAGTTGAACATTTTTTTTTCTGGACTTAGAAAATTTTCACACATGTCTCAGACTTCCAGAGAGGGGAGCATGTCAGTGCGCGCATCCGATTTCAGTTCCAGAGCGATTCACCTGATGAGTCCTTCATACTTAGTCGTTTTTTGCAAAATTTCTGACTTTATTGAAAATTTCACTTTTTTGTGAAAATCTCTGCTAAATGAGGTTATAGTATGTTAGAGGGCATCCCAGGAGTGTTCCAAATGTGTGGGTAAAATATATATCCCTTGGGGGGTAATTTGAAAAAAAGTTGAAATTTTTTTTTTTTCTGGACTTAGAAAATTTTCACACGTCTCAGACTTCCAGAGAGGGGAGCATGTCAGTGCGCGCATCCGATTTCAGTTCCAGAGCGATTAACCCGATGAGTCCTTCATACTTAGTCGTTTTTTGCAAAATTTCAGACTTTTTGAAAATTTCACTTTTTTGTGAAAGTCTCTGCTAAATGAGGTTAAAGTATGTTAGAGGGCATCCCAGGAGGGCTCCAAATGTGTGGGTAAAATATATATCCCTTGGGGGGAAATTTGGAAAAAAGTTGAAAATTTTTTTTTTTCTGGACTTAGAAAATTTTCACACATGTCTCAGACTTCCAGAGAGGGGAGCATGTCTGTAAGCGCATCCGATTTCAGTTCCAGAGCGATTCACCCGATGAGTCCTTCATACTTAGTCGTTTTTTGCAAAATTTCTGACTTTTTGAAAATTTCACTTTTTTGTGTAAGTCTCTGCTAAATGAGGTTATAGTATGTTAGAGGGCATCCCAGGAGGGCTCCAAATGTGTGGGTAAAATATATATCCCTTGGGGGGAAATTTGAAAAAAAGTTGAAAAATTTTTTTTTTCTGAACTTAGAAAATTTTCACACATGTCTCAGACTTCCAGAGAGCATGTCTGTAAGCGCATCCGATTTCAGTTCTAGAGCGTTTCACCCGATGAGTCCTTCATACTTAGTCGTTTTTTGGAAAAATTTTCACTTTTTGAAAATTTCACTTTTTTGTGAAAATCTCTGCTAAATGAGGTTATAGTATGTTAGAGGGCATCCCAGGAGTGTTCCAAATGTGTGGGTAAAATATATATCCCTTGGGGGGTAATTTGAAAAAAAGTTGAAAAATTTTTTTTTTCTGGACTTAGAAAATTTTCACACGTCTCAGACTTCCAGAGAGGGGAGCATGTCAGTGCGCGCATCCGATTTCAGTTCCAGAGCGATTAACCCGATGAGTCCTTCATACTTAGTCGTTTTTTGCAAAATTTCAGACTTTTTGAAAATTTCACTTTTTTGTGAAAGTCTCTGCTAAATGAGGTTAAAGTATGTTAGAGGGCATCCCAGGAGGGCTCCAAATGTGTGGGTAAAATATATATCCCTTGGGGGGAAATTTGAAAAAAAGTTGAAAAATTTTTTTTTTCTGGACTTAGAAAATTTTCACACATGTCTCAGACTTCCAGAGAGGGGAGCATGTCTGTAAGCGCATACGATTTCAGTTCCAGAGCGTTTCACCCGATGAGTCCTTCATACTTAGTCGTTTTTTGGAAAAATTTTCACTTTTTGAAAATTTCACTTTTTTGTGAAAATCTCCGCTAAATGAGGTTATAGTATGTTAGAGGGCATCCCTGGAGGGCTCCAAATGTGTGGGTAAAATATATATCCCTTGGGGGGAAATTTGAAAAAAAATTGAAAAATTTTTTTTTTCTGGACTTAGAAAATTTTCACACATGTCTCAGACTTCCAGAGAGCATGTCTGTAAGCGCATCCGATTTCAGTTCCAGAGCGTTTCACCCGATGAGTCCTTCATACTTAGTCATTTTTTGGAAAAATTTTCACTTTTTGAAAATTTCACTTTTTTGTGAAAATCTCTGCTAAATGAGGTTATAGTATGTTAGAGGGCATCCCAGGAGTGTTCCAAATGTGTGGGTAAAATATATATCCCTTGGGGAGTAATTTGAAAAAAAGTTGAAAAATTTTTTTTTTCTAGACTTAGAAAATTTTCACACATGTCTCAGACTTCCAGAGAGGGGAGCATGTCAGTGCGTGCATCCGATTTCAGTTCCAGAGCGATTCACCCGATGAGTCCTTCATACTTAGTCGTTTTTTGCAAAATTTCTGACTTTTTGAAAATTTCACTTTTTTGTGAAAGTCTCTGCTAAATGAGGTTATAGTATGTTAGAGGGCATCCCAGGAGGGCTCCAAATGTGTGGGTAAAATATATATCCCTTGGGGGGAAATTTGAAAAAAAGTTGAAAAATTTTTTTTTTCTGGACTTAGAAAATTTTCACACATGTCTCAGACTTCCAGAGAGGGGAGCATGTCAGTGTGCGCATCCGATTTCAGTTCCAGAGCAATTCACCCGATGAGTCCTTCATGCTTAGTCATTTTTTGGAAAAATTTTCACTTTTTGAAAATTTCACTTTTTTGTGAAAATCTCTGCTAAATGAGGTTATAGTATGTTAGAGGGCATCGCAGGAGGGCTCCAAATGTGTGGGTAAAATATATATCCCTTGGGGGGAAATTTGAAAAAAAGTTAATTTTTTTCTTTTTTCTGGACTTAGAGAATTTTCACACATGTCTCAGACTTCCAGAGATGGGAGCATGTCAGTGAGCGCATCCGATTTCAGTTCCAGAGCGATCCACCCGATGAGTCCTTCATACTTAGTCAATTTTTGCAAAATTTCTGACTTTTTGAAAATTTCACTTTTTTGTGAAAGTCTCTGCTAAATGAGGTTATAGTATGTTAGAGGGCATCCCAGGAGGGCTCCAAATGTGTGGGTAAAATATATATCCCTTGGGGGGAAATTTGAAAAAAAGTTGAAAAATTTTTTTTTTCTGAACTTAGAAAATTTTCACACATGTCTCAGACTTCCAGAGAGCATGTCTGTAAGCGCATCCGATTTCAATTCTAGAGCGTTTCACCCGATGAGTCCTTCATACTTAGTCATTTTTTGGAAAAATTTTCACTTTTTGAAAATTTCACTTTTTTGTGAAAATCTCCGCTAAATGAGGTTATAGTATGTTAGAGGGCATCCCTGGAGGGCTCCAAATGTGTGGGTAAAATATATATCCCTTGGGGGGAAATTTGAAAAAAAATTGAAAAAATTTTTTTTTCTGGACTTAGAAAATTTTCACACATGTCTCAGACTTCCAGAGAGCATGTCTGTAAGCGCATCCGATTTCAGTTCTAGAGCGTTTCACCCGATGAGTCCTTCATACTTAGTCGTTTTTTGGAAAAATTTTCACTTTTTGAAAATTTCACTTTTTTGTGAAAATCTCTGCTAAATGAGGTTATAGTATGTTAGAGGGCATCCCAGGAGGGCTCCAAATGTGTGGGTAAAATATATATCCCTTGGGGGGAAATTTGAAAAAAAGTTGAACATTTTTTTTTCTGGACTTAGAAAATTTTCACACATGTCTCAGACTTCCAGAGAGGGGAGCATGTCAGTGCGCGCATCCGATTTCAGTTCCAGAGCGATTCACCTGATGAGTCCTTCATACTTAGTCGTTTTTTGCAAAATTTCTGACTTTATTGAAAATTTCACTTTTTTGTGAAAATCTCTGCTAAATGAGGTTATAGTATGTTAGAGGGCATCCCAGGAGTGTTCCAAATGTGTGGGTAAAATATATATCCCTTGGGGGGTAATTTGAAAAAAAGTTGAATTTTTTTTTTTTTCTGGACTTAGAAAATTTTCACACATGTCTCAGACTTCCAGAGAGGAGAGCATGTCAGTGCATGCATCCGATTTCAGTTCCAGAGCGATTCACCCGATGAGTCCTTCATACTTAGTCGTTTTTTGCAAAATTTCTGACTTTTTGAAAATTTCACTTTTTTGTGAAAGTCTCTGCTAAATGAGGTTATAGTATGTTAGAGGGCATCGCAGGAGGGCTCCAAATGTGTGGGTAAAATATATATCCCTTGGGGGGAAATTTGAAAAAAAGTTGAACATTTTTTTTTCTGGACTTAGAAAATTTTCACACATGTCTCAGACTTCCAGAGAGGGGAGCATGTCAGTGCGCGCATCCGATTTCAGTTCCAGAGCGATTCACCTGATGAGTCCTTCATACTTAGTCGTTTTTTGCAAAATTTCTGACTTTATTGAAAATTTCACTTTTTTGTGAAAATCTCTGCTAAATGAGGTTATAGTATGTTAGAGGGCATCCCAGGAGTGTTCCAAATGTGTGGGTAAAATATATATCCCTTGGGGGGTAATTTGAAAAAAAGTTGAATTTTTTTTTTTTTCTGGACTTAGAAAATTTTCACACATGTCTCAGACTTCCAGAGAGGAGAGCATGTCAGTGCATGCATCCGATTTCAGTTCCAGAGCGATTCACCCGATGAGTCCTTCATACTTAGTCGTTTTTTGCAAAGTTTCTGACTTTTTGAAAATTTCACTTTTTTGTGAAAATCTCCGCTAAATGAGGTTATAGTATGTTAGAGGGCATCCCAGGAGGGCTCCAAATGTGTGGGTAAAATATATATCCCTTGGGGGGAAATTTGAAAAAAAGTTGAAAAATTTTTTTTTTCTGGACTTAGAAAATTTTCACACATGTCTCAGACTTCCAGAGAGGGGAGCATGTCAGTGTGCGCATCCGATTTCAGTTCCAGAGCAATTCACCCGATGAGTCCTTCATACTTAGTCAATTTTTGCAAAATTTCTGACTTTTTGAAAATTTCACTTTTTTGTGAAAGTCTCTGCTAAATGAGGTTATAGTATGTTAGAGGGCATCCCAGGAGTGTTCCAAATGTGTGGGTAAAATATATATCCCTTGGGGGGTAATTTGAAAAAAGTTGAAAAATTTTTTTTTTCTGGACTTGGAAAATTTTCACACATGTCTCAGACTTCCAGAGAGGGGAGCATGTCAGTGCGCGCATCCGATTTCAGTTCCAGAGCGATTCACCTGATGAGTCCTTCATACTTAGTCGTTTTTTGCAAAATTTCTGACTTTTTGAAAATTTCACTTTTTTGTGAAAGTCTCTGCTAAATGAGGTTATAGTATGTTAGAGGGCATCGCAGGAGGGCTCCAAATGTGTGGGTAAAATATATATCCCTTGGGGGGAAATTTGAAAAAAAGTTAATTTTTTTCTTTTTTCTGGACTTAGAGAATTTTCACACATGTCTCAGACTTCCAGAGATGGGAGCATGTCAGTGAGCGCATCCGATTTCAGTTCCAGAGCGATCCACCCGATGAGTCCTTCATACTTAGTCAATTTTTGCAAAATTTCTGACTTTTTGAAAATTTCACTTTTTTGTGAAAGTCTCTGCTAAATGAGGTTATAGTATGTTAGAGGGCATCGCAGGAGGGCTTCAAATGTGTGGGTAAAATATATATCCCTTGGGGGGAAATTTGAAAAAAAGTTAATTTTTTTCTTTTTTCTGGACTTAGAGAATTTTCACACATGTCTCAGACTTCCAGAGAGGGGAGCATGTCAGTGCGTGCATCCGATTTCTGTTCCAGAGCGATTCACCCGATGAATCCTTCATACTTAGTCGTTTTTTGCAAAATTTCTGACTTTTTGAAAATTTCACTTTTTTGTGAAAGTCTCTGCTAAATGAGGTTATAGTATGTTAGAGGGCATCGCAGGAGGGCTCCAAATGTGTGGGTAAAATATATATCCCTTGGGGGGAAATTTATAAAAAAGTTGAAAAAATTTTTTTTTCTCGACTTAGAAAATTTTCACACATGTCTCAGACTTCCAGAGAGGGGAGCATGTCTGTAAGCGCATCCGATTTCAGTTCTAGAGCGTTTCACCCGATGAGTCCTTCATACTTAGTCGTTTTTTGGAAAAATTTTCACTTTTTGAAAATTTCACTTTTTTGTGAAAATCTCTGCTAAATGAGGTTATAGTATGTTAGAGGGCATCCCAGGAGTGTTCCAAATGTGTGGGTAAAATATATATCCCTTGGGGGGTAATTTGAAAAAAAGTTGAAAAAATTTTTTTTTCTGGACTTAGAAAATTTTCACACATGTCTCAGACTTCCAGAGAGGGGAGCATGTCAGTGCGTGCATCCGATTTCAGTTCCAGAGCGATTCACCCGATGAGTCCTTCATACTTAGTCGTTTTTTGCAAAATTTCTGACTTTTTGAAAATTTCACTTTTTTGTGAAAGTCTCTGCTAAATGAGGTTATAGTATGTTAGAGGGCATCGCAGGAGGGCTCCAAATGTGTGGGTAAAATATATATCCCTTGGGGGGAAATTTATAAAAAAGTTGAAAAAATTTTTTTTTCTGGACTTAGAAAATTTAAACACATGTCTCAGACTTCCAGAGAGGGGAGCATGTCAGTGCGCGCATCCGATTTCAGTTACAGAGCGATTCACCCAATGAGTCCTTCATACTTAGTCGTTTTTTGCAAAATTTCTGACTTTTTGAAAATTTCACTTTTTTGTGAAAATCTCCGCTAAATGAGGTTATAGTATGTTAGAGGGCATCCCAGGAGGGCTCCAAATGTGTGGGTAAAATATATATCCCTTTGGGGGAAATTTGAAAAAAAGGTGAAATTTTTTTTTTTTCTGGAATTAAAAAATTTTCACACATGTCTCAGACTTCCAGAGAGGGGAGCATGTCAGTGCGCGCATCCGATTTCAGTTCCAGAGCGATTCACCCGATGAGTCCTTCATACTTAGTCGTTTTTTGCAAAATTTCTGACTTTATTGAAAATTTCACTTTTTTGTGAAAATCTCTGCTAAATGAGGTTATAGTATGTTAGAGGGCATCCCAGGAGTGTTCCAAATGTGTGGGTAAAATACATATCCCTTGGGGGGTAATTTGAAAAAAAGTTAAATTTTTTTTTTTTTCTGGACTTAGAGAATTTTCACACATGTCTCAGACTTCCAGAGAGGGGAGCATGTCAGTGAGCGCATCCGATTTCAGTTCCAGAGCGTTACACCCGATGAGTCCTTCATACTTAGTCGTTTTTTGGAAAATTTTCACTTTTTGAAAATTTCACTTTTTTGTGAAACTCTCCGCTAAATGAGGTTATAGTATGTTAGAGGGCATCCCTGGAGGGCTCCAAATGTGTGGGTAAAATATATATCCCTTGGGGGGAAATTTGAAAAAAAATTGAAAAATTTTTTTTTTCTGGACTTAGAAAATTTTCACACATGTCTCAGACTTCCAGAGAGCATGTCTGTAAGCGCATCCAATTTCAGTTCCAGAGCGTTTCACCCGATGAGTCCTTCATACTTAGTCATTTTTTGGAAAAATTTTCACTTTTTGAAAATTTCACTTTTTTGTGAAAATCTCTGCTAAATGAGGTTATAGTATGTTAGAGGGCATCCCAGGAGTGTTCCAAATGTGTGGGTAAAATATATATCCCTTGGGGGGTAATTTGAAAAAAAGTTGAAAAATTTTTTTTTTCTGGACTTAGAAAATTTTCACACATGTCTCAGACTTCCAGAGAGGGGAGCATGTCAGTGCGTGCATCCGATTTCAGTTCCAGAGCGATTCACCCGATGAGTCCTTCATACTTAGTCGTTTTTTGCAAAATTTCTGACTTTTTGAAAATTTCACTTTTTTGTGAAAATCTCCGCTAAATGAGGTTATAGTATGTTAGAGGGCATCCCAGGAGGGCTCCAAATGTGTGGGTAAAATATATATCCCTTTGGGGGAAATTTGAAAAAAAGTTGAAATTTTTTTTTTTTCTGGAATTAAAAAATTTTCACACATGTCTCAGACTTCCAGAGAGGGGAGCATGTCAGTGCGCGCATCCGATTTCAGTTCCAGAGCGATTCACCCGATGAGTCCTTCATACTTAGTCGTTTTTTGCAAAATTTCTGACTTTATTGAAAATTTCACTTTTTTGTGAAAATCTCTGCTAAATGAGGTTATAGTATGTTAGAGGGCATCCCAGGAGTGTTCCAAATGTGTGGGTAAAATACATATCCCTTGGGGGGTAATTTGAAAAAAGTTGAAAAATTTTTTTTTTCTGGACTTAGAAAATTTTCACACATGTCTCAGACTTCCAGAGAGGGGAGCATGTCAGTGAGCGCATCCGATTTCAGTTCCAGAGCGATCCACCCGATGAGTCCTTCATACTTAGTCAATTTTTGCAAAATTTCTGACTTTTTGAAAATTTCACTTTTTTGTGAAAATCTCTGCTAAATGAGGTTATAGTATGTTAGAGGGCATCCCAGGAGGGCTCCAAATGTGTGGGTAAAATATATATCCCTTGGGGGGAAATTTATAAAAAAGTTGAAAAAATTTTTTTTTCTCGACTTAGAAAATTTTCACACATGTCTCAGACTTCCAGAGAGGGGAGCATGTCAGTGCGCGCATCCGATTTCAGTTACAGAGCGATTCACCCGATGAGTCCTTCATACTTAGTCGTTTTTTGCAAAATTTCTGACTTTTTGAAAATTTCACTTTTTTGTGAAAATCTCCGCTAAATGAGGTTATAGTATGTTAGAGGGCATCCCAGGAGGGCTCCAAATGTGTGGGTAAAATAAATATCCCTTTGGGGGAAATTTGAAAAAAAGTTGAAATTTTTTTTTTTTCTGGAATTAAAAAATTTTCACACATGTCTCAGACTTCCAGAGAGGGGAGCATGTCAGTGCGCGCATCCGATTTCAGTTCCAGAGCGATTCACCCGATGAGTCCTTCATACTTAGTCGTTTTTTGCAAAATTTCTGACTTTATTGAAAATTTCACTTTTTTGTGAAAATCTCTGCTAAATGAGGTTATAGTATGTTAGAGGGCATCCCAGGAGTGTTCCAATTGTGTGGGTAAAATACATATCCCTTGGGGGGTAATTTGAAAAAAGTTGAAAAAATTTTTTTTTCTGGACTTAGAAAATTTTCACACATGTCTCAGACTTCCAGAGAGGGGTGCATGTCAGTGCGCGCATCCGATTTCAGTTCCAGAGCGATTCACCCGATGAGTCCTTCATACTTAGTCGTTTTTTGCAAAATTTCTGACTTTTTGAAAATTTCACTTTTTTGTGAAAGTCTCTGCTAAATGAGGTTATAGTATGTTAGAGGGCATCGCAGGAGGGCTCCAAATGTGTGGGTAAAATATATATCCCTTGGGGGGTAATTTGAAAAAAAGTTAATTTTTTTTTTTTTTCTGGACTTAGAGAATTTTCACACATGTCTCAGACTTCCAGAGAGGGGAGCATGTCAGTGAGCGCATCCGATTTCAGTTCCAGAGCGTTACACCCGATGAGTCCTTCATACTTAGTCGTTTTTTGGAAAATTTTCACTTTTTGAAAATTTCACTTTTTTGTGAAACTCTCCGCTAAATGAGGTTATAGTATGTTAGAGGGCATCCCTGGAGGGCTCCAAATGTGTGGGTAAAATATATATCCCTTGGGGGGAAATTTGAAAAAAAATTGAAAAATTTTTTTTTCTGGACTTAGAAAATTTTCACACATGTCTCAGACTTCCAGAGAGCATGTCTGTAAGCGCATCCAATTTCAGTTCCAGAGCGTTTCACCCGATGAGTCCTTCATACTTAGTCGTTTTTTGCAAAATTTCTGACTTTTTGAAAATTTCACTTTTTTGTGAAAGTCTCTGCTAAATGAGGTTATAGTATGTTAGAGGGCATCGCAGGAGGGCTCCAAATGTGTGGGTAAAATATATATCCCTTGGGGGGAAATTTATAAAAAAGTTGAAAAAATTTTTTTTTCTCGACTTAGAAAATTTTCACACATGTCTCAGACTTCCAGAGAGGGGAGCATGTCTGTAAGCGCATCCGATTTCAGTTCCAGAGCGTTTCACCCAATGAGTCCTTCATACTTAGTCGTTTTTTGGAAAAATCTCACTTTTTGAAAATTTCACCTTTTTGTGAAAATCTCTGCTAAATGAGGTTATAGTATGTTAGAGGGCATCCCAGGAGGGCTCCAAATGTGTAGGTAAAATATATATCCCTTGGGGGGTAATTTGAAAAAAAGTTGAAAAATTTTTTTTTTCTGGACTTAGAAAATTTAAACACATGTCTCAGACTTCCAGAGAGGGGAGCATGTCAGTGCGCGCATCCGATTTCAGTTACAGAGCGATTCACCCGATGAGTCCTTCATACTTAGTCGTTTTTTGCAAAATTTCTGACTTTTTGAAAATTTCACTTTTTTGTGAAAATCTCCGCTAAATGAGGTTATAGTATGTTAGAGGGCATCCCAGGAGGGCTCCAAATGTGTGGGTAAAATATATATCCCTTTGGGGGAAATTTGAAAAAAAGTTGAAATTTTTTTTTTTTCTGGAATTAAAAAATTTTCACACATGTCTCAGACTTCCAGAGAGGGGAGCATGTCAGTGCGCGCATCCGATTTCAGTTCCAGAGCGATTCACCCGATGAGTCCTTCATACTTAGTCGTTTTTTGCAAAATTTCTGACTTTATTGAAAATTTCACTTTTTTGTGAAAATCTCTGCTAAATGAGGTTATAGTATGTTAGAGGGCATCCCAGGAGTGTTCCAATTGTGTGGGTAAAATACATATCCCTTGGGGGGTAATTTGAAAAAAGTTGAAAAATTTTTTTTTTCTGGACTTAGAAAATTTTCACACATGTCTCAGACTTCCAGAGAGGGGAGCATGTCAGTGCGCGCATCCGATTTCAGTTCCAGAGCGATTCACCCGATGAGTCCTTCATACTTAGTCGTTTTTTGCAAAATTTCTGACTTTTTGAAAATTTCACTTTTTTGTGAAAGTCTCTGCTAAATGAGGTTATAGTATGTTAGAGGGCATCGCAGGAGGGCTCCAAATGTGTGGGTAAAATATATATCCCTTGGGGGGTAATTTGAAAAAAAGTTAAATTTTTTTTTTTTTCTGGACTTAGAGAATTTTCACACATGTCTCAGACTTCCAGAGAGGGGAGCATGTCAGTGAGCGCATCCGATTTCAGTTCCAGAGCGTTACACCCGATGAGTCCTTCATACTTAGTCGTTTTTTGGAAAATTTTCACTTTTTGAAAATTTCACTTTTTTGTGAAACTCTCCGCTAAATGAGGTTATAGTATGTTAGAGGGCATCCCTGGAGGGCTCCAAATGTGTGGGTAAAATATATATCCCTTGGGGGGAAATTTGAAAAAAAATTGAAAAATTTTTTTTTTCTGGACTTAGAAAATTTTCACACATGTCTCAGACTTCCAGAGAGCATGTCTGTAAGCGCATCCAATTTCAGTTCCAGAGCGTTTCACCCGATGAGTCCTTCATACTTAATCGTTTTTTGCAAAATTTCTGACTTTTTGAAAATTTCACTTTTTTGTGAAAATCTCCGCTAAATGAGGTTATAGTATGTTAGAGGGAATCCCAGGAGGGCTCCAAATGTGTGGGTAAAATATATATCCCTTGGGGGGAAATTTGAAAAAAAGTTAAATTTTTTTTTTTTTCTGGACTTAGAGAATTTTCACACATGTCTCAGACTTCCAGAGAGGGGAGCATGTCAGTGAGCGCATCCGATTTCAGTTCCAGAGCGATCCACCCGATGAGTCCTTCATACTTAGTCAATTTTTGCAAAATTTCTGACTTTTTGAAAATTTCACTTTTTTGTGAAAATCTCCGCTAAATGAGGTTATAGTATGTTAGAGGGCATCCCAGGAGGGCTCCAAATGTGTGGGTAAAATATATATCCCTTGGGGGGAAATTTATAAAAAAGTTGAAAAAATTTTTTTTTCTCGACTTAGAAAATTTTCACACATGTCTCAGACTTCCAGAGAGGGGAGCATGTCTGTAAGCGCATCCGATTTCAGTTCCAGAGCGTTTCACCCGATGAGTCCTTCATACTTAGTCGTTTTTTGGAAAAATCTCACTTTTTGAAAATTTCACTTTTTTTGTGAAAATCTCTGCTAACTGAGGTTATAGTATGTTAGAGGGCATCCCAGGAGGGCTCCAAATGTGTGGGTAAAATATATATCCCTTGGGGGGAAATTTGAAAAAAAGTTGAAAAATTTTTTTTTTCTGAACTTAGAAAATTTTCACACATGTCTCAGACTTCCAGAGAGCATGTCTGTAAGCGCATCCGATTTCAGTTCTAGAGCGTTTCACCCGATGAGTCCTTCATACTTAGTCGTTTTTTGGAAAAATTTTCACTTTTTGAAAATTTCACTTTTTTGTGAAAATCTCTGCTAAATGAGGTTATAGTATGTTAGAGGGTATCCCAGGAGTGTTCCAAATGTGTGGGTAAAATATATATCCCTTGGGGGGTAATTTGAAAAAAAGTTGAAAAAATTTTTTTTTCTGGACTTAGAAAATTTTCACACATGTCTCAGACTTCCAGAGAGGGGAGCATGTCTGTAAGCGCATCCGATTTCAGTTCCAGAGCGTTTCACCCGATGAGTCCTTCATACTTAGTCGTTTTTTGCAAAATTTCTGACTTTTTGAAAATTTCACTTTTTTGTGAAAGTCTCTGCTAAATGAGGTTATAGTATGTTAGAGGGCATCCCAGGAGGGCTCCAAATGTGTGGGTAAAATATATATCCCTTTGGGGGAAATTTGAAAAAAAGGTGAAATTTTTTTTTTTTCTGGAATTAAAAAATTTTCACACATGTCTCAGACTTCCAGAGAGGGGAGCATGTCAGTGCGCGCATCCGATTTCAGTTCCAGAGCGATTCACCCGATGAGTCCTTCATACTTAGTCGTTTTTTGCAAAATTTCTGACTTTATTGAAAATTTCACTTTTTTGTGAAAATCTCTGCTAAATGAGGTTATAGTATGTTAGAGGGCATCCCAGGAGTGTTCCAATTGTGTGGGTAAAATACATATCCCTTGGGGGGTAATTTGAAAAAAGTTGAAAAATTTTTTTTTTCTGGACTTAGAAAATTTTCACACATGTCTCAGACTTCCAGAGAGGGGAGCATGTCAGTGCGCGCATCCGATTTCAGTTCCAGAGCGATTCACCCGATGAGTCCTTCATACTTAGTCGTTTTTTGCAAAATTTCTGACTTTTTGAAAATTTCACTTTTTTGTGAAAGTCTCTGCTAAATGAGGTTATAGTATGTTAGAGGGCATCGCAGGAGGGCTCCAAATGTGTGGGTAAAATATATATCCCTTGGGGGGTAATTTGAAAAAAAGTTAAATTTTTTTTTTTTTCTGGACTTAGAGAATTTTCACACATGTCTCAGACTTCCAGAGAGGGGAGCATGTCAGTGAGCGCATCCGATTTCAGTTCCAGAGCGTTACACCCGATGAGTCCTTCATACTTAGTCGTTTTTTGGAAAATTTTCACTTTTTGAAAATTTCACTTTTTTGTGAAACTCTCCGCTAAATGAGGTTATAGTATGTTAGAGGGCATCCCTGGAGGGCTCCAAATGTGTGGGTAAAATATATATCCCTTGGGGGGAAATTTGAAAAAAAATTGAAAAATTTTTTTTTTCTGGACTTAGAAAATTTTCACACATGTCTCAGACTTCCAGAGAGCATGTCTGTAAGCGCATCCAATTTCAGTTCCAGAGCGTTTCACCCGATGAGTCCTTCATACTTAATCGTTTTTTGCAAAATTTCTGACTTTTTGAAAATTTCACTTTTTTGTGAAAATCTCCGCTAAATGAGGTTATAGTATGTTAGAGGGAATCCCAGGAGGGCTCCAAATGTGTGGGTAAAATATATATCCCTTGGGGGGAAATTTGAAAAAAAGTTAAATTTTTTTTTTTTTCTGGACTTAGAGAATTTTCACACATGTCTCAGACTTCCAGAGAGGGGAGCATGTCAGTGAGCGCATCCGATTTCAGTTCCAGAGCGATCCACCCGATGAGTCCTTCATACTTAGTCAATTTTTGCAAAATTTCTGACTTTTTGAAAATTTCACTTTTTTGTGAAAATCTCCGCTAAATGAGGTTATAGTATGTTAGAGGGCATCCCAGGAGGGCTCCAAATGTGTGGGTAAAATATATATCCCTTGGGGGGAAATTTATAAAAAAGTTGAAAAAATTTTTTTTTCTCGACTTAGAAAATTTTCACACATGTCTCAGACTTCCAGAGAGGGGAGCATGTCTGTAAGCGCATCCGATTTCAGTTCCAGAGCGTTTCACCCGATGAGTCCTTCATACTTAGTCGTTTTTTGGAAAAATCTCACTTTTTGAAAATTTCACTTTTTTTGTGAAAATCTCTGCTAACTGAGGTTATAGTATGTTAGAGGGCATCCCAGGAGGGCTCCAAATGTGTGGGTAAAATATATATCCCTTGGGGGGAAATTTGAAAAAAAGTTGAAAAATTTTTTTTTTCTGAACTTAGAAAATTTTCACACATGTCTCAGACTTCCAGAGAGCATGTCTGTAAGCGCATCCGATTTCAGTTCTAGAGCGTTTCACCCGATGAGTCCTTCATACTTAGTCGTTTTTTGGAAAAATTTTCACTTTTTGAAAATTTCACTTTTTTGTGAAAATCTCTGCTAAATGAGGTTATAGTATGTTAGAGGGTATCCCAGGAGTGTTCCAAATGTGTGGGTAAAATATATATCCCTTGGGGGGTAATTTGAAAAAAAGTTGAAAAAATTTTTTTTTCTGGACTTAGAAAATTTTCACACATGTCTCAGACTTCCAGAGAGGGGAGCATGTCTGTAAGCGCATCCGATTTCAGTTCCAGAGCGTTTCACCCGATGAGTCCTTCATACTTAGTCGTTTTTTGCAAAATTTCTGACTTTTTGAAAATTTCACTTTTTTGTGAAAGTCTCTGCTAAATGAGGTTATAGTATGTTAGAGGGCATCCCAGGAGGGCTCCAAATGTGTGGGTAAAATATATATCCCTTTGGGGGAAATTTGAAAAAAAGGTGAAATTTTTTTTTTTTCTGGAATTAAAAAATTTTCACACATGTCTCAGACTTCCAGAGAGGGGAGCATGTCAGTGCGCGCATCCGATTTCAGTTCCAGAGCGTTTCACCCAATGAGTCCTTCATACTTAGTCGTTTTTTGGAAAAATCTCACTTTTTGAAAATTTCACTTTTTTGTGAAAATCTCTGCTAAATGAGGTTATAGTATGTTAGAGGGCATCCCAGGAGGGCTCCAAATGTGTAGGTAAAATATATATCCCTTGGGGGGTAATTTGAAAAAAAGTTGAAAAAATTTTTTTTTCTGGACTTAGAAAATTTAAACACATGTCTCAGACTTCCAGAGAGGGGAGCATGTCAGTGCGCGCATCCGATTTCAGTTACAGAGCGATTCACCCGATGAGTCCTTCATACTTAGTCGTTTTTTGCAAAATTTCTGACTTTTTGAAAATTTCACTTTTTTGTGAAAATCTCCGCTAAATGAGGTTATAGTATGTTAGAGGGCATCCCAGGAGGGCTCCAAATGTGTGGGTAAAATATATATCCCTTGGGGGGAAATTTGAAAAAAAGTTGAAAAATTTTTTTTTCTGGACTTAGAAAATTTTCACACATGTCTCAGACTTCCAGAGAGGGGAGCATGTCAGTGCGCGCATCCGATTTCAGTTCCAGAGCGATTCACCCGATGAGTCCTTCATACTTAGTCGTTTTTTGCAAAATTTCTGACTTTATTGAAAATTTCACTTTTTTGTGAAAATCTCTGCTAAATGAGGTTATAGTATGTTAGAGGGCATCCCAGGAGTGTTCCAATTGTGTGGGTAAAATACATATCCCTTGGGGGGTAATTTGAAAAAAGTTGAAAATTTTTTTTTTTCTGGACTTAGAAAATTTTCACACATGTCTCAGACTTCCAGAGAGGGGAGCATGTCAGTGCGCGCATCCGATTTCAGTTCCAGAGCGATTCACCCGATGAGTCCTTCATACTTAGTCGTTTTTTGCAAAATTTCTGACTTTTTGAAAATTTCACTTTTTTGTGAAAGTCTCTGCTAAATGAGGTTATAGTATGTTAGAGGGCATCGCAGGAGGGCTCCAAATGTGTGGGTAAAATATATATCCCTTGGGGGGTAATTTGAAAAAAAGTTAAATTTTTTTTTTTTTCTGGACTTAGAGAATTTTCACACATGTCTCAGACTTCCAGAGAGGGGAGCATGTCAGTGAGCGCATCCGATTTCAGTTCCAGAGCGTTACACCCGATGAGTCCTTCATACTTAGTCGTTTTTTGGAAAATTTTCACTTTTTGAAAATTTCACTTTTTTGTGAAACTCTCCGCTAAATGAGGTTATAGTATGTTAGAGGGCATCCCTGGAGGGCTCCAAATGTGTGGGTAAAATATATATCCCTTGGGGGGAAATTTGAAAAAAAATTGAAAAATTTTTTTTTTCTGGACTTAGAAAATTTTCACACATGTCTCAGACTTCCAGAGAGCATGTCTGTAAGCGCATCCAATTTCAGTTCCAGAGCGTTTCACCCGATGAGTCCTTCATACTTAATCGTTTTTTGCAAAATTTCTGACTTTTTGAAAATTTCACTTTTTTGTGAAAATCTCCGCTAAATGAGGTTATAGTATGTTAGAGGGCATCCCAGGAGGGCTCCAAATGTGTGGGTAAAATATATATCCCTTTGGGGGAAATTTGAAAAAAAGGTGAAATTTTTTTTTTTTTCTGGACTTAGAGAATTTTCACACATGTCTCAGACTTCCAGAGAGGGGAGCATGTCAGTGAGCGCATCCGATTTCAGTTCCAGAGCGATCCACCCGATGAGTCCTTCATACTTAGTCAATTTTTGCAAAATTTCTGACTTTTTGAAAATTTCACTTTTTTGTGAAAATCTCTGCTAAATGAGGTTATAGTATGTTAGAGGGCATCCCAGGAGGGCTCCAAATGTGTGGGTAAAATATATATCCCTTGGGGGGAAATTTATAAAAAAGTTGAAAAAATTTTTTTTTCTCGACTTAGAAAATTTTCACACATGTCTCAGACTTCCAGAGAGGGGAGCATGTCTGTAAGCGCATCCGATTTCAGTTCCAGAGCGTTTCACCCGATGAGTCCTTCATACTTAGTCGTTTTTTGGAAAAATCTCACTTTTTGAAAATTTCACTTTTTTGTGAAAATCTCTGCTAAATGAGGTTATAGTATGTTAGAGGGCATCCCAGGAGGGCTCCAAATGTGTAGGTAAAATATATATCCCTTGGGGGGTAATTTGAAAAAAAGTTGAAAAATTTTTTTTTTCTGGACTTAGAAAATTTAAACACATGTCTCAGACTTCCAGAGAGGGGAGCATGTCAGTGCGCGCATCCGATTTCAGTTACAGAGCGATTCACCCGATGAGTCCTTCATACTTAGTCGTTTTTTGCAAAATTTCTGACTTTTTGAAAATTTCACTTTTTTGTGAAAATCTCCGCTAAATGAGGTTATAGTATGTTAGAGGGCATCCCAGGAGGGCTCCAAATGTGTGGGTAAAATATATATCCCTTTGGGGGAAATTTGAAAAAAAGGTGAAATTTTTTTTTTTTCTGGAATTAAAAAATTTTCACACATGTCTCAGACTTCCAGAGAGGGGAGCATGTGAGTGCGCGCATCCGATTTCAGTTCCAGAGCGATTCACCCGATGAGTCCTTCATACTTAGTCGTTTTTTGCAAAATTTCTGACTTTATTGAAAATTTCACTTTTTTATGAAAATCTCTGCTAAATGAGGTTATAGTATGTTTAGAGGGCATCCCAGGAGGGCTCCAAATGTGTGGGTAAAATAAATATCCCTTGGGGGGTAATTTGAAAAAAAGTTGAAAAATTTTTTTTTTCTGGACTTAGAAAATTTTCACACATGTCTCAGACTTCCAGAGAGGGGAGCATGTCAGTGCGCGCATCCGATTTCAGTTCCAGAGCGATTCACCCGATGAGTCCTTCATACTTAGTCGTTTTTTGCAAAATTTCTGACTTTTTGAAAATTTCACTTTTTTGTGAAAGTCTCTGCTAAATGCGGTTATAGTATGTTAGAGGGCATCGCAGGAGGGCTCCAAATGTGTGGGTAAAATATATATCCCTTGGGGGGAAATTTGAAAAAAAGTTAATTTTTTTTTTTTCTGGACTTAGAGAATTTTCACACATGTCTCAGACTTCCAGAGAGGGGAGCATGTCAGTGAGCGCATCCGATTTCAGTTCCAGAGCGATCCACCCGATGAGTCCGTCATACTTAGTCAATTTTTGCAAAATTTCTGACTTTTTGAAAATTTCACTTTTTTGTGAAAATCTCTGCTAAATTAGGTTATAGTATGTTAGAGGGCATCCCAGGAGGGCTCCAAATGTGTGGGTAAAATATATATCCCTTGGGGGGAAATTTGAAAAAAAGTTAATTTTTTTCTTTTTTCTGGACTTAGAGAATTTTCACACATGTCTCAGACTTCCAGAGAGGGGAGCATGTCTGTAAGCGCATCCAATTTCAGTTCCAGAGCGTTTCACCCGATGAGTCCTTCATACTTAGTCATTTTTTGGAAAAATTTTCACTTTTTGAAAATTTCACTTTTTTGTGAAAATCTCTGCTAAATGAGGTTATAGTATGTTAGAGGGCATCCCAGGAGTGCTCCAAATGTGTGGGTAAAATATATATCCCTTGGGGGGAAATTTGAAAAAAAATTGAAAAAATTTTTTTTTCTGGACTTAGAAAATTTTCACACATGTCTCAGACTTCCAGAGAGCATGTCTGTAAGCGCATCCAATTTCAGTTCCAGAGCGTTTCACCCGATGAGTCCTTCATACTTAGTCATTTTTAGGAAAAATTGTCACTTTTTGAAAATTTCACTTTTTTGTGAAAATCTCTGCTAAATGAGGTTATAGTATGTTAGAGGGCATCCCAGGAGTGTTCCAAATGTGTGGGTAAAATATATATCCCTTGGCGGGTAATTTGAAAAAAAGTTGAAAATTTTTTTTTTTCTGGACTTAGAAAATTTTCACACATGTCTCAGACTTCCAGAGAGGGGAGCATGTCTGTAAGCGCATCCAATTTCAGTTCCAGAGCGTTTCACCCGATGAGTCCTTCATACTTAGTCATTTTTTGGAAAAATTTTCACTTTTTGAAAATTTCACTTTTTTGTGAAAATCTCTGCTAAATGAGGTTATAGTATGTTAGAGGACATCCCAGGAGTGTTCCAAATGTGTGGGTAAAATATATATCCCTTGGGGGGTAATTTGAAAAAAAGTTGAAAAAATTTTTTTTTCTGGACTCAGAAAATTTTCACACATGTCTCAGACTTCCAGAGAGGGGAGCATGTCAGTGCGTGCATCCGATTTCAGTTCCAGAGCGATTCACCCGATGAGTCCTTCATACTTAGTCAATTTTTGCAAAATTTCTGACTTTTTGAAAATTTCACTTTTTTGTGAAAGTCTCTGCTAAATGAGGTTATAGTATGTTAGAGGGCATCGCAGGAGGGTTCCAAATGTGTGGGTAAAATATATATTCCTTGGGGGAAATTTGAAAAAAGTTAAATTTTTTTTTTTTTCTGGACTTAGAGAATTTTCACACATGTCTCAGACTTCCAGAGAGGGGAGCATGTCAGTGCATGCATCCGATTTCAGTTCCAGAGTGATTCACCCGATGAGTCCTTCATACTTAATCGTCTTTTGCAAAATTTCTGACTTTTTGAAAATTTCACTTTTTTGTGAAAATCTCCGCTAAATGAGGTTATAGTATGTTAGAGGGCATCCCAGGAGGGCTCCAAATGTGTGGGTAAAATATATATCCCTTGGGGGGAAATTTGAAAAAAAGTTAAATTTTTTTTTTTTTCTGGACTTAGAGAATTTTCACACATGTCTCAGACTTCCAGAGAGGGGAGCATGTCAGTGAGCGCATCCGATTTCAGTTCCAGAGCGATCCACCCGATGAGTCCTTCATACTTAGTCAATTTTTGCAAAATTTCTGACTTTTTGAAAATTTCACTTTTTTGTGAAAATCTCTGCTAAATGAGGTTATAGTATGTTAGAGGGCATCCCAGGAGGGCTCCAAATGTGTGGGTAAAATATATATCCCTTGGGGGGAAATTTATAAAAAAGTTGAAAAAATTTTTTTTTCTCGACTTAGAAAATTTTCACACATGTCTCAGACTTCCAGAGAGGGGAGCATGTCTGTAAGCGCATCCGATTTCAGTTCCAGAGCGTTTCACCCGATGAGTCCTTCATACTTAGTCGTTTTTTGGAAAAATCTCACTTTTTGAAAATTTCACTTTTTTGTGAAAATCTCTGCTAAATGAGGTTATAGTATGTTAGAGGGCATCCCAGGAGGGCTCCAAATGTGTATGTAAAATTTATATCCCTTGGGGGGTAATTTGAAAAAAAGTTGAAAAATTTTTTTTTTCTGGACTTAGAAAATTTAAACACATGTCTCAGACTTCCAGAGAGGGGAGCATGTCAGTGCGCGCATCCGATTTCAGTTACAGTGCGATTCACCCGATGAGTCCTTCATACTTAGTCGTTTTTTGCAAAATTTCTGACTTTTTGAAAATTTCACTTTTTTGTGAAAATCTCCGCTAAATGAGGTTATAGTATGTTAGAGGGCATCCCAGGAGGGCTCCAAATGTGTGGGTAAAATATATATCCCTTTGGGGGAAATTTGAAAAAAAGTTGAAATTTTTTTTTTTTCTGGAATTAAAAAATTTTCACACATGTCTCAGACTTCCAGAGAGGGGAGCATGTCAGTGCGCGCATCCGATTTCAGTTCCAGAGCGATTCACCCGATGAGTCCTTCATACTTAGTCGTTTTTTGCAAAATTTCTGACTTTATTGAAAATTTCACTTTTTTGTGAAAATCTCTGCTAAATGAGGTTATAGTATGTTTAGAGGGCATCCCAGGAGGGCTCCAAATGTGTGGGTAAAATAAATATCCCTTGGGGGGTAATTTGAAAAAAAGTTGAAAAATTTTTTTTTTCTGGACTTAGAAAATTTTCACACATGTCTCAGACTTCCAGAGAGGGGAGCATGTAAGTGCATGCATCCGATTTCAGTTCCAGAGCGATTCACCCGATGAGTCCTTCATACTTAGTCGTTTTTTGCAAAATTTCTGACTTTTTTAAAATTTCACTTTTTTGTGAAAATCTCCGCTAAATGAGGTTATAGTATGTTAGAGGGCATCCCAGGAGGGCTCCAAATGTGTGGGAAAAATATATATCCCTTGGGGGGAAATTTGAAAAAAAGTTGAAAATTTTTTTTTTTTCTGGAATTAAAAAATTTTCACACATGTCTCAGACTTCCAGAGAGGGGAGCATGTCAGTGCGCGCATCCGATTTCAGTTCCAGAGCGATTCACCCGATGAGTCCTTCATACTTAGTCGTTTTTTGCAAAATTTCTGACTTTTTGAAAATTTCACTTTTTTGTGAAAGTCTCTGCTAAATGCGGTTATAGTATGTTAGAGGGCATCGCAGGAGGGCTCCAAATGTGTGGGTAAAATATATATCCCTTGGGGGGAAATTTGAAAAAAAGTTAATTTTTTTTTTTTCTGGACTTAGAGAATTTTCACACATGTCTCAGACTTCCAGAGAGGGGAGCATGTCAGTGAGCGCATCCGATTTCAGTTCCAGAGCGTTACACCCGATGAGTCCTTCATACTTAGTCGTTTTTTGGAAAAATTTTCACTTTTTGAAAATTTCACTTTTTTGTGAAAATCTCCGCTAAATGAGGTTATAGTATGTTAGAGGGCATCCCTGGAGGGCTCCAAATGTGTGGGTAAAATATATATCCCTTGGGGGGAAATTTGAAAAAAAATTGAAAAAATTTTTTTTTCTGGACTTAGAAAATTTTCACACATGTCTCAGACTTCCAGAGAGCATGTCTGTAAGCGCATCCAATTTCAGTTCCAGAGCGTTTCACCCGATGAGTCCTTCATACTTAGTCATTTTTTGGAAAAATTTTCACTTTTTGAAAATTTCACTTTTTTGTGAAAATCTCTGCTAAATGAGGTTATAGTATGTTAGAGGGCATCCCAGGAGTGTTCCAAATGTGTGGGTAAAATATATATCCCTTGGGGGGTAATTTGAAAAAAAGTTGAAAAAATTTTTTTTTCTGGACTTAGAAAATTTTCACACATGTCTCAGACTTCCAGAGAGGGGAGCATGTCAGTGCGTGCATCCGATTTCAGTTCCAGAGCGATTCACCCGATGAGTCCTTCATACTTAGTCGTTTTTTGCAAAATTTCTGACTTTTTGAAAATTTCACTTTTTTGTGAAAGTCTCTGCTAAATGAGGTTATAGTATGTTAGAGGGCATCGCAGGAGGGTTCCAAATGTGTGGGTAAAATATATATTCCTTGGGGGAAATTTGAAAAAAGTTAAATTTTTTTTTTTTTCTGGACTTAGAGAATTTTCACACATGTCTCAGACTTCCAGAGAGGGGAGCATGTCAGTGCATGCATCCGATTTCAGTTCCAGAGTGATTCACCCGATGAGTCCTTCATACTTAATCGTTTTTTGCAAAATTTCTGACTTTTTGAAAATTTCACTTTTTTGTGAAAATCTCCGCTAAATGAGGTTATAGTATGTTAGAGGGCATCCCAGGAGGGCTCCAAATGTGTGGGTAAAATATATATCCCTTGGGGGGAAATTTATAAAAAAGTTGAAAAATTTTTTTTTTCTCGACTTAGAAAATTTTCACACATGTCTCAGACTTCCAGAGAGGGGAGCATGTCTGTAAGCGCATCCGATTTCAGTTCCAGAGCGTTTCACCCGATGAGTCCTTCATACTTAGTCGTTTTTTGGAAAAATCTCACTTTTTGAAAATTTCACTTTTTTGTGAAAATCTCTGCTAAATGAGGTTATAGTATGTTAGAGGGCATCCCAGGAGGGCTCCAAATGTGTATGTAAAATATATATCCCTTGGGGGGTAATTTGAAAAAAAGTTGAAAATTTTTTTTTTCTGGACTTAGAAAATTTAAACACATGTCTCAGACTTCCAGAGAGGGGAGCATGTCAGTGCGCGCATCCGATTTCAGTTACAGAGCGATTCACCCGATGAGTCCTTCATACTTAGTCGTTTTTTGCAAAATTTCTGACTTTTTGAAAATTTCACTTTTTTGTGAAAATCTCCGCTAAATGAGGTTATAGTATGTTAGAGGGCATCCCAGGAGGGCTCCAAATGTGTGGGTAAAATATATATCCCTTTGGGGGAAATTTGAAAAAAAGTTGAAATTTTTTTTTTTTCTGGAATTAAAAAATTTTCACACATGTCTCAGACTTCCAGAGAGGGGAGCATGTCAGTGCGCGCATCCGATTTCAGTTACAGAGTGATTCACCCGATGAGTCCTTCATACTTAGTCGTTTTTTGCAAAATTTCTGACTTTTTGAAAATTTCACTTTTTTGTGAAAATCTCCGCTAAATGAGGTTATAGTATGTTAGAGGGCATCCCAGGAGGGCTCCAAATGTGTGGGTAAAATATATATCCCTTTGGGGGAAATTTGAAAAAAAGTTGAAATTTTTTTTTTTTCTGGAATTAAAAAATTTTCACACATGTCTCAGACTTCCAGAGAGGGGAGCATGTCAGTGCGCGCATCCGATTTCAGTTCCAGAGCGATTCACCCGATGAGTCCTTCATACTTAGTCGTTTTTTGCAAAATTTCTGACTTTATTGAAAATTTCACTTTTTTGTGAAAATCTCTGCTAAATGAGGTTATAGTATGTTTAGAGGGCATCCCAGGAGGGCTCCAAATGTGTGGGTAAAATAAATATCCCTTGGGGGGTAATTTGAAAAAAAGTTGAAAAATTTTTTTTTTCTGGACTTAGAAAATTTTCACACATGTCTCAGACTTCCAGAGAGGGGAGCATGTAAGTGCATGCATCCGATTTCAGTTCCAGAGCGATTCACCCGATGAGTCCTTCATACTTAGTCGTTTTTTGCAAAATTTCTGACTTTTTTAAAATTTCACTTTTTTGTGAAAATCTCCGCTAAATGAGGTTATAGTATGTTAGAGGGCATCCCAGGAGGGCTCCAAATGTGTGGGTAAAATATATATCCCTTGGGGGGAAATTTGAAAAAAAGTTGAAATTTTTTTTTTTTCTGGAATTAAAAAATTTTCACACATGTCTCAGACTTCCAGAGAGGGGAGCATGTCAGTGCGCGCATCCGATTTCAGTTCCAGAGCGATTCACCCGATGAGTCCTTCATACTTAGTCGTTTTTTGCAAAATTTCTGACTTTTTGAAAATTTCACTTTTTTGTGAAAGTCTCTGCTAAATGCGGTTATAGTATGTTAGAGGGCATCGCAGGAGGGCTCCAAATGTGTGGGTAAAATGTATATCCCTTGGGGGGAAATTTGAAAAAAAGTTAATTTTTTTTTTTTCTGGACTTAGAGAATTTTCACACATGTCTCAGACTTCCAGAGAGGGGAGCATGTCAGTGAGCGCATCCGATTTCAGTTCCAGAGCGTTACACCCGATGAGTCCTTCATACTTAGTCGTTTTTTGGAAAAATTTTCACTTTTTGAAAATTTCACTTTTTTGTGAAAATCTCCGCTAAATGAGGTTATAGTATGTTAGAGGGCATCCCTGGAGGGCTCCAAATGTGTGGGTAAAAGATATATCCCTTGGGGGGAAATTTGAAAAAAAATTGAAAAATTTTTTTTTTCTGTACTTAGAAAATTTTCACACATGTCTCAGACTTCCAGAGAGCATGTCTGTAAGCGCATCCAATTTCAGTTCCAGAGCGTTTCACCCGATGAGTCCTTCATACTTAGTCATTTTTTGGAAAAATTTTCACTTTTTGAAAATTTCACTTTTTTGTGAAAATCTCTGCTAAATGAGGTTATAGTATGTTAGAGGGCATCCCAGGAGTGTTCCAAATGTGTGGGTAAAATATATATCCCTTGGGGGGTAATTTGAAAAAAAGTTGAATTTTTTTTTTTTTCTGGACTTAGAAAATTTTCACACATGTCTCAGACTTCCAGAGAGGGGAGCATGTCTGTAAGAGCATCCAATTTCAGTTCCAGAGCGTTTCATCCGATGATTCCTTCATACTTAGTCATTTTTTGGAAAAATTTTCACTTTTTGAAAATTTCACTTTTTTGTGAAAATCTCTGCTAAATGAGGTTATAGTATGTTAGAGGGCATCCCAGGAGTGTTCCAAATGTGTGGGTAAAATATATATCCCTTGGGGGGTAATTTGAAAAAAAGTTGAAAAAATTTTTTTTTCTGGACTTAGAAAATTTTCACACATGTCTCAGACTTCCAGAGAGGGGAGCATGTCAGTGCGTGCATCCGATTTCAGTTCCAGAGCGATTCACCCGATGAGTCCTTCATACTTAGTCGTTTTTTGCAAAATTTCTGACTTTTTGAAAATTTCACTTTTTTGTGAAAGTCTCTGCTAAATGAGGTTATAGTATGTTAGAGGGCATCGCAGGAGGGTTCCAAATGTGTGGGTAAAATATATATTCCTTGGGGGAAATTTGAAAAAAGTTAAATTTTTTTTTTTTTCTGGACTTAGAGAATTTTCACACATGTCTCAGACTTCCAGAGAGGGGAGCATGTCAGTGCATGCATCCGATTTCAGTTCCAGAGTGATTCACCCGATGAGTCCTTCATACTTAATCGTTTTTTGCAAAATTTCTGACTTTTTGAAAATTTCACTTTTTTGTGAAAATCTCCGCTAAATGAGGTTATAGTATGTTAGAGGGCATCCCAGGAGGGCTCCAAATGTGTGGGTAAAATATATATCCCTTGGGGGGAAATTTGAAAAAAAGTTAAATTTTTTTTTTTTTCTGGACTTAGAGAATTTTCACACATGTCTCAGACTTCCAGAGAGGGGAGCATGTCAGTGAGCGCATCCGATTTCAGTTCCAGAGCGATCCACCCGATGAGTCCTTCATACTTAGTCAATTTTTGCAAAATTTCTGACTTTTTGAAAATTTCACTTTTTTGTGAAAATCTCTGCTAAATGAGGTTATAGTATGTTAGAGGGCATCCCAGGAGGGCTCCAAATGTGTGGGTAAAATATATATCCCTTGGGGGGAAATTTATAAAAAAGTTGAAAAATTTTTTTTTTCTCGACTTAGAAAATTTTCACACATGTCTCAGACTTCCAGAGAGGGGAGCATGTCTGTAAGCGCATCCGATTTCAGTTCCAGAGCGTTTCACCCGATGAGTCCTTCATACTTAGTCGTTTTTTGGAAAAATCTCACTTTTTGAAAATTTCACTTTTTTGTGAAAATCTCTGCTAAATGAGGTTATAGTATGTTAGAGGGCATCCCAGGAGGGCTCCAAATGTGTAGGTAAAATATATATCCCTTGGGAGGTAATTTGAAAAAAAGTTGAAAAATTTTTTTTTTCTGGACTTAGAAAATTTAAACACATGTCTCAGACTTCCAGAGAGGGGAGCATGTCAGTGCGCGCATCCGATTTCAGTTACAGAGCGATTCACCCGATGAGTCCTTCATACTTAGTCGTTTTTTGCAAAATTTCTGACTTTTTGAAAATTTCACTTTTTTGTGAAAATCTCCGCTAAATGAGGTTATAGTATGTTAGAGGGCATCCCAGGAGGGCTCCAAATGTGTGGGTAAAATATATATCCCTTTGGGGGAAATTTGAAAAAAAGTTGAATTTTTTTTTTTTTCTGGAATTAAAAAATTTTCACACATGTCTCAGACTTCCAGAGAGGGGAGCATGTAAGTGCATGCATCCGATTTCAGTTCCAGAGCGATTCACCCGATGAGTCCTTCATACTTAGTCGTTTTTTGCAAAATTTCTGACTTTTTTAAAATTTCACTTTTTTGTGAAAATCTCCGCTAAATGAGGTTATAGTATGTTAGAGGGCATCCCAGGAGGGCTCCAAATGTGTGGGTAAAATATATATCCCTTGGGGGGAAATTTGAAAAAAAGTTGAAATTTTTTTTTTTTCTGGAATTAAAAAATTTTCACACATGTCTCAGACTTCCAGAGAGGGGAGCATGTCAGTGCGCGCATCCGATTTCAGTTCCAGAGCGATTCACCCGATGAGTCCTTCATACTTAGTCGTTTTTTGCAAAATTTCTGACTTTATTGAAAATTTCACTTTTTTGTGAAAATCTCTGCTAAATGAGGTTATAGTATGTTAGAGGGCATCCCAGGAGTGTTCCAAATGTGTGGGTAAAATATATATCCCTTGGGGGGTAATTTGAAAAAAGTTGAAAAATTTTTTTTTTCTGGACTTAGAAAATTTTCACACATGTCTCAGACTTCCAGAGAGGGGAGCATGTCAGTGCGCGCATCCGATTTCAGTTCCAGAGCGATTCACCCGATCAGTCCTTCATACTTAGCCGTTTTTTGCAAAATTTCTGACTTTTTGAAAATTTCACTCTTTTGTGAAAGTCTCTGCTAAATGCGGTTATAGTATGTTAGAGGGCATCGCAGGAGGGCTCCAAATGTGTGGGTAAAATATATATCCCTTGGGGGGAAATTTATAAAAAAGTTGAAAAATTTTTTTTTTCTCGACTTAGAAAATTTTCACACATGTCTCAGACTTCCAGAGAGGGGAGCATGTCTGTAAGCGCATCCGATTTCAGTTCCAGAGCGTTTCACCCGATGAGTCCTTCATACTTAGTCGTTTTTTGGAAAAATCTCACTTTTTGAAAATTTCACTTTTTTTGTGAAAATCTCTGCTAAATGAGGTTATAGTATGTTAGAGGGCATCCCAGGAGGGCTCCAAATGTGTGGGTAAAATATATATCCCTTGGGGGGAAATTTGAAAAAAAGTTGAAAAATTTTTTTTTTCTGAACTTAGAAAATTTTCACACATGTCTCAGACTTCCAGAGAGCATGTCTGCAAGCGCATCCGATTTCAGTTCTAGAGCGTTTCACCCGATGAGTCCTTCATGCTTAGTCGTTTTTTGGAAAAATTTTCACTTTTTGAAAATTTCACTTTTTTGTGAAAATCTCTGCTAAATGAGGTTATAGTATGTTAGAGGGCATCCCAGGAGTGTTCCAAATGTGTGGGTAAAATATATATCCCTTGGGGGGTAATTTGAAAAAAAGTTGAAAATTTTTTTTTTTCTGGACTTAGAAAATTTTCACACATGTCTCAGACTTCCAGAGAGGGGAGCATGTCAGTGCGCGCATCCGATTTCAGTTCCAGAGCGATTAACCCGATGAGTCCTTCATACTTAGTCGTTTTTTGCAAAATTTCTGACTTTTTGAAAATTTCACTTTTTTGTGAAAGTCTCTGCTAAATGAGGTTAAAGTATGTTAGAGGGCATCCCAGGAGGGCTCCAAATGTGTGGGTAAAATATATATCCCTTGGGGGGAAATTTGAAAAAAAGTTGAAAATTTTTTTTTTTCTGGACTTAGAAAATTTTCACACATGTCTCAGACTTCCAGAGAGGGGAGCATGTCTGTAAGCGCATACGATTTCAGTTCCAGAGCGTTACGCCCGATGAGTCCTTCATACTTAGTCGTTTTTTGGAAAAATTTTCACTTTTTGAAAATTTCACTTTTTTGTGAAAATCTCCGCTAAATGAGGTTATAGTATGTTAGAGGGCATCCCTGGAGGGCTCCAAATGTGTGGGTAAAATATATATCCCTTGGGGGGAAATTTGAAAAAAAATTGAAAAAATTTTTTTTTCTGGACTTAGAAAATTTTCACACGTCTCAGACTTCCAGAGAGCATGTCTGTAAGCGCATCCAATTTCAGTTCCAGAGCGTTTCACCCGATGAGTCCTTCATACTTAGTCATTTTTTGGAAAAATTTTCACTTTTTGAAAATTTCACTTTTTTGTGAAAATCTCTGCTAAATGAGGTTATAGTATGTTAGAGGGCATCCCAGGAGTGTTCCAAATGTGTGGGTAAAATATATATCCCTTGGGGGGTAATTTGAAAAAAAGTTGAAACAATTTTTTTTTCTGGACTTAGAAAATTTTCACACATGTCTCAGACTTCCAGAGAGGGGAGCATGTCAGTGCATGCATCCGATTTCAGTTCCAGAGTGATTCACCCGATGAGTCCTTCATACTTAATCGTTTTTTGCAAAATTTCTGACTTTTTGAAAATTTCACTTTTTTGTGAAAATCTCCGCTAAATGAGGTTATAGTATGTTAGAGGGCATCCCAGGAGGGCTCCAAATGTGTGGGTAAAATATATATCCCTTGGGGGGAAATTTATAAAAAAGTTGAAAAATTTTTTTTTTCTCGACTTAGAAAATTTTCACACATGTCTCAGACTTCCAGAGAGGGGAGCATGTCTGTAAGCGCATCCGATTTCAGTTCCAGAGCGTTTCACCCGATGAGTCCTTCATACTTAGTCGTTTTTTGGAAAAATCTCACTTTTTGAAAATTTCACTTTTTTGTGAAAATCTCTGCTAAATGAGGTTATAGTATGTTAGAGGGCATCCCAGGAGGGCTCCAAATGTGTAGGTAAAATATATATCCCTTGGGAGGTAATTTGAAAAAAAGTTGAAAAATTTTTTTTTTCTGGACTTAGAAAATTTAAACACATGTCTCAGACTTCCAGAGAGGGGAGCATGTCAGTGCGCGCATCCGATTTCAGTTACAGAGCGATTCACCCGATGAGTCCTTCATACTTAGTCGTTTTTTGCAAAATTTCTGACTTTTTGAAAATTTCACTTTTTTGTGAAAATCTCCGCTAAATGAGGTTATAGTATGTTAGAGGGCATCCCAGGAGGGCTCCAAATGTGTGGGTAAAATATATATCCCTTTGGGGGAAATTTGAAAAAAAGTTGAAATTTTTTTTTTTTCTGGAATTAAAAAATTTTCACACATGTCTCAGACTTCCAGAGAGGGGAGCATGTAAGTGCATGCATCCGATTTCAGTTCCAGAGCGATTCACCCGATGAGTCCTTCATACTTAGTCGTTTTTTGCAAAATTTCTGACTTTTTTAAAATTTCACTTTTTTGTGAAAATCTCCGCTAAATGAGGTTATAGTATGTTAGAGGGCATCCCAGGAGGGCTCCAAATGTGTGGGTAAAATATATATCCCTTGGGGGGAAATTTGAAAAAAAGTTGAAATTTTTTTTTTTTCTGGAATTAAAAAATTTTCACACATGTCTCAGACTTCCAGAGAGGGGAGCATGTCAGTGCGCGCATCCGATTTCAGTTCCAGAGCGATTCACCCGATGAGTCCTTCATACTTAGTCGTTTTTTGCAAAATTTCTGACTTTATTGAAAATTTCACTTTTTTGTGAAAATCTCTGCTAAATGAGGTTATAGTATGTTAGAGGGCATCCCAGGAGTGTTCCAAATGTGTGGGTAAAATATATATCCCTTGGGGGGTAATTTGAAAAAAGTTGAAAAATTTTTTTTTTCTGGACTTAGAAAATTTTCACACATGTCTCAGACTTCCAGAGAGGGGAGCATGTCAGTGCGCGCATCCGATTTCAGTTCCAGAGCGATTCACCCGATCAGTCCTTCATACTTAGTCGTTTTTTGCAAAATTTCTGACTTTTTGAAAATTTCACTCTTTTGTGAAAGTCTCTGCTAAATGCGGTTATAGTATGTTAGAGGGCATCGCAGGAGGGCTCCAAATGTGTGGGTAAAATATATATCCCTTGGGGGGAAATTTATAAAAAAGTTGAAAAATTTTTTTTTTCTCGACTTAGAAAATTTTCACACATGTCTCAGACTTCCAGAGAGGGGAGCATGTCTGTAAGCGCATCCGATTTCAGTTCCAGAGCGTTTCACCCGATGAGTCCTTCATACTTAGTCGTTTTTTGGAAAAATCTCACTTTTTGAAAATTTCACTTTTTTTGTGAAAATCTCTGCTAAATGAGGTTATAGTATGTTAGAGGGCATCCCAGGAGGGCTCCAAATGTGTGGGTAAAATATATATCCCTTGGGGGGAAATTTGAAAAAAAGTTGAAAAATTTTTTTTTTCTGAACTTAGAAAATTTTCACACATGTCTCAGACTTCCAGAGAGCATGTCTGCAAGCGCATCCGATTTCAGTTCTAGAGCGTTTCACCCGATGAGTCCTTCATGCTTAGTCGTTTTTTGGAAAAATTTTCACTTTTTGAAAATTTCACTTTTTTGTGAAAATCTCTGCTAAATGAGGTTATAGTATGTTAGAGGGCATCCCAGGAGTGTTCCAAATGTGTGGGTAAAATATATATCCCTTGGGGGGTAATTTGAAAAAAAGTTGAAATTTTTTTTTTTTCTGGACTTAGAAAATTTTCACACATGTCTCAGACTTCCAGAGAGGGGAGCATGTCAGTGCGCGCATCCGATTTCAGTTCCAGAGCGATTAACCCGATGAGTCCTTCATACTTAGTCGTTTTTTGCAAAATTTCTGACTTTTTGAAAATTTCACTTTTTTGTGAAAGTCTCTGCTAAATGAGGTTAAAGTATGTTAGAGGGCATCCCAGGAGGGCTCCAAATGTGTGGGTAAAATATATATCCCTTGGGGGGAAATTTGAAAAAAAGTTGAAAATTTTTTTTTTTCTGGACTTAGAAAATTTTCACACATGTCTCAGACTTCCAGAGAGGTGAGCATGTCTGTAAGCGCATACGATTTCAGTTCCAGAGCGTTACACCCGATGAGTCCTTCATACTTAGTCGTTTTTTGGAAAAATTTTCACTTTTTGAAAATTTCACTTTTTTGTGAAAATCTCCGCTAAATGAGGTTATAGTATGTTAGAGGGCATCCCTGGAGGGCTCCAAATGTGTGGGTAAAATATATATCCCTTGGGGGGAAATTTGAAAAAAAATTGAAAAAAATTTTTTTTCTGGACTTAGAAAATTTTCACACGTCTCAGACTTCCAGAGAGCATGTCTGTAAGCGCATCCAATTTCAGTTCCAGAGCGTTTCACCCGATGAGTCCTTCATACTTAGTCATTTTTTGGAAAAATTTTCACTTTTTGAAAATTTCACTTTTTTGTGAAAATCTCTGCTAAATGAGGTTATAGTATGTTAGAGGGCATCCCAGGAGTGTTCCAAATGTGTGGGTAAAATATATATCCCTTGGGGGGTAATTTGAAAAAAAGTTGAAACAATTTTTTTTTCTGGACTTAGAAAATTTTCACACATGTCTCACACTTCCAGAGAGGGGAGCATGTCAGTGCGTGCATCCGATTTCAGTTCCAGAGCGATTCACCCGATGAGTCCTTCATACTTAGTCGTTTTTTGCAAAATTTCTGACTTTTTGAAAATTTCACTTTTTTGTGAAAATCTCTGCTAAATGAGGTTATAGTATGTTAGAGGGCATCCCAGGAGGGCTCCAAATGTGTGGGTAAAATATATATCCCTTGGGGGGAAATTTGAAAAAAAGTTAAATTTTTTTTTTTTTCTGGACTTAGAGAATTTTCACACATGTCTCAGACTTCCAGAGAGGGGAGCATGTCAGTGAGCGCATCCGATTTCAGTTCCAGAGCGATCCACCCGATGAGTCCTTCATACTTAGTCAATTTTTGCAAAATTTCTGACTTTTTGAAAATTTCACTTTTTTGTGAAAATCTCTGCTAAATGAGGTTATAGTATGTTAGAGGGCATCCCAGGAGGGCTCCAAATGTGTGGGTAAAATATATATCCCTTGGGGGGAAATTTATAAAAAAGTTGAAAAATTTTTTTTTTCTCGACTTAGAAAATTTTCACACATGTCTCAGACTTCCAGAGAGGGGAGCATGTCTGTAAGCGCATCCGATTTCAGTTCCAGAGCGTTTCACCCGATGAGTCCTTCATACTTAGTCGTTTTTTGGAAAAATCTCACTTTTTGAAAATTTCACTTTTTTGTGAAAATCTCTGCTAAATGAGGTTATAGTATGTTAGAGGGCATCCCAGGAGGGCTCCAAATGTGTAGGTAAAATATATATCCCTTGGGAGGTAATTTGAAAAAAAGTTGAAAAATTTTTTTTTTCTGGACTTAGAAAATTTAAACACATGTCTCAGACTTCCAGAGAGGGGAGCATGTCAGTGCGCGCATCCGATTTCAGTTACAGAGCGATTCACCCGATGAGTCCTTCATACTTAGTCGTTTTTTGCAAAATTTCTGACTTTTTGAAAATTTCACTTTTTTGTGAAAATCTCCGCTAAATGAGGTTATAGTATGTTAGAGGGCATCCCAGGAGGGCTCCAAATGTGTGGGTAAAATATATATCCCTTTGGGGGAAATTTGAAAAAAAGTTGAAATTTTTTTTTTTTCTGGAATTAAAAAATTTTCACACATGTCTCAGACTTCCAGAGAGGGGAGCATGTAAGTGCATGCATCCGATTTCAGTTCCAGAGCGATTCACCCGATGAGTCCTTCATACTTAGTCGTTTTTTGCAAAATTTCTGACTTTTTTAAAATTTCACTTTTTTGTGAAAATCTCCGCTAAATGAGGTTATAGTATGTTAGAGGGCATCCCAGGAGGGCTCCAAATGTGTGGGTAAAATATATATCCCTTGGGGGGAAATTTGAAAAAAAGTTGAAATTTTTTTTTTTTCTGGAATTAAAAAATTTTCACACATGTCTCAGACTTCCAGAGAGGGGAGCATGTCAGTGCGCGCATCCGATTTCAGTTCCAGAGCGATTCACCCGATGAGTCCTTCATACTTAGTCGTTTTTTGCAAAATTTCTGACTTTATTGAAAATTTCACTTTTTTGTGAAAATCTCTGCTAAATGAGGTTATAGTATGTTAGAGGGCATCCCAGGAGTGTTCCAAATGTGTGGGTAAAATATATATCCCTTGGGGGGTAATTTGAAAAAAGTTGAAAAATTTTTTTTTTCTGGACTTAGAAAATTTTCACACATGTCTCAGACTTCCAGAGAGGGGAGCATGTCAGTGCGCGCATCCGATTTCAGTTCCAGAGCGATTCACCCGATCAGTCCTTCATACTTAGTCGTTTTTTGCAAAATTTCTGACTTTTTGAAAATTTCACTCTTTTGTGAAAGTCTCTGCTAAATGCGGTTATAGTATGTTAGAGGGCATCGCAGGAGGGCTCCAAATGTGTGGGTAAAATATATATCCCTTGGGGGGAAATTTATAAAAAAGTTGAAAAATTTTTTTTTTCTCGACTTAGAAAATTTTCACACATGTCTCAGACTTCCAGAGAGGGGAGCATGTCTGTAAGCGCATCCGATTTCAGTTCCAGAGCGTTTCACCCGATGAGTCCTTCATACTTAGTCGTTTTTTGGAAAAATCTCACTTTTTGAAAATTTCACTTTTTTTGTGAAAATCTCTGCTAAATGAGGTTATAGTATGTTAGAGGGCATCCCAGGAGGGCTCCAAATGTGTGGGTAAAATATATATCCCTTGGGGGGAAATTTGAAAAAAAGTTGAAAAATTTTTTTTTTCTGAACTTAGAAAATTTTCACACATGTCTCAGACTTCCAGAGAGCATGTCTGCAAGCGCATCCGATTTCAGTTCTAGAGCGTTTCACCCGATGAGTCCTTCATGCTTAGTCGTTTTTTGGAAAAATTTTCACTTTTTGAAAATTTCACTTTTTTGTGAAAATCTCTGCTAAATGAGGTTATAGTATGTTAGAGGGCATCCCAGGAGTGTTCCAAATGTGTGGGTAAAATATATATCCCTTGGGGGGTAATTTGAAAAAAAGTTGAAAATTTTTTTTTTTCTGGACTTAGAAAATTTTCACACATGTCTCAGACTTCCAGAGAGGGGAGCATGTCAGTGCGCGCATCCGATTTCAGTTCCAGAGCGATTAACCCGATGAGTCCTTCATACTTAGTCGTTTTTTGCAAAATTTCTGACTTTTTGAAAATTTCACTTTTTTGTGAAAGTCTCTGCTAAATGAGGTTAAAGTATGTTAGAGGGCATCCCAGGAGGGCTCCAAATGTGTGGGTAAAATATATATCCCTTGGGGGGAAATTTGAAAAAAAGTTGAAAATTTTTTTTTTTCTGGACTTAGAAAATTTTCACACATGTCTCAGACTTCCAGAGAGGGGAGCATGTCTGTAAGCGCATACGATTTCAGTTCCAGAGCGTTACACCCGATGAGTCCTTCATACTTAGTCGTTTTTTGGAAAAATTTTCACTTTTTGAAAATTTCACTTTTTTGTGAAAATCTCCGCTAAATGAGGTTATAGTATGTTAGAGGGCATCCCTGGAGGGCTCCAAATGTGTGGGTAAAATATATATCCCTTGGCGGGAAATTTGAAAAAAAATTGAAAAAATTTTTTTTTCTGGACTTAGAAAATTTTCACACGTCTCAGACTTCCAGAGAGCATGTCTGTAAGCGCATCCAATTTCAGTTCCAGAGCGTTTCACCCGATGAGTCCTTCATACTTAGTCATTTTTTGGAAAAATTTTCACTTTTTGAAAATTTCACTTTTTTGTGAAAATCTCTGCTAAATGAGGTTATAGTATGTTAGAGGGCATCCCAGGAGTGTTCCAAATGTGTGGGTAAAATATATATCCCTTGGGGGGTAATTTGAAAAAAAGTTGAAACAATTTTTTTTTCTGGACTTAGAAAATTTTCACACATGTCTCACACTTCCAGAGAGGGGAGCATGTCAGTGCGTGCATCCGATTTCAGTTCCAGAGCGATTCACCCGATGAGTCCTTCATACTTAGTCGTTTTTTGCAAAATTTCTGACTTTTTGAAAATTTCACTTTTTTGTGAAAATCTCTGCTAAATGAGGTTATAGTATGTTAGAGGGCATCCCAGGAGGGCTCCAAATGTGTGGGTAAAATATATATCCCTTCGGGGGAAATTTATAAAAAAGTTGAAAAATTTTTTTTTTCTCGACTTAGAAAATTTTCACACATGTCTCAGACTTCCAGAGAGGGGAGCATGTCTGTAAGCGCATCCGATTTCAGTTCCAGAGCGTTTCACCCGATGAGTCCTTCATACTTAGTCGTTTTTTGGAAAAATCTCACTTTTTGAAAATTTCACTTTTTTGTGAAAATCTCTGCTAAATGAGGTTATAGTATGTTAGAGGGCATCCCAGGAGGGCTCCAAATGTGTAGGTAAAATATATATCCCTTGGGGGGTAATTTGAAAAAAAGTTGAAAAATTTTTTTTTTCTGGACTTAGAAAATTTAAACACATGTCTCAGACTTCCAGAGAGGGGAGCATGTCAGTGCGCGCATCCGATTTCAGTTACAGAGCGATTCACCCGATGAGTCCTTCATA
Organism: Phyllobates terribilis; assembly: GCF_046119375.1. Taxonomy (NCBI): domain Eukaryota; kingdom Metazoa; phylum Chordata; class Amphibia; order Anura; family Dendrobatidae; genus Phyllobates; species Phyllobates terribilis. Next base: position 1,345,843 of record NW_027363185.1, on the reverse strand, counting down.
CTTAGTCGTTTTTTGCAAAATTTCTGACTTTTTGAAAATTTCACTTTTTTGTGAAAATCTCCGCTAAATGAGGTTATAGTATGTTAGAGGGCATCCCAGGAGGGCTCCAAATGTGTGGGTAAAATATATATCCCTTTGGGGGAAATTTGAAAAAAAGTTGAAATTTTTTTTTTTTCTGGAATTAAAAAATTTTCACACATGTCTCAGACTTCCAGAGAGGGGAGCATGTAAGTGCATGCATCCGATTTCAGTTCCAGAGCGATTCACCCGATGAGTCCTTCATACTTAGTCGTTTTTTGCAAAATTTCTGACTTTTTTAAAATTTCACTTTTTTGTGAAAATCTCCGCTAAATGAGGTTATAGTATGTTAGAGGGCATCCCAGGAGGGCTCCAAATGTGTGGGTAAAATATATGTCCCTTGGGGGGAAATTTGAAAAAAAGTTGAAATTTTTTTTTTTTCTGGAATTAAAAAATTTTCACACATGTCTCAGACTTCCAGAGAGGGGAGCATGTCAGTGCGCGCATCCGATTTCAGTTCCAGAGCGATTCACCCGATGAGTCCTTCATACTTAGTCGTTTTTTGCAAAATTTCTGACTTTATTGAAAATTTCACTTTTTTGTGAAAATCTCTGCTAAATGAGGTTATAGTATGTTAGAGGGCATCCCAGGAGTGTTCCAAATGTGTGGGTAAAATATATATCCCTTGGGGGGTAATTTGAAAAAAGTTGAAAAATTTTTTTTTTCTGGACTTAGAAAATTTTCACACATGTCTCAGACTTCCAGAGAGGGGAGCATGTCAGTGCGCGCATCCGATTTCAGTTCCAGAGCGATTCACCCGATCAGTCCTTCATACTTAGTCGTTTTTTGCAAAATTTCTGACTTTTTGAAAATTTCACTCTTTTGTGAAAGTCTCTGCTAAATGCGGTTATAGTATGTTAGAGGGCATCGCAGGAGGGCTCCAAATGTGTGGGTAAAATATATATCCCTTGGGGGGAAATTTGAAAAAAAGTTAATTTTTTTTTTTTCTGGACTTAGAGAATTTTCACACATGTCTCAGACTTCCAGAGAGGGGAGCATGTCAGTGAGCGCATCCGATTTCAGTTCCAGAGCGATCCACCCGATGAGTCCGTCATACTTAGTCAATTTTTGCAAAATTTCTGACTTTTTGAAAATTTCACTTTTTTCTGAAAATCTCTGCTAAATTAGGTTATAGTATGTTAGAGGGCATCCCAGGAGGGCTCCAAATGTGTGGGTAAAATATATATCCCTTGGGGGGAAATTTATAAAAAAGTTGAAAAATTTTTTTTTTCTCGACTTAGAAAATTTTCACACATGTCTCAGACTTCCAGAGAGGGGAGCATGTCTGTAAGCGCATCCGATTTCAGTTCCAGAGCGTTTCACCCGATGAGTCCTTCATACTTAGTCGTTTTTTGGAAAAATCTCACTTTTTGAAAATTTCACTTTTTTTGTGAAAATCTCTGCTAAATGAGGTTATAGTATGTTAGAGGGCATCCCAGGAGGGCTCCAAATGTGTGGGTAAAATATATATCCCTTGGGGGGAAATTTGAAAAAAAGTTGAAAAATTTTTTTTTTCTGAACTTAGAAAATTTTCACACATGTCTCAGACTTCCAGAGAGCATGTCTGCAAGCGCATCCGATTTCAGTTCTAGAGCGTTTCACCCGATGAGTCCTTCATGCTTAGTCGTTTTTTGGAAAAATTTTCACTTTTTGAAAATTTCACTTTTTTGTGAAAATCTCTGCTAAATGAGGTTATAGTATGTTAGAGGGCATCCCAGGAGTGTTCCAAATGTGTGGGTAAAATATATATCCCTTGGGGGGTAATTTGAAAAAAAGTTGAAAATTTTTTTTTTTCTGGACTTAGAAAATTTTCACACATGTCTCAGACTTCCAGAGAGGGGAGCATGTCAGTGCACGCATCCGATTTCAGTTCCAGAGCGATTAACCCGATGAGTCCTTCATACTTAGTCGTTTTTTGCAAAATTTCTGACTTTTTGAAAATTTCACTTTTTTGTGAAAGTCTCTGCTAAATGAGGTTAAAGTATGTTAGAGGGCATCCCAGGAGGGCTCCAAATGTGTGGGTAAAATATATATCCCTTGGGGGGAAATTTGAAAAAAAGTTGAAATATTTTTTTTTTCTGGACTTAGAAAATTTTCACACATGTCTCAGACTTCCAGAGAGGGGAGCATGTCTGTAAGCGCATACGATTTCAGTTCCAGAGCGTTACACCCGATGAGTCCTTCATACTTAGTCGCTTTTTGGAAAAATTTTCACTTTTTGAAAATTTCACTTTTTTGTGAAAATCTCCGCTAAATGAGGTTATAGTATGTTAGAGGGCATCGCATGAGTGTTCCAAATGTGTGGGTAAAATATATATCCCTTGGGGGGTAATTTGAAAAAAAGTTAATTTTTTTTTTTTTCTGGACTTAGAGAATTTTCACACATGTCTCAGACTTCCAGAGAGGGGAGCATGTCAGTGAGCGCATCCGATTTCAGTTCCAGAGCGATTCACCCGATGAGTCCTTGATACTTAGTCAATTTTTGCAAAATTTCTGACTTTTTGAAAATTTCACTTTTTTGTGAAAATCTCTGCTAAATGAGGTTATAGTATGTTAGAGGGCATCCCAGAAGGGCTCCAAATGTGTGGGTAAAATATATATCCCTTGGGGGGAAATTTATAAAAAAGTTGAAAAAATTTTTTTTTCTCGACTTAGAAAATTTTCACACATGTCTCAGACTTCCAGAGAGGGGAGCATGTCTGTAAGCGCATTCGATTTCAGTTCCAGAGCGTTTCACCCGATGAGTCCTTCATACTTAGTCGTTTTTTGGAAAAATCTCACTTTTTGAAAATTTCACTTTTTTGTGAAAATCTCTGCTAAATGAGGTTATAGTATGTTAGAGGGCATCCCAGGAGGGCTCCAAATGTGTGGGTAAAATATATATCCCTTGGGGGGAAATTTGAAAAAAAGTTGAAAAATTTTTTTTTTCTGAACTTAGAAAATTTTCACACATGTCTCAGACTTCCAGAGAGCATGTCTGTAAGCGCATCCGATTTCAGTTCTAGAGCGTTTCACCCGATGAGTCCTTCATACTTAGTCATTTTTGGAAAAATTTTCACTTTTTGAAAATTTCACTTTTTTGTGAAAATCTCTGCTAAATGAGGTTATAGTATGTTAGAGGGCATCCCAGGAGTGTTCCAAATGTGTGGGTAAAATATATATCCCTTGGGGGGTAATTTGGAAAAAAGTTGAAAAAATTTTTTTTTCTGGACTTAGAAAATTTTCACACATTTCTCAGACTACCAGAGAGGGGAGCATGTCAGTGCGCGCATCCGATTTCAGTTCAAGAGCGATTCACCCGATGAGTCCTTCATACTTAGTCGTTTTTTGCAAAATTTCTGACTTTTTGAAAATTTCACTTTTTTGTGAAAGTCTCTGCTAAATGAGGTTATAGTATGTTAGAGGGCATTGCAGGAGGGCTCCAAATGTGTGGGTAAAATATATATCCCTTGGGGGGAAATTTGAAAAAAAGTTAAAAATTTTTTTTTTCTGGACTTAGAGAATTTTCACACATGTCTCAGACTTCCAGAGAGGGGAGCATGTCAGTGCATGCATCCGATTTCAGTTCCAGAGCGATTCACCCGATGAGTCCTTCATACTTAGTCGTTTTTTGCAAAAGTTTCTGACTTTTTGAAAATTTCACTTTTTTGTGAAAATCTCCGCTAAATGAGGTTATAGTATGTTAGAGGGCATCCCAGGAGGGCTCCAAATGTGTGGGTAAAATATATATCCCTTGGGGGGAAATTTGAAAAAAAGTTGAAAATTTTTTTTTTTCTGGACTTAGAAAATTTTCACACATGTCTCAGACTTCCAGAGAGGGGAGCATGTCAGTGTGCGCATCCGATTTCAGTTCCAGAGCAATTCACCCGATGAGTCCTTCATACTTAGTCATTTTTTGGAAAAATTTTCACTTTTTGAAAATTTCACTTTTTTGTGAAAATCTCTGCTAAATGAGGTTATAGTATGTTAGAGGGCATCGCATGAGTGTTCCAAATGTGTGGGTACAATATATATCCCTTGGGGGGTAATTTGAAAAAAAGTTAATTTTTTTTTTTTTCTGGACTTAGAGAATTTTCACACATGTCTCAGACTTCCAGAGAGGGGAGCATGTCAGTGAGCGCATCCGATTTCAGTTCCAGAGTGATCCACCCGATGAGTCCTTCATACTTAGTCAATTTTTGCAAAATTTCTGACTTTTTGAAAATTTCACTTTTTTGTGAAAATCTCTGCTAAATGAGGTTATAGTATGTTAGAGGGCATCCCAGAAGGGCTCCAAATGTGTGGGTAAAATATATATCCCTTGGGGGGAAATTTATAAAAAAGTTGAAAAAATTTTTTTTTCTCGACTTAGAAAATTTTCACACATGTCTCAGACTTCCAGAGAGGGGAGCATGTCTGTAAGCGCATTCGATTTCAGTTCCAGAGCGTTTCACCCGATGAGTCCTTCATACTTAGTCGTTTTTTGGAAAAATCTCACTTTTTGAAAATTTCACTTTTTTGTGAAAATCTCTGCTAAATGAGGTTATAGTATGTTAGAGGGCATCCCAGGAGGGCTCCAAATGTGTGGGTAAAATATATATCCCTTGGGGGGAAATTTGAAAAAAAGTTGAAAAATTTTTTTTTTCTGAACTTAGAAAATTTTCACACATGTCTCAGACTTCCAGAGAGCATGTCTGTAAGCGCATCCGATTTCAGTTCTAGAGCGTTTCACCCGATGAGTCCTTCATACTTAGTCATTTTTGGAAAAATTTTCACTTTTTGAAAATTTCACTTTTTTGTGAAAATCTCTGCTAAATGAGGTTATAGTATGTTAGAGGGCATCCCAGGAGTGTTCCAAATGTGTGGGTAAAATATATATCCCTTGGGGGGTAATTTGGAAAAAAGTTGAAAAAATTTTTTTTTCTGGACTTAGAAAATTTTCACACATTTCTCAGACTACCAGAGAGGGGAGCATGTCAGTGCGCGCATCCGATTTCAGTTCAAGAGCGATTCACCCGATGAGTCCTTCATACTTAGTCGTTTTTTGCAAAATTTCTGACTTTTTGAAAATTTCACTTTTTTGTGAAAGTCTCTGCTAAATGAGGTTATAGTATGTTAGAGGGCATTGCAGGAGGGCTCCAAATGTGTGGGTAAAATATATATCCCTTGGGGGGAAATTTGAAAAAAAGTTAAAAATTTTTTTTTTCTGGACTTAGAGAATTTTCACACATGTCTCAGACTTCCAGAGAGGGGAGCATGTCAGTGCATGCATCCGATTTCAGTTCCAGAGCGATTCACCCGATGAGTCCTTCATACTTAGTCGTTTTTTGCAAAAGTTTCTGACTTTTTGAAAATTTCACTTTTTTGTGAAAATCTCCGCTAAATGAGGTTATAGTATGTTAGAGGGCATCCCAGGAGGGCTCCAAATGTGTGGGTAAAATATATATCCCTTGGGGGGAAATTTGAAAAAAAGTTGAAAATTTTTTTTTTTCTGGACTTAGAAAATTTTCACACATGTCTCAGACTTCCAGAGAGGGGAGCATGTCAGTGTGCGCATCCGATTTCAGTTCCAGAGCAATTCACCCGATGAGTCCTTCATACTTAGTCATTTTTTGGAAAAATTTTCACTTTTTGAAAATTTCACTTTTTTGTGAAAATCTCTGCTAAATGAGGTTATAGTATGTTAGAGGGCATCGCATGAGTGTTCCAAATGTGTGGGTACAATATATATCCCTTGGGGGGTAATTTGAAAAAAAGTTAATTTTTTTTTTTTTCTGGACTTAGAGAATTTTCACACATGTCTCAGACTTCCAGAGAGGGGAGCATGTCAGTGAGCGCATCCGATTTCAGTTCCAGAGTGATCCACCCGATGAGTCCTTCATACTTAGTCAATTTTTGCAAAATTTCTGACTTTTTGAAAATTTCACTTTTTTGTGAAAATCTCTGCTAAATGAGGTTATAGTATGTTAGAGGGCATCCCAGGAGGGCTCCAAATGTGTGGGTAAAATATATATCCCTTGGGGGGAAATTTATAAAAAAGTTGAAAAAATTTTTTTTTCTCGACTTAGAAAATTTTCACACATGTCTCAGACTTCCAGAGAGGGGAGCATGTCTGTAAGCGCATTCGATTTCAGTTCCAGAGCGTTTCACCCGATGAGTCCTTCATACTTAGTCGTTTTTTGGAAAAATCTCGCTTTTTGAAAATTTCACTTTTTTGTGAAAATCTCTGCTAAATGAGGTTATAGTATGTTAGAGGGCATCCCAGGAGGGCTCCAAATGTGTGGGTAAAATATATATCCCTTTGGGGGTAATTTGGAAAAAAGTTGAAAAAAATTTTTTTTCTGGACTTAGAAAATTTTCACACATTTCTCAGACTACCAGAGAGGGGAGCATGTCAGTGCGCGCATCCGATTTCAGTTCAAGAGCGATTCACCCGATGAGTCCTTCATACTTAGTCGTTTTTTGCAAAATTTCTGACTTTTTGAAAATTTCACTTTTTTGTGAAAGTCTCTGCTAAATGAGGTTATAGTATGTTAGAGGGCATTGCAGGAGGGCTCCAAATGTGTGGGTAAAATATATATCCCTTGGGGGGAAATTTGAAAAAAAGTTAAAATTTTTCTTTTTCTGGACTTAGAGAATTTTCACACATGTCTCAGACTTCCAGAGAGGGGAGCATGTCAGTGAGCGCATCCGATTTCAGTTCCAGAGCGATCCACCCGATGAGTCCTTCATACTTAGTCGTTTTTTGCAAAATTTCTGACTTTTTGAAAATTTCACTTTTTTGTGAAAATCTCTGCTAAATGAGGTTATAGTATGTTAGAGGGCATCCCAGGAGGGCTCCAAATGTGTGGGTAAAATATATATCCCTTGGGGGGAAATTTATAAAAAAGTTGAAAAAAATTTTTTTTCTCGACTTAGAAAATTTTCACACATGTCTCAGACTTCCAGAGAGGGGAGCATGTCAGTGCATGCATCCGATTTCAGTTCCAGAGCGATTCACCCGATGAGTCCTTCATACTTAGTCGTTTTTTGCAAAGTTTCTGACTTTTTGAAAATTTCACTTTTTTGTGAAAATCTCCGCTAAATGAGGTTATAGTATGTTAGAGGGCATCCCAGGAGGGCTCCAAATGTGTAGGTAAAATATATATCCCTTGGGGGGAAATTTGAAAAAAAGTTGAAAATTTTTTTTTTTCTGGACTTAGAAAATTTTCACACATGTCTCAGACTTCCAGAGAGGGGAGCATGTCAGTGTGCGCATCCGATTTCAGTTCCAGAGGAATTCACCCGATGAGTCCTTCATACTTAGTCATTTTTTGGAAAAATTTTCACTTTTTGAAAATTTCACTTTTTTGTGAAAATCTCTGCTAAATGAGGTTATAGTATGTTAGAAGGCATCGCATGAGTGTTCCAAATGTGTGGGTAAAATATATATCCCTTGGGGGGTAATTTGAAAAAAAGTTAATTTTTTTTTTTTTCTGGACTTAGAGAATTTTCACACATGTCTCAGACTTCCAGAGAGGGGAGCATGTCAGTGAGCGCATCCGATTTCAGTTCCAGAGCGATCCACCCGATGAGTCCTTCATACTTAGTCAATTTTTGCAAAATTTCTGACTTTTTGAAAATTTCACTTTTTTTGTGAAAATCTCTGCTAAATGAGGTTATAGTATGTTAGAGGGCATCCCAGGAGGGCTCCAAATGTGTGGGTAAAATATATATCCCTTGGGGGGAAATTTATAAAAAAGTTGAAAAAATTTTTTTTTCTCGACTTAGAAAATTTTCACACATGTCTCAGACTTCCAGAGAGGGGAGCATGTCTGTAAGCGCATTCGATTTCAGTTCCAGAGCGTTTCACCCGATGAGTCCTTCATACTTAGTCGTTTTTTGGAAAAATCTCACTTTTTGAAAATTTCACTTTTTTGTGAAAATCTCTGCTAAATGAGGTTATAGTATGTTAGAGGGCATCCCAGGAGGGCTCCAAATGTGTGGGTAAAATATATATCCCTTGGGGGGAAATTTGAAAAAAAGTTGAAAATTTTTTTTTTTCTGAACTTAGAAAATTTTCACACATGTCTCAGACTTCCAGAGAGCATGTCTGTAAGCGCATCCAATTTCAGTTCTAGAGCGTTTCACCCGATGAGTCCTTCATACTTAGTCGTTTTTTGGAAAAATTTTCACTTTTTGAAAATTTCACTTTTTTGTGAAAATCTCTGCTAAATGAGGTTATAGTATGTTAGAGGGCATCCCAGGAGTGTTCCAAATGTGTGGGTAAAATATATATCCCTTGGGGGGTAATTTGAAAAAAAGTTGAAAAATTTTTTTTTCTGGACTTAGAAAATTTTCACACATGTCTCAGACTTCCAGAGAGGGGAGCATGTCAGTGTGCGCATCCGATTTCAGTTCCAGAGCAATTCACCCGATGAGTCCTTCATACTTAGTCATTTTTTGGAAAAATTTTCACTTTTTGAAAATTTCACTTTTTTGTGAAAATCTCTGCTAAATGAGGTTATAGTATGTTAGAGGGCATCGCAGGAGTGTTCCAAATGTGTGGGTAAAATATATATCCCTTGGGGGGTAATTTGAAAAAAAGTTAATTTTTTTTTTTTTTCTGGACTTAGAGAATTTTCACACATGTCTCAGACTTCCAGAGAGGGGAGCATGTCAGTGAGCGCATCCGATTTCAGTTCCAGAGCGATCCACCCGATGAGTCCTTCATACTTAGTCAATTTTTGCAAAATTTCTGACTTTTTGAAAATTTCACTTTTTTTGTGAAAATCTCTGCTAAATGAGGTTATAGTATGTTAGAGGGCATCCCAGGAGGGCTCCAAATGTGTGGGTAAAATATATATCCCTTGGGGGGAAATTTATAAAAAAGTTGAAAAAATTTTTTTTTCTCGACTTAGAAAATTTTCACACATGTCTCAGACTTCCAGAGAGGGGAGCATGTCTGTAAGCGCATTCGATTTCAGTTCCAGAGCGTTTCACCCGATGAGTCCTTCATACTTAGTCGTTTTTTGGAAAAATCTCACTTTTTGAAAATTTCACTTTTTTGTGAAAGTCTCTGCTAAATGAGGTTATAGTATGTTAGAGGGCATCCCAGGAGGGCTCCAAATGTGTGGGTAAAATATATATCCCTTGGGGGGAAATTTGAAAAAAAGTTGAAAATTTTTTTTTTTCTGAACTTAGAAAATTTTCACACATGTCTCAGACTTCCAGAGAGCATGTCTGTAAGCGCATCCGATTTCAGTTCTAGAGCGTTTCACCCGATGAGTCCTTCATACTTAGTCGTTTTTTGGAAAAATTTTCACTTTTTGAAAATTTCACTTTTTTGTGAAAATCTCTGCTAAATGAGGTTATAGTATGTTAGAGGGCATCCCAGGAGTGTTCCAAATGTGTGGGTAAAATATATATCCCTTGGGGGGTAATTTGAAAAAAAGTTGAAAAATTTTTTTTTCTGGACTTAGAAAATTTTCACACATGTCTCAGACTTCCAGAGAGGGGAGCATGTCAGTGCGCGCATCCGATTTCAGTTCCAGAGCGATTAACCCGATGAGTCCTTCATACTTAGTCGTTTTTTGCAAAATTTCTGACTTTTTGAAAATTTCACTTTTTTGTGAAAGTCTCTGCTAAATGAGGTTAAAGTATATTAGAGGGCATCCCAGGAGGGCTCCAAATGTGTGGGTAAAATATATATCCCTTGGGGGAAAATTTGAAAAAAAGTTGAAAATTTTTTTTTTTCTGTACTTAGAAAATTTTCACACATGTCTCAGATTTCCAGAGAGGGGAGCATGTCAGTGCGTGCATCCGATTTCAGTTCCAGAGCGATTCACCCGATGAGTCCTTCATACTTAGTCGTTTTTTGGAAAAATTTTCACTTTTTGAAAATTTCACTATTTTGTGAAAATCTCTGCTAAATGAGGTTATAGTATGTTAGAGGGCATCCCAGGAGGGCTCCGAATGTGTGGATAAAATATATATCCCTTGGGGGGAAATTTGAAAAAAAGTTGAAAATTTTTTTTTTTCTGGACTTAGAAAATTTTCACGTCTCAGACTTCCAGAGAGCATGTCTGTAAGCGCATCCGATTTCAGTTCCAGAGCGTTTCACCCGATGAGTCCTTCACACTTAGTCATTTTTGGAAAAATTTTCACTTTTTGAAAATTTCACTTTTTTGTGAAAATCTCTGCTAAATGAGGTTATAGTATGTTAGAGGGCATCTCAGGAGTGTTCCAAATGTGTGGGTAAAATATATATCCCTTGGGGGGTAATTTGGAAAAAAGTTGAAAAATTTTTTTTTTCTGGACTTAGAAAATTTTCACACATGTCTCAGACTACCAGAGAGGGGAGCATGTCAGTGCGCGCATCCGATTTCAGTTCAAGAGCGATTCACCCGATGAGTCCTTCATACTTAGTCGTTTTTTGCAAAATTTCTGACTTTTTGAAAATTTCACTTTTTTGTGAAAGTCTCTGCTAAATGAGGTTATAGTATGTTAGAGGGCATTGCAGGAGGGCTCCAAATGTGTGGGTAAAATATATATCCCTTGGGGGGAAATTTGAAAAAAAGTTAAATTTTTTTTTTCTGGACTTAGAGAATTTTCACACATGTCTCAGACTTCCAGAGAGGGGAGCATGTCAGTGAGCGCATCCGATTTCAGTTCCAGAGCGATCCACCCGATGAGTCCTTCATACTTAGTCGTTTTTTGGAAATATTTTCACTTTTTGAAAATTTCACTTTTTTGTGAAAATCTCCGCTAAATGAGGATATAGTATGTTAGAGGGCATCCCTGGAGGGCTCCAAATGTGTGGGTAAAATATATATCCCTTGGGGGGAAATTTGAAAAAAGTTGAAAATTGTTTTTTTTCTTGACTTAGAAAATTTTCACACATGTCTCAGACTTCCAGAGAGGGGAGCATGTCTGTGTGCATGTGAGTGAGTGTGAGTGAGTGTGAGTGTATTCTTACGAGTGTGTGCTAGTGTGCGTGAGTGTGTGCGAGTGTGCGCGAGTGTGTACGTGTGAGTGAGTGTGTGCGAGTGTTTGCGAATGTGTGTGAGTGTGTAGGACTGTGTGTGCGAGTGTGTGTGCGAGTGTGTGTGAATGTGTATGTGTGTATGTGCGAGTGTGTGCGAGTGTGTGTGCGAGTGTGTGTGAGTGTGTACGAGTGTGTGTAGGAGTTTGTGCGAGTGTGCGCGAGTGTGTATGTGAGTGTGTGTGAGTGTGTGTGCGAGTGTGTGCATGCGTGTGTGTGCGAGTGTGTGTGTGCGAGTGTGTGCGAGTGTGTGCGAGTATGTGCGAGTGTGTGTGTGCTAGTGTGTGCAAGTGTGTGCGAGTGTGTGCGAGTGTGTGTGTGCCAGTGTGTGCCAGTGTGTGCCAGTGTGTGCGTACGAGTGTGTGCAAGTGAGTGCGAATGTGTGCGAATGTGTGCGTGCGAGTGTGCACGAGTGTGCGCGGGTGTGTGTGCGTGAGTGTGTGCGTGTGAGTGTGTGCGAGTGTGTGCGTGTGTGCTCGAGTGACTGGGTGCGAGTGTGTGCGAGTGTGTGTGTGTGTGCGAGTGTGTATGAGTGAGTGTGTTTGAGTGTGTGCCAGTTTGTGTGTGGGTGCGAGTGTGTGAGTGTGTGTGAGTGTGTGTGAGTTTGTAGGACTGTATGTGTGAGTGTTTGTGACTGTGTGCGAGTGAGTTCGAGTGTGTGCGAGTGTGTGTGCGAGTGTGTGTGCGAGAGTGTGCGAGTGTGTGCGAGTGTGTGCAAATGTGCCCGAATGTGCGTGAGTGTGCACGAGTGAGTGGGTGCGAGTGTGCACGAGTGAGTGTGTGCGAGTGTGTGTGAGTGTGTGTGCGAGTGAGTGTGCGTGTGAGTGTGTGCGAGTGTGTGTGAGTGTGTGCGAGTGTGTGTGTGTGAGTGAGTGTGTGCGAGTGTGTGCGAGTGTGTGTGTGCGATTGTGTATAAGTGTGTGCGAGTGTGTGTGAGTTTGTGCGAGTGTGTGCGAGTGTGTGCGTGCGAGTGCATGCGAGTGAGTGCGAATGTGTGCGAGAGTGTGCGAGTGTGTGCGAGTGTGTGTGCGTGCGATTGTGTATGAGTGTGTGCGAGTGTGTGTGAGTTTGTGCGAGTGCGTGCGAGTGAGTGCCAATGTGTGCGAGTGTGCATGAGTGAGTGGGTGCGAGTGTGTGAGTGTGTGCGAGTGTGTGTGAGTTTGTGCGACTGTGTGCGAGTGTGTGCGTGCGAGTGCGTGTGAGTGAGTGCGAATGTGTGCAAGTGTGGGCGTGCGAGTGTGTGCTAGTGTGTGCAAGTGTGTGCGTGTGAGTGAGTGTGTGTGAGTTTGTGCGAGTGTTTGCGAGTGTGTGTGAGTGTGTAGCACTGTGTGTGCGAGTGTGTGCGAGTGTGTGCAAGTGTGTGCGAGTGAGTGTGAGTGAGTGAGTGTGTGTGTGCGATTGTGTATAAGTGTGTGCGAGTGTGTATGAGTTTGTGCGAGTGTGTGAGAGTTTGTGCGTGCAAGTCCATGCGAGTGAGTGCGTATGTGTGCGAGAGTGTGCGAGTGTGTGCGAGTGTGTGTGTGCGAGTGTGTGTGTGTGCGATTGTGTATGAGTGTGTGCGAGTGTGTGTGAGTTTGTGCGAGTGTGTGCGTGCGAGTGCGTGCGAGTGAGTGCGAATGTGTGCGAGTGTGCACGAGTGAGTGGGTGCGAGTGTGTGAGTGTGTGCGAGTGTGTGTGAGTTTGTGCGATTGTGCGATTGTGTATGAGTGTGTGCGAGTGTGTGTGAGTTTGTGCGAGAGTGTGTGCGTGCGAGTGCGTGCGAGTGAGTGCGAATGTGTGCAAGTGTGGGCTTGCGAGTGTGTGCTAGTGTGTGCAAGTGTGCGCGTGTGAGTGAGTGTGTGTGAGTTTGTGCGAGTGTTTGCGAGTGTGTATGAGTGTGTAGGACTGTGTGTGTGAGTGTGTGCGAGTGTGTGCAAGTGTGTGCGAGTGAGTGTGAGTGAGTGAGTGTGTGCGAGTGTGTGCAAATGTGTGCGAGTGTGTGTGTGCGAGTTTGTGTGATTGTGTATGAGTGTGTGCAAGTGTGTGCGTGCGAGTGGGTGTGAGTGAGTGCGAGTGTGTGCAAATGTGTGCGAGAGTGTGCGAGTGTGGGCGTGCGAGTGTGTGCGAGTGTGCGCGAGTGTGTGTGAGTGTGTGCGAGAGTGTGTGCGTGTGAGTAAGTGTGTGAGTGAGTGTGAGTGTATGCTTACGAGTGTGTGCTAGTGTGCGTGAGTGTGTGCGAGTGTGCGCGAGTGTGTACGTGTGAGTGAGTGTGTGTGTGAGTGTGTGCGAGTGTTTGCGAGTGTGTGTGTGAGTGTGTAGGACTGTGTGTGCGAGTGTGTGTGCGAGTGTGTGCGAATGTGTATGTGTGTATGTGCGAGTGTGTGCGAGTGTGTGCAAGTGTGTGTGCGAGTGTGTGTGAGTGTGTGTAGGAGTTTGTGCGAGTGTGTGCGAGTGTGTATGCGAGTGTGTGTGTGTGTGTGCGAGTGTGTGCATGCGAGTGTGTGCGAGTGTGTATGCGAGTGTGTGTGTGAGTGTGAGTGCAAGTGTGTGCATGCGAGTTTGTGCGAGTGTGTGCGAGTGTGTGCGTGCGAGTGCGTGCGAGTGAGTGCGAATGTGTGCAAGAGTGTGCGAGTGTGTGCGAGTGTGTGTGTGCGAGTGTGTGTGCGTGCGATTGTGTATGAGTGTGTGTGAGTTTGTGCGAGTGTGTGCGTGCGAGTGAGTGCGAATGTGTGCGAGTGTGGGCGTGTGAGTGTGTGCTAGTGTGCGCAAGTGTGTGCGTGTGAGTGAGTGTGTGTGAGTTTGTGCGAGTGTTTGCGAGTGTGTGTGTGAGTGTGTAGGACTGTGTGTGCGAGTGTGTGCGAGTGTGTGCAAGTGTGTGCGAGTGAGTGTGAGTGAGTGAGTGTGTGCGAGTGTGTGCGAATGTGTGTGAGTGTGTGTGTGCGAGTTTGTGTGATTGTGTATGAGTGTGTGCGAGTGTGTGCGTGCGAGTGGGTGCGAGTGAGTGCGAGTGTGTGCAAATGTGTGCAAATGTGTGCGAGAGTGTGCGAGTGTTGTTGTGCGAGTGTGTGCGAGTGTGCGCGAGTGTGTGTGAGTGTATGCCAGAGTGTGTTCGTGTGAGTAAGTGTGTGAGTGAGTGTGAGTGTATGCTTACGAGTGTGTGCTAGTGTGTGTGAGTGTGTGCGAGTGTGCGCTAGTGTGTACATGTGAGTGAGTGTGTGTTTGAGTGTGTGCAAGTGTTTGCGAGAGTGTGTGTGAGTGTGTAGGACTGTGTGTGCGAGTGTGTGTGCGAGTGTGTGCGAATGTGTATGTGTGTATGTGCGAGTGTGTGCGAGTGTGTGCAAGTGTGTGTGCGAGTGTGTGTGAGTGTCTTCGAGTGTGTGTAGGAGTTTGTGCGAGTGTGTGCGAGTGTGTATGCGAGTCTGTGTTTGTGAGTGTGTGTGCGAGTGTGTGCATGCGAGTGTGTGCGAGTGTGTGCAAGTGTGTGCGAGTATGTGCGAGTGTGTGTGTGCTAGTGTGTGCAAGTGTGTGCGAGTGTGTGTGTGCTAGTGTGTGCCAGTGTGTGCCAGTGTGTGCGTGCGAGTGCATGCGAGTGAGTGCGAATGTGTGCGAGAGTGTGCGAGTGTGTGCGAGTGTGTGTGCGTGCGATTGTGTATGAGTGTGTGCGAGTGTGTGTGAGTTTGTGCGAGTGCGTGCGAGTGAGTGCCAATGTGTGCGAGTGTGCATGAGTGAGTGGGTGCGAGTGTGTGAGTGTGTGCGAGTGTGTGTGAGTTTGTGCGACTGTGTGCGAGTGTGTGCGTGCGAGTGCGTGTGAGTGAGTGCGAATGTGTGCAAGTGTGGGCGTGCGAGTGTGTGCTAGTGTGTGCAAGTGTGTGCGTGTGAGTGAGTGTGTGTGAGTTTGTGCGAGTGTTTGCGAGTGTGTGTGAGTGTGTAGCACTGTGTGTGCGAGTGTGTGCGAGTGTGTGCAAGTGTGTGCGAGTGAGTGTGAGTGAGTGAGTGTGTGTGTGCGATTGTGTATAAGTGTGTGCGAGTGTGTATGAGTTTGTGCGAGTGTGTGAGAGTTTGTGCGTGCAAGTCCATGCGAGTGAGTGCGTATGTGTGCGAGAGTGTGCGAGTGTGTGCGAGTGTGTGTGTGCGAGTGTGTGTGTGTGCGATTGTGTATGAGTGTGTGCGAGTGTGTGTGAGTTTGTGCGAGTGTGTGCGTGCGAGTGCGTGCGAGTGAGTGCGAATGTGTGCGAGTGTGCACGAGTGAGTGGGTGCGAGTGTGTGAGTGTGTGCGAGTGTGTGTGAGTTTGTGCGATTGTGCGATTGTGTATGAGTGTGTGCGAGTGTGTGTGAGTTTGTGCGAGAGTGTGTGCGTGCGAGTGCGTGCGAGTGAGTGCGAATGTGTGCAAGTGTGGGCTTGCGAGTGTGTGCTAGTGTGTGCAAGTGTGCGCGTGTGAGTGAGTGTGTGTGAGTTTGTGCGAGTGTTTGCGAGTGTGTATGAGTGTGTAGGACTGTGTGTGTGAGTGTGTGCGAGTGTGTGCAAGTGTGTGCGAGTGAGTGTGAGTGAGTGAGTGTGTGCGAGTGTGTGCAAATGTGTGCGAGTGTGTGTGTGCGAGTTTGTGTGATTGTGTATGAGTGTGTGCAAGTGTGTGCGTGCGAGTGGGTGTGAGTGAGTGCGAGTGTGTGCAAATGTGTGCGAGAGTGTGCGAGTGTGGGCGTGCGAGTGTGTGCGAGTGTGCGCGAGTGTGTGTGAGTGTGTGCGAGAGTGTGTGCGTGTGAGTAAGTGTGTGAGTGAGTGTGAGTGTATGCTTACGAGTGTGTGCTAGTGTGCGTGAGTGTGTGCGAGTGTGCGCGAGTGTGTACGTGTGAGTGAGTGTGTGTGTGAGTGTGTGCGAGTGTTTGCGAGTGTGTGTGTGAGTGTGTAGGACTGTGTGTGCGAGTGTGTGTGCGAGTGTGTGCGAATGTGTATGTGTGTATGTGCGAGTGTGTGCGAGTGTGTGCAAGTGTGTGTGCGAGTGTGTGTGAGTGTGTGTAGGAGTTTGTGCGAGTGTGTGCGAGTGTGTATGCGAGTGTGTGTGTGTGTGTGCGAGTGTGTGCATGCGAGTGTGTGCGAGTGTGTATGCGAGTGTGTGTGTGAGTGTGAGTGCAAGTGTGTGCATGCGAGTTTGTGCGAGTGTGTGCGAGTGTGTGCGTGCGAGTGCGTGCGAGTGAGTGCGAATGTGTGCAAGAGTGTGCGAGTGTGTGCGAGTGTGTGTGTGCGAGTGTGTGTGCGTGCGATTGTGTATGAGTGTGTGTGAGTTTGTGCGAGTGTGTGCGTGCGAGTGAGTGCGAATGTGTGCGAGTGTGGGCGTGTGAGTGTGTGCTAGTGTGCGCAAGTGTGTGCGTGTGAGTGAGTGTGTGTGAGTTTGTGCGAGTGTTTGCGAGTGTGTGTGTGAGTGTGTAGGACTGTGTGTGCGAGTGTGTGCGAGTGTGTGCAAGTGTGTGCGAGTGAGTGTGAGTGAGTGAGTGTGTGCGAGTGTGTGCGAATGTGTGTGAGTGTGTGTGTGCGAGTTTGTGTGATTGTGTATGAGTGTGTGCGAGTGTGTGCGTGCGAGTGGGTGCGAGTGAGTGCGAGTGTGTGCAAATGTGTGCAAATGTGTGCGAGAGTGTGCGAGTGTTGTTGTGCGAGTGTGTGCGAGTGTGCGCGAGTGTGTGTGAGTGTATGCCAGAGTGTGTTCGTGTGAGTAAGTGTGTGAGTGAGTGTGAGTGTATGCTTACGAGTGTGTGCTAGTGTGTGTGAGTGTGTGCGAGTGTGCGCTAGTGTGTACATGTGAGTGAGTGTGTGTTTGAGTGTGTGCAAGTGTTTGCGAGAGTGTGTGTGAGTGTGTAGGACTGTGTGTGCGAGTGTGTGTGCGAGTGTGTGCGAATGTGTATGTGTGTATGTGCGAGTGTGTGCGAGTGTGTGCAAGTGTGTGTGCGAGTGTGTGTGAGTGTCTTCGAGTGTGTGTAGGAGTTTGTGCGAGTGTGTGCGAGTGTGTATGCGAGTCTGTGTTTGTGAGTGTGTGTGCGAGTGTGTGCATGCGAGTGTGTGCGAGTGTGTGCAAGTGTGTGCGAGTATGTGCGAGTGTGTGTGTGCTAGTGTGTGCAAGTGTGTGCGAGTGTGTGTGTGCTAGTGTGTGCCAGTGTGTGCCAGTGTGTGCGTACGAGTGTGTGCAAGTGAGTGCGAATGTGTGCGAATGTGTGCGTGCGAGTGTGCGCGAGTGTGTGTGCGTGAGTGTGTGCGTGTGAGTGTGTGCGAGTGTGTGAGTGCATGCGAGTGTGTGCGAGTGTGCTCAAGTGACTGCTTGCGAGTGTGAGCGAGTGTGTGTGCGAGTGAGTGTGTGCGAGTGTGTATGAGTGAGTGTGTTTGAGTGTGTGCCAGTTTGTGTGTGTGTGTGCGAGTGCGTGCGAATGTGTGCATGCAAGTGTGTGCGATTGTGTGCGAGTGTGTGCGAGTGTGTGTGCGAGTGTGTGCGAATGTGTATGTGTGTATGTGCGAGTGTGTGCGAGTGTGTGCAAGAGTGTGTGCGAGTGTGTGTGAGTGTGTGTAGGAGTTTGTGCGAGTGTGTGCGAGTGTGTATGCGAGTGTGTGTGTGTGCGAGTGTGTGCATGCGAGTGTGTGCGAGTGTGTATGCGAGTGTGTGTGTGAGTGTGAATGCAAGTGTGTGCATGCGAGTTTGTGCGAGTGTGTGCGAGTGTGTGCGTGCGAGTGCGTGCGAGTGAGTGCGAATGTGTGCAAGAGTGTGCGAGTGTGTGCGAGTGTGTGTGTGCGAGTGTGTGTGCGTGCGATTGTGTATGAGTGTGTGCGAGTGTGTGTGTGCGAGTGTGTGTGCGTGCGATTGTGTATGAGTGTGTGTGAGTTTGTGCGAGTGTGTGCGTGCGAGTGAGTGCGAATGTGTGCGAGTGTGGGCGTGTGAGTGTGTGCTAGTGTGCGCAAGTGTGTGCGTGTGAGTGAGTGTGTGTGAGTTTGTGCGAGTGTTTGCGAGTGTGTGTGTGAGTGTGTAGGACTGTGTGTGCGAGTGTGTGCGAGTGTGTGCAAGTGTGTGCGAGTGAGTGCGAATGTGTGTGAGTGTGTGTGTGCGAGTTTGTGTGATTGTGTATGAGTGTGTGCGAGTGTGTGCGTGCGAGTGGGTGTGAGTGAGTGCGAGTGTGTGCAAATGTGTGCAAATGAGTGCGAGAGTGTGCGAGTGTTGTCGTGCAAGTGTGTGCGAGTGTGCGCGAGTGTGTGTGAGTGTATGCGAGAGTGTGTTCGTGTGAGTAAGTGTGTGAGTGAGTGTGAGTGTATGCTTACGAGTGTGTGCTAGTGTGTGTGAGTGTGTGCGAGTGTGCGCTAGTGTGTACATGTGAGTGAGTGTGTGTTTGAGTGTGTGCGAGTGTTTGCGAGAGTGTGTGTGAGTGTGTAGGACTGTGTGTGCGAGTGTGTGTGCGAGTGTGTGCGAATGTGTATGTGTGTATGTGCGAGTGTGTGCGAGTGTGTGCAAGTGTGTGTGCGAGTGTGTGTGAGTGTCTTCGAGTGTGTGTAGGAGTTTGTGCGAGTGTGTGCGAGTGTGTATGCGAGTCTGTGTTTGTGAGTGTGTGTGCGAGTGTGTGCATGCGAGTGTGTGCGAGTGTGTGCAAGTGTGTGCGAGTATGTGCGAGTGTGTGTGTGCTAGTGTGTGCCAGTGTGAGCCAGTGTGTGCGTACGAGTGTGTGCAAGTGAGTGCGAATGTGTGCGAATGTGTGCGTGCGAGTGTGCGCGAGTGTGTGTGTGTGAGTGTGTGCGTGTGAGTGTGTGCGAGTGTGTGAGTGCATGCGAGTGTGTGCGAGTGTGCTCGAGTGACTGCTTGCGAGTGTGAGCGAGTGTGTGTGCGAGTGAGTGTGTGCGAGTGTGTATGAGTGAGTGTGTTTGAGTGTGTGCCAGTTTGTGTGTGTGTGTGCGAGTGCGTGCGAATGTGTGCATGCAAGTGTGTGCGATTGTGTGCGAGTGTGTGCGAGTGTGTGCGTGAGTGTGTGTGCGTGTGTGTGTGTGTGTGAGTGTGTGCGAGTGTGTGCGAGTGTGTGCGAGTCTGTGCAAGCGTGTGCAAGTGTGTGCAAGTGTGTGCGAGTGTGAGCGAGTGTGTGTGCGAGTGTGTGCAAGTGTGTGCGAGTGAGTGTGAGTGAGTGAGTGTGTGCGAGTGTGTGCGAATGTGTGCGAGTGTGTGTGTTTGAGTTTGTGTGATTGTGTATGAGTGTGTGCGAGTGTGTGCGTGCGAGTGGGTGCGAGTGAGTGCGAGTGTGTGCAAATGTGTGCGAGAGTGTGCGCGTGTGGGCGTGCGAGTGTTTGCGAGTGTGCGCGAGTGTGTGTGAGTGTGTGCGAGAGTGTGTGCGTGTGAGTAAGCGTGTGAGTGAGTGTGAGTGTATGCTTACGAGTGTGTGCTAGTGTGCGTGAGTGTGTGCGAGTGTGCGCGAGTGTGTACGTGTGAGTCAGTGTGTGTGTGTGTGTGCGAGTGTTTGCGAGTGTGTGTGTGAGTGTGTAGGACTTTGTGTGCGAGTGTGTGTGCGAGTGTGTGCGAATGTGTATGTGTGTATGTGCGAGTGTGTGCGAGTGTGTGTGCGATTGTGTGTGAGTGTGTACGAGTGTGTGTAGGTGTTTGTGCGAGTGTGTGCGAGTGTGTATGCGAGTGTGTGTGTGTGAGTGTGTGCGAGTGTGTGCATGCGAGTGTGTGCGTGCAAGTGTGTGCGAGTGTGTGCGAGTATGTGCGAGTGTGTGCGAGTGTGTGTGTGCTAGTGTGTGCGAGTGTGTGCGAGTGTGTGTGAGCGAGTGTGTGCCAGTGTGTGCCAGTGTGTGCGTACCAGTGTGTGCAAGTGAGTGCGAATGTGTGCGAATGTGTGCGAATGTGTGCGTGCGAGTGTGCACGAGTGTGTGTGCAAGTGTGCACAAGTGTGTGTGCGAGTGTGTGCAAGTGTGTGCGTGTGAGTGTGTGATATTGTGTATGAGTTTGTGCGAGTGTGTGCGAGTGTGTGCGAGTGTGTGTGCGAGTGTGTGCAAGTGTGTGCGTGTGAGTGTGTGATATTGTGTATGAGTTTGTGTGAGTGTGTGCGAGTTTGTGCGTGCGAGTACGTGCGAGTGGTGCGAATGTGTGCGAGAGTGTGCAAGTGTGTGCGAGTGTGTGTGCGAGTGTGGGTGTGCGAGTGTGTGCTAGTGTGGGAAGTGTGTGCGTGTGAGTGAGTGTGTGTGAGTTTGTGCTATTGTTTGCGAGTGTGTGTGTGAGTGTGTAGGACTGTGTGTGCGAGTGTGTGCGAGTGTGTGCAAGTGTGTGCGAGTGAGTGTGAGTGAGTGAGTGTGTGCGAGTGTGCGCGAATGTGTGCGAGTGTGTGTGTGCGAGTTTGTGTGATTGTGTATGAGTGTGTGCGAGAGTGTGCGTGTGAGTGGGTGCGAGTGAGTGCGAGTGTGTGCAAATGTGTGCGAGAGTGTGCGCGTGTGGGCGTGCGAGTGTTTGCGAGTGTGCGCGAGTGTGTGTGAGTGTGTGCGAGAGTGTGTGCGTGTGAGTAAGTGTGTGAGTGAGTGTGAGTGTATGCTTACGAGTGTGTGCTAGTGTGCGTGAGTGTGTGCGAGTGTGCGCGAGTGTGTACGTGTGAGTGAGTGTGTGTGTGAGTGTGTGCGAGTGTTTGCGAGTGTGTGTGTGAGTGTGTAGGACTGTGTGTGCGAGTGTGTGTGCGAGTGTGTGCGAATGTGTATGTGTGTATGTGCGAGTGTGTGCGAGTGTGTGTGCGAGTGTGTTTGAGTGTGTACGAGTGTTTGTAGGAGTTTGTGCGAGTGTGTGCGAGTGTGTATGCGAGTGTGTGTGTGTAAGTGTGTGCGAGTGTGTGCATGCGAGTGTGTGCATGCAAGTGTGTGTGAGTGTGTGCGAGTATGTGCGAGTGTGTGCAAGTGTGTGTGTGCTAGTGTGTGCAAGTGTGTGCGAGTGTGTATGCGAGTGTGTGTGTGTAAGTGTGTGCGAGTGTGTGCATGCGAGTGTGTGCATGCAAGTGTGTGCGAGTGTGTGTGAGTATGTGCGAGTGTGTGCAAGTGTGTGTGTGCTAGTGTGTGCAAGTGTGTGCGAGTGTGTGCGAGTGTGTGTGTGTGAGTGTGTGCCAGTGTGTGCTTGTGTGTGCGTACGAGTGTGTGCAAGTGAATGCGAATGTGTGCGAATGTGTGCGTGCGAGTGTGCACGAGTGTGCGCGAGTGTGTGTGCGTGAGTTTGTGCGTGTGAGTGTGTGCGAGTGTGTGCGTGCGAGTGTGTGCAAGTGTGCTCGAGTGACTGGATGCGAGTGTGTGCGAGTGTGTGTGTTTGTGCGAGTGAGTGTGTGCGAGTGTGTATGAGTGAGTATGTTTGAGTGTGTGCCAGTTTGTGTTTGTGTGTGCTATTGTGTGCGAATGTGTGCATGCAAGTGTGTGCGAGTGTGTGCGAGTGTGTGCGTGAGTGTGTGTGCGTGTGTGTGCGTGTGTGTGAGTGTGTGAGTGTGTGCGAGTGTGTGCGTGCGAGTGTGTGCGAGTGTGTGTGCGTGCGATTGTGTATGAGTGTGTGCGAGTGTGTGTGAGTTTGTGCGAGTGTGTGCATGCGAGTGAGTGCGATTGTGTGCGAGTGTGGGCGTGTGAGTGTGTGCTAGTGTGCGCAAGTGTGTGCGTGTGAGTGAGTGTGTGTGAGTTTGTGCGAGTGTTTGCGAGTGTGTGTGTGAGTGTGTAGGACTGTGTGTGCGAGTGTGTGCGAGTGTGTGCAAGTGTGTGCGAGTGAGTGTGAGTGAGTGAGTGTGTGCGAGTGTGTGCGAAGGTGTGCGAGTGTGTGTGTGTGAGTTTGTGTGATTGTGTATGAGTGTGTGCGAGTGTGTGCGTGCGAGTGGGTGCGAGTGAGTGCGAGTGTGTGCAAATGTGTGCGAGAGTGTGCGAGTGTTGTCGTGCGAGTGTGTGCGAGTGTGCGCGAGTGTGTGTGAGTGTATGCGAGAGTGTGTTCGTGTGAGTAAGTGTGTGAGTGAGTGTGAGTGTATGCTTACGAGTGTGTGCTAGTGTGTGTGAGTGTGTGCGAGTGTGCGCGAGTGTGTACATGTGAGTGAGTGTGTGTGTGAGTGTGTGCGAGTGTTTGTGAGAGTGTGTGTGAGTGTGTAGGACTGTGTGTGCGAGTGTGTGTGCGAGTGTGTGCGAATGTGTATGTATGTATGTGCGAGTGTGTGCGAGTGTGTGTGAGTGTCTTCGAGTGTGTGTAGGAGTTTGTGCGAGTGTGTGCGAGTGTGTATGCGAGTCTGTGTTTGTGAGTGTGTGTGCGAGTGTGTGCATGCGAGTGTGTGCGAGTGTGTGCAAGTGTGTGCGAGTATGTGCGAGTGTGTGTGTGCTAGTGTGTGCAAGTGTGTGCGAGTGTGTGTGTGCGAGTGTGTGCCAGTGTGTGCCAGTGTGTGCGTACGAGTGTGTGCAAGTGAGTGCGAATGTGTGCGAATGTGTGTGTGCGAGTGTGCGCGAGTGTGTGTGCATGAGTGTGTGCATGTGAGTGTGTGCGAGTGTGTGCGTGCATGCGAGTGTGTGCGAGTGTGCTCGAGTGACTGGGTGCGAGTGTGAGCGAGTGTGTGTGTGTGCGAGTGAGTGTGTGCGAGTGTGTATGAGTGAGTGTGTTTGAGTGTGTGCGAGTGTGTGCGAATGTGTGCATGCAAGTGTGTGCGATTGTGTGCGAGTGTGTGCGAGTGTGTGCGTGAGTGTGTGTGCGTGTGTGTGCGTGTATGTGAGTGTGTGCGAGTGTGTGCGAGTGTGTGCAAGCGTGTGCAAGTGTGTGCGAGTGTGTGCGAGTGTGTGTGCGAGTGTGTGCAAGTGTGTGCGAGTGAGTGTGTGCGATTGTGTATGAGTTTGTGCGAGTGTGTGCGTGCGAGTGCGTGCAAGTGAGTGCGAGTGTGTGCAAATGTGTGCGAGAGTGTGAGAGTGTGGGCGTTCGAGTGTGCGTGAGTGTGTACGTGTGAGTGAGTGTGTGTGTGAGTGTTTGTGAGTGTTTGCGAGTGTGTGTGAGTTTGTGCGAGTGTGTGCGTGCGAGTGCGTGCGAGTGAGTGCGAATGTGTGCGAGTGTGCACGAGTGAGTGGGTGCGAGTGTGTGAGTGTGTGCGAGTGTGTGTGAGTTTGTGCGATTGTGCGATTGTGTATGAGTGTGTGCGAGTGTGTGTGAGTTTGTGCGAGTGTCTGCGAGTGTGTGCGTGCGATTGCGTGCGAGTGAGTGCGAATGTGTGCAAGTGTGGGCGTGCGAGTGTGTGCTAGTGTGTGCAAGTGTGTGCGTGTGAGTGAGTGTGTGTGAGTTTGTGCGAATGTTTGCGAGTGTGTGTGAGTGTGTAGGACTGTGTGTGCGAGTGTGTGCGAGTGTGTGCAAGTGTGTGCGAGTGAGTGTGAGTGAGTGAGTGTGTGTGTGTGTGAGTGTGTGCATTAGTGAGTGTGTGCGAGTGTCTGCGAGTGTGTGTGTGATTGTGTGCGAGTGTGTGTGTGCAAGTGTGTGCGAGTGTGTGTGTGAGTGTGTGCGAGTGTGTGCGTGCGAGTGTGTGTGTGTGAGTATGTGCAAGTGTGTGCGAGTGTGTGCGAGTGTGTGTGTGCGAGTGTGTGCCAGTGTGTGCCAGTGTGTGCGTACGAGTGTGTGCGAGTGTGTGCGAATGTGTGCGAGTTTGTGCGTGTGAGTGTGCGCGAGTGTTTGCGTGCGAGTGTGTGCGAGTGTGCTCGAGTGACTGGGTGCGAGTGTGTGCGAGTGTGTGTGAGTGTGTGCGAGTGTGTATGAGTGAATGTGTGTGAGTGTGTGTGAGTTTGTGTGCGAGTGTGTGGAAGTGAGTGTGTGTGAATGTGTGCAAATGTGTGCAAGTGTGTGTGCGAGTGTGTGTGTGCGAGAGTGTGCAAGTGTATGCGTGCAAGTGTCTGCGTGCGAGTGTGTGCGTGCGAGTGTGCGAGTGTGTGCGTGCGAGTGTGTGCGAGTGTGTGTGCGAGAGTGTGCGAGTGTGTGCGAGTGTGTGCAAATGTGCCCGAGTGTGCGCGAGTGTGCACAAGTGAGTGGGTGCGAGTGTGTGAGTGTGTGCGAGTGTGTGTGAGTTTGTAGGACTGTATGTGCAAGTGTTTGCGAGTGTGTGCGAGTGTATTCGAGTGTGTGCGAGTGTGTGTGCGAGTGTGTGCGAGTGTGTGCAAATGTGCCCGAGTGTGCGCGAGTGTGCACGAGTGAGTGGGTGCGAGTGTGTGAGTGTGTGCGAGTGTGTGTGAGTTTGTGCGAGTGTGTGCGAGTGTGTGCGTGCGAGTGCGCGTGAGTGAGTGCGAATGTGTGCAAGTGTGGGTCTGCGGGTGTGTGCTAGTGTGTGCAATTGTGTGCGTGTGAGTGAGTGTGTGTGAGTATGTGCGAGTGTTTATGAGTGTGTGTGTGAGTGTGTAGGATTGTGTGTGCGAGTGTGTGCGATTGTGTGCAAGTGTGTGCAAGTGAGTGTGAGTGAGTGAGTGTGTGCGAGTGTGTGCGAATGTGTGCGAGTGTGTGTGTGCGAGTGTGTGTGATTGTGTATGAGTGTGTGCGAGTGTGTGCGTGTGAGTGGGTGCGAGTGAGTGCGAGTGTGTGCAAATGTGTGCGAGAGTGTGCGAGTTTGGGCGTGCGAGTGTGTGAGAGTGTGCGCGAGTGTGTGTGAGTGTGTGCGAGAGTGTGTGCGTGTGAGTAAGTGTGTGAGTGAGTGTGAGTGTATGCTTACGAGTGTGTGCTATTGTGCGTGAGTGTGTGCGAGTGTGCGCGAGTGTGTACTTGTGAGAGAGTGTGTGTGTGAGTGTGTGCGAGTGTTTGCGAGTGTGTGTGTGAGTGTGTAGGACTGTGTGTGTGAGTGTGTGTGCGAGTGTGTGCGAATGTGTATGTGTGTATGTGCGAGTGTGTGCGAGTGTGTGCGATTGTGTGTGCGAGTGTGTGTGAGTGTGTACGAGTGTGTGTAGGAGTTTGTGCGAGTGTGTGCGAGTGTGTATGTGAGTGTGCGTGTGAGTGTGTGTGCGAGTGTGTGCATGCGAGTGTGGGCATGCTAGTGTGTGCGAGTGTGTGCGAGTATGTGCGAGTGTGTGTGTGCTAGTGTGTGCAAGTGTGTGCGAGTGTGTGCGAGTGTGTGTGTGCCAGTGTGTGCCAGTGTGTGCCAGTGTGTGCGCACGAGTGTGTGCAAGTGAGTGCGAATGTGTGCAAATGTGTGCGAGAGTGTGCGAGTGTGGGCGTGCGAGTGTGTGCGAGTGTGCGCGAGTGTGTGTGAGTGTGTGCGAGAGTGTGTGCGTGTGAGTAAGTGTGTGAGTGAGTGTGAGTGTATGCTTACGAGTGTGTGCTAGTGTGCGTGAGTGTGTGTGAGTGTGCGCGAGTGTGTACGTGTGAGTGAGTGTGTGTGTGCGAGTGTTTGCGAGTGTGTGTGTGAGTGTGTAGGACTGTGTGTGCGAGTGAGTGTGCGAGTGTGTGCGAATGTGTATGTGTGTATGTGCGAGTGTTTGCGAGTGTGTGCAAGTGTGTGTGCGAGTGTGTTTGAGTGTGTACGAGTGTGTGTAGGAGTTTGTGTGAGTGTGAGCGAGTGTGTATGCGAGTGTGTGTGCGAGTGTGTGCATGCGAGTGTGTGCGAGTGTGTATGCGAGTGTGTGTGTTTGTGTGTGCGAGTGTGTGCATTCGAGTTTGTGCGAGTGTGTGCGTGCGAGTGCGTGCGAGTGAGTGTGAATGTGTGCGAGAGTGTGCGAGTGTGTGCAAGTGTGTGTGTGCGAGTGTGTGTGTGTGCGATTGTGTATGAGTGTGTGCGTGTGTGTGTGAGTTTGTGCAAGTGTGTGCGTGCGAGTGCGTGCGAGTGAGTGCGAATGTGTGTGAGTGTGGGCGTGCGAGTGTGTGCTAGTGTGCGCAAGTGTGTGCGTGTGAGTGAGTGTGTGTGAGTTTGTGCGAGTGTTTGCGAGTGTGTGTGTGTGAGTGTGTAGGACTGTGTGTGCGAGTGTGTGTGTGCGAGTGTGTGCCAGTGTGTGCCAGTGTGTGCGTACGAGTGTGTGCAAGTGAGTGCGAATGTGTGCGAATGTGTGCGTGCGAGTGTGCACGAGTGTGCGCGAGTGTGTGTGCGTGAGTTTGTGCGTGTGAGTGTGTGCGAGTGTGTGCGTGCGAGTGTGTGCAAGTGTGCTCGAGTGACTGGATGCGAGTGTGTGCGAGTGTGTGTGTTTGTGCGAGTGAGTGTGTGCGAGTGTGTATGAGTGAGTATGTTTGAGTGTGTGCCAGTTTGTGTTTGTGTGTGCTATTGTGTGCGAATGTGTGCATGCGAGTGTGTGCGAGTATGTGCGTGAGTGTGTGTGCGTGTGTGTGCGTGTGTGTGAGTGTGTGAGTGTGTGCGAGTGTGTGCGTGCGAGTGTGTGCGAGTGTGTGTGCGTGCGATTGTTTATGAGTGTGTGCGAGTGTGTGTGAGTTTGTGCGAGTGTGTGCATGCGAGTGAGTGTGATTGTGTGCGAGTGTGGGCGTGTGAGTGTGTGCTAGTGTGCGCAAGTGTGTGCGTGTGAGTGAGTGTGTGTGAGTTTGTGCGAGTGTTTGCGAGTGTGTGTGTGAGTGTGTAGGACTGTGTGTGCGAGTGTGTGCGAGTGTGTGCAAGTGTGTGCGAGTGAGTGTGAGTGAGTGTGTGCGAGTGTGTGCGAAGGTGTGCGAGTGTGTGTGTGCGAGTTTGTGTGATTGTGTATGAGTGTGTGCGAGTGTGTGCGTGCGAGTGGGTGCGAGTGAGTGCGAGTGTGTGCAAATGTGTGCGAGAGTGTGCGAGTGTTGTCGTGCGAGTGTGTGCGAGTGTGCGCGAGTGTGTGTGAGTGTATGCGAGAGTGTGTTCGTGTGAGTAAGTGTGTGAGTGAGTGTGAGTGTATGCTTACGAGTGTGTGCTAGTGTGTGTGAGTGTGTGCGAGTGTGTACATGTGAGTGAGTGTGTGTGTGAGTGTGTGCGAGTGTTTGCGAGAGTGTGTGTGAGTGTGTAGGACTGTGTGTGCGAGTGTGTGTGCGAGTGTGTGCGAATGTGTATGTGTGTATGTGCGAGTGTGTGCGAGTGTGTGCAAGTGTGTGTGCGAGTGTGTGTGAGTGTCTTCGAGTGTGTGTAGGAGTTTGTGCGAGTGTGTGCGAGTGTGTATGCGAGTCTGTGTTTGTGAGTGTGTGTGTGAGTGTATGCATGCGAGTGTGTGCGAGTGTGTGCAAGTGTGTGCGAGTATGTGCGAGTGTGTGTGTGCTAGTGTGTGCAAGTGTGTGCGAGTGTGTGTGTGCGAGTGTGTGCCAGTGTGTGCCAGTGTGTGCGTACGAGTGTGTGCAAGTGAGTGTGAATGTGTGCGAATGTGTGCGTGCGAGTGTGCGCGAGTGTGTGTGCATGAGTGTGTGCGTGTGAGTGTGTGCGAGTGTGTGCGTGCATGCGAGTGTGTGCGAGTGTGCTCGAGTGACTGGGTGCGAGTGTGAGCGAGTGTGTGTGTGTGCGAGTGAGTGTGTGCGAGTGTGTATGAGTGAGTGTGTTTGAGTGTGTGCGAGTGCGTGCGAATGTGTGCATGCAAGTGTGTGCGATTGTGTGCGAGTGTGTGCGAGTGTGTGCGTGAGTGTGTGTGCGTGTGTGTGCGTGTATGTGAGTGTGTGCGAGTGTGTGCGAGTGTGTGCAAGTGTGTGCAAGTGTGTGCGAGTGTGTGCGAGTGTGTGTGCGAGTGTGTGCAAGTGTGAGCGAGTGAGTGTGTGCGAGTGTGTCTGTGCGAGTGTGTGTTCGAGTGTGTGCATGCGAGTGTGTCCGTGCGAGTGTGTGCAAATGTGAGTGCGAGAGTGTGCGAGTGTGTGCGAGTGTGTGCAAATGTGCCCGAGTGTGCGCGAATGTGCACGAGTGAGTGTGTGTGAGTGTGTGTGAGTGTGTGGATGTGAGTGTGTGCGAGTGTGTGTGAGTGTGTGTGCGAGTGTGTGTGCATGTGTGTGTGCATGTGTGTGTGTGAGTGTGAGCGAGTGTGTATGAGTGTGTGTGCGAGTGTGTGCAAGTGTGTGTGAGTGTGTGCGAGTGTGTGTGTGAGTGTGTGTGAGTGTGTGCGAGTGTGTGCACGAGTGTGTGCGATTGTGCATAAGTGTGTGCGAGTGTGTGCCAGTGTGTGTGCGAGTGTGTGCGAGTGTGTGCGAGTGTGTGCGAGTGTGTAGGACTTTATGTGCGAGTGTGTATGAGTGTGTGTGTGTGAGTGTGTGAAAGTGTGTGCGAATGTGTGCAAATGTGTGCGAGTGAGTGTGTGCGAGTGTGTGTGTGCGAGTGTGTGCGAGTGTGTGCGTGCGAGTGTGTGCGACTGTGTTCGAGTGTGTGCGAGTGTGTGAGTGTGAGTGTGTGCGAATGTGTGCGAGTGTGTGCGCGCGAGTGTGCCCGAGTGTGTGCATGCGAGTGTGTGCGAGTGTGCTCGAGTGAATGGGTGAGAGTGTGTGCGAGTGTGTGTGAGTGAGTAAGTGTGTGTGAGTGTGTATGAGTGAGTGTGTGTGAGTGTGTGTGTGCGAGTTTGTGTGCGAGTGTGTGCGAGTGAGTGTGTGCGAGTGTGTGCGAGTTTGTGTGTGAGTGTGTGTGCGAGTGTGTGCGTGCGAGTGTGTGTGTTCGAGTGTGTGCGCGCGAGTGTGTGCGCGCGAGTGTGTGAGTGTGTGTGCGAATGTGTGTGCGAGTGAGTGTGTGCGAGTGCGTATGAGTGTATGTGCGAGTTTGTGCCAGTGTGTGCGAATGTGTGTGTGCGAGTGTGTGCAAGTGTGTGCGAGTGTGTGCGAGTGTGTGTGTGCGAGTGTGTGTGCAATTGTGTATGAGTGTGTGCGAGTGTTTGTGAGTTTGTGCAAGTTTGTGCGAGTGTGCGTGCGAGTGCGCGTGCGAGTGAGTGCGGGTGTGTGCGAGTGTGTGTATGTGAGTCTGTGTGCGATTGTGTATGAGTGTTTGCGAGTGTGTGAGTTTGTGCGAGTGTGTGCGTGTGTGTGCGAGTGCGTGCGAGTGCGTGCAAATGTGTGCGAGAGTGTGCGAGTGTGGGTGTGCGAGTGTGTGCTAGTGTGCGCGAGTGTGTGCGAGTGTGCGTGAGTAAGTGTGTGTGTGAGTGCGTGCGTGCGAGTGTTTCCGAGTGTGTGTGTGAGTGTGTAGGACTGTGTGTGCGAGTGTGTGCGAGTGTGTGTGCGAGTGTGTGTGTACGAGTGTGTTCGAGTGTGTGTGTGCGAGTGTGTGTGCGAGTGCGTATGAGTGAGTGTGTGCGAGTGTGTGCGAGTGTGTGTTTGCGAGTGTGTGTGCGAGTGTGTGCGAGTGTGTGCGAGTGTGTATGAGTGTATGTGCGAGTGTGTGTGCGAGTGTGTGTGAGTATGTGTGTGAGTGTGTGTTTTAGAGTGTGTGCAAGTGTGTGTGAGTGTGTGTGCAAGTGCGTACGAGTGTGTGCGAGTGTGCACAAGTGTGTGTATGTGAGTGTGTGCGAGTGCTTGCGTGCGAGTGTGTGCGAGTGTGCTCGAGTGAGTGGGTGCGAGTGTGTGCGAGTGCGTGCATGAGTGTGTGCGTGCGAGTGTGCACGATTGTGCACGAGTGTGTGTGCATGTAAGTGTGTGCGTGCGAGTGTGTGCGAATGTGTGCGAGTGTGTGCGAGTGTGTGTGTGTGAGTGTGTGCAAGGGTGTGCGAGTGTGTGTGTGAGAGTGTGCATGCGAGTGTGTACGAGTGTGTGCGTGCGAGTGTATGCGAGTGTGTGTGCGAGTGTGTGCGTGCGAGTGTTTATGAATGTGTGCGAGTGTGTGCGAGTGTGTGTGTGAGTGTGTGTGAGTGTGTGTGTGAATGTGTGCGATTGTGTGTAGGGCTGTATGTGCGAGTGTGCTTGAGTGTGTTTGAGTGTGTGCGAGTGTGTGCGAGTGTGTGTGTGAGTGTGTGTGAGTGTGTGTGTGAATGTGTGCGATTGTGTGTAGGGCTGTATGTGCGAGTGTGTGCGAGTGTGTGAGTGTGTGCAAGTGTGTGTGAGTGTGTGTGAGTGTGAGTGAGTGTGAACGAGTGTGTGCGAGTGTGTGCGAGTGTGTGGGTGAGTGTGTGCGAGTGTGTGTGTGAATGTGTGCGATTGTGTGTAGGGCTGTATGTGCGAGTGTGTGCTAGTGTGTATGAGTGTGTGTGCGAGTGTGTGCAAGTGTGTGCGAGTGTGTGCGAGTGTGTGTGTGTGAGTGTGTACGAGTGTGTGCGTGCGAGTGTGTGCAACTGTGTGCGAATGTGTGCGTGCGAGTGTGTGCGTGCGAGTGTGTATGAGTGTGTGCGAGTGTGTGCGAGTGTGTGTGTGTGTGCGAATGTGTGTGTGAATGTGTGCGATTGTGTGTAAGGCTGTATGTGTGAGTGTGTATGAGTGTGTGTGCGAGTGTGTGCGAGTGTGTGCGAGTGTGTGTGAGTGTGTGCAAGGGTGTGCGAGTGTGTGTGTGAGAGTGTGCATGCGAGTGTGTACGAGTGTGTGCGTGCGAATGTATGCGAGTGTGTGTGCGAGTGTGTGTGTGCGAGTGTGTATGAGTGTGTGCGAGTGTGTGCGAGTGTGTGTGTGAGTGTGTGAGAGTGTGTGTGTGAATGTGTGCGATTGTGTGTAGGGCTGTATGTGCGAGTGTGTGCGAGTGTGTAGGAGTGTGTGTGTGAGTGTGTGCAAGTGTGTGCGAGTGTGTGTGCGAGTGTGTGCGTGCGAGTGTGTACGAGTGTGTGCGTGCGAGTGTGTGCGACTGTGTGCGAGTGTGTGCGAGTGTGTGAGTGTGTGCAAGTGTGTGCGAGTGTGTGTGTGCGAGTTTGTGCGTACGAGTGCGTGCAAGTGAGTGCGAGTGTGTGCAGGAGTGTGTGCATGTGAGTGTGTGCAAGTGTGTGCGTGCGAGTGTATGCGAGTGTGCTCGAGTGAATGGGTGCGAGTGTGTGCGAGTGCGTGCATGAGTGTGTGCGTGCGAGTGTGCACGATTGTGCACGAGTGTGTGTGCATGTAAGTGTGTGCGTGCGAGTGTGTGCGAATGTGTGCGAGTGTGTGCGAGTGTGTGCGTGCGAGTGTGTGCGTGCAAGTGTTGGCGTGTGAGTGTGTGCAAGTGTGTTTGAGTGTGTGCGAGTGTGTGTGCGAGTGTGTGAGTGTGTGCGAGTGTGTGCGAGTGTGCGCGAGTGTGCACGAGTGAGTGGGTGCGATTGTGTATGAGTGAGTGTGTGCGAGTGCGTGCGGGTGTGTGTGCGAGTGTGAGTGAGTGTACACGGGTGTGTGCATGCGAGTGCGTGCGAGTGAGTGCGAGTGTGTGCAAATGTGTGCGAGTGTGTGAGTGTGTGTGAGTGTGCATGAGTGTGTGCGTGTGAGTGAGTGTGTGTGAGTCTGTGCGAGTGTGTGCTTGCGAGTGTCTGCTAGTGTGCACGAGTGTGTGAGTGTGTGCGAGAGTGCACGAGTGTGTGCATGTGAGTAAGTGAGTGTGTGTGTGAGTGTGTGCGAGTGTGTGTGTGAGTGTGTACGACTGTGTGTGCGAGTGTGTGCGAGTGTATATGAGTGTATGTGCGAGTGTGTGCGAGTGTGTGTGTCAGTGTGTTTGAGTGTGTGCAAGTGTGTGCGAGTGTGTGTGCGAGTACGTACAAGTGTGTGTGAGTGTGTGTGCGCGTGTGTGATTGTGTGGGAGTGTGTGTGAGCTTGTAGGACTGTATGTGCGAGTGTTTGCGAGTGTGTGCGAGTGTGTTCGAGTGTGTGTGAGTGTGTGAGTGTGTGCGAGTGTGTGTGCGAGTGTGTGTGAGTGTGTGTGCGAGAGTGTGCGAGTGTGTGCGAGTGTGTGCAAATGTGCCCGAGTGTGCACGAGTGAGTGGGTGCGAGTGTGTGAGTGTGTGCGAGTGTGTGTGAGTTTGTAGGACTGTATGTGCAAGTGTTTGCGAGTGTGTGCGAGTGTGTTCGAGTGTGTGCGAGTGTGTGTGCGAGTGTGTGTGCGAGAGTGTGCGAGTGTGTGCGTGTGTGTGCAAATGTGCCCGAGTGTGCGCGAGTGTGCACGAGTGAGTGGGTGCGAGTGGGTGCGAG
Source organism: Phyllobates terribilis (assembly GCF_046119375.1). Taxonomy (NCBI): domain Eukaryota; kingdom Metazoa; phylum Chordata; class Amphibia; order Anura; family Dendrobatidae; genus Phyllobates; species Phyllobates terribilis. The sequence continues at coordinate 1,313,854 of NW_027363185.1, read as the reverse complement.
TGTGAGTGCAAGTGTGTGCGTGTGAGTGTGTGCGAGTGTGTGTGGCGAGTGTGTGCGTGTGAGTGTGTGCGAGTGTGTGTGAGTGTGTGTGTGCGTGTGAGTGTGTGCGAGTGTGTGCAAGTGTGTGTGAGTGTGTGCGAGTGTGTGTGCGAGTGTGTGTGAGTGAGAGTGTGCGAGTGTGTGCGAGTGTGTGTACGAGTGTGTGTGTGCAATTGTGTATAAGTGTGTGCGAGTGTGTGTGTGAGTGTGTGTGCGAGTGTGTGTGTGCGAGTGTGCTCGATTGTGTGTGAGTGTGTGTGAGTGTGAGTGAGTGTGTATGAGTGTGTGCGAGTGTGTGCGAGTGTGTGTGTGAGTGTGTGCGAGTGTGTGTGTGAATGTGTGCGATTGTGTGTAGGGCTGTATATGCTAGTGTGTGCTAGTGTGTATGAGTGTGTGTGCGAGTGTGTGCAAGTGTGTGTGAGTGTGTGCGAGTGTGTGTGTGCGAGTGTGTACGAGTGTGTGCGTGCGAGTGTGTGCAACTGTGTGCGAATGTGTGCGTGCGAGTGTGTGTGTGCGAGTGTGTACGAGTGTGTGCGTGCGAGTGTGTGCAACTGTGTGCGAATGTGTGCGTGCGAGTGTGTGTGTGCGAGTGTGTGCAAGGGTGTGCAAGTGTGTGTGTGAGAGTGTGCATGCGAGTGTGTACGAGTGTGTGCGTGCGAGTGTATGCGAGTGTGTGTGCGAGTGTGTGCGTGCGAGTGTTTATGAATGTGTGCGAGTGTGTGCGAGTGTGTGTGTGAGTGTGTGTGAGTGTGTGTGTGAATGTGTGCGATTGTGTGTAGGGCTGTATGTGCGAGTGTGCTTGAGTGTGTTTGAGTGTGTGCGAGTGTGTGCGAGTGTGTGTGTGAGTGTGTGTGAGTGTGTGTGTGAATGTGTGCGATTATGTGTAGGGCTGTATGTGCGAGTGTGTGCGAGTGTGTGAGTGTGTGCAAGTGTGTGTGAGTGTGTGTGAGTGTGAGTGAGTGTGAACGAGTGTGTGCGAGTGTGTGCGAGTGTGTGGGTGAGTGTGTGCGAGTGTGTGTGTGAATGTGTGCGATTGTGTGTAGGGCTGTATGTGCGAGTGTGTGCTAGTGTGTATGAGTGTGTGTGCGAGTGTGTGCAAGTGTGTGCGAGTGTGTGCGAGTGTGTGTGTGTGAGTGTGTACGAGTGTGTGCGTGCGAGTGTGTGCAACTGTGTGCGAATGTGTGCGTGCGAGTGTGTGCGTGCGAGTGTGTATGAGTGTGTGCGAGTGTGTGTGTGTGTGCGAATGTGTGTGTGAATGTGTGCGATTGTGTGTAAGGCTGTATGTGTGAGTGTGTATGAGTGTGTGTGCGAGTGTGTGCGAGTGTGTGCGAGTGTGTGTGTGTGATTGTGTGCAAGGGTGTGCGAGTGTGTGTGTGAGAGTGTGCATGCGAGTGTGTACGAGTGTGTGCGTGCGAGTGTATGCGAGTGTGTGTGCAAGTGTGTATGAGTGTGTGCGAGTGTGTGCGAGTGTGTGTGTGAGTTTGTGAGAGTGTGTGTGTGAATGTGTGCGATTGTGTGTAGGGCTGTATGTGCGAGTGTGTGCGAGTGTGTAGGAGTGTGTGTGTGAGTGTGTGCAAGTGTGTGCGAGTGTGTGTGCGAGTGTGTGCGTGCGAGTGTGTACGAGTGTGTGCGTGCGAGTGTGTGCGACTGTGTGCGAGTGTGTGCGAGTGTGTGAGTGTGTGCAAGTGTGTGCGAGTGTGTGTGTGCGAGTGTGTGCGTACGAGTGCGTGCAAGTGAGTGCGAGTGTGTGCAGGAGTGTGTGCATGTGAGTGTGTGCAAGTGTGTGCGTGTGAGTGTATGCGAGTGTGCTCGAGTGAATGGGTGCGAGTGTGTGCGAGTGTGTGTGAGTGTGTGCGAGTGAGTGTGTGCGAATGTGTGCGAGTGAGTGTGTGCGAATGTGTGCCAGTGAGTGTGTGTGAGTGTTTGCGAGTGTGTGTGCGAGTGTGTGTGCGAGTGTGTGTGGGAGTGTGTGCGTGTGAGTCTGTGCGTGCGAGTGTGTGCGAGTGTGCTCGATTGAATGGGTGCGAGTGTGTGCGAGTGAGTGTGTGCAAATGTGTGCGAGTGTTTGCGAGTGTGTGTGCGAGTGTGTGTGGGAGTGTATGTGCGAGTGTGTGCGTGCGAGTGTGTGCGTGCGAGTGTGTGCATGCGAGTGTGTGCGAGTGTGTGTGCGAATGTGTGTGCGAGTGTGTGCGAGTCTGTGTGTGTGAGTGTGTGCAAGTGTGTGCGAGCGAGTGAGTGCGATTGTGTGCCAGTGTGTGCGTACGAGTGTGTGCAAGTGAGTTTGAGTGCGTGCAAATGTGTGCGAGTTTGTGCGTGTGAGTGTGCGCGAGTGTGTGCGTGCGAGTGTGTGCGAGTGTGCTCGAGTGACTGCGTGTGAGTGTGTGCGAGTGTGTGTGAGTGTGTGCGAGTGAGTGTGTGCGAGTGTGTATGAGTGAGTGTGTGCGAGTGAGTGTGTGCGAATGTGTGCAAATGTGTGCGACTGTGTGTGTGCGAGTGTGTGCGACTGTATTCGTGCGAGTGTGTGCGTGCGAGTGTGTGCGAGTGTGTGTGTGTGCGTGTGTGCGAGTGTGTATGAGTGTATGTGCGAGTGTGTGCAAGTGTGTGCGAGTGAGTGTGAGTGAGTGAGTGTGAGTGTGTGCGAGGGTGTGCGAATGTGTGTGTGCGAGTGGGTGTGCGATTGTGTATGGTGTGTGCGAGTATGTGTGTGAGTGTGTGCGAGTGTGTGCGTGCGAGTGCGTGCGAGTGAGTGCGAGTGTGTGCAAATGTGTGCGAGAGTGTGCAAGTGTGGGCGTGCGAGAGTATGCGAGTGTGTGTTAGTGTGTGCGAGTATGCGCGAGGGTGTGCGTGTGAGTGAGTGTGTGTGTGAGTGTGAGTGTGTGCATGTGAGTGAGTGTGTGTGTGAGTGTGTGCGAGTGTTTGCAAGTATGTGTGTAGGACTGTGTGTGAGTGTGTGTGCGAATGTGTATGAGTGTATATGCGAGTGTGTGTGCGAGGGTGTGTGAGTGTGTGCGAGTGTGTGTAGGAGTGTGTGCGAGTGTGTGTGATTATGTGTGTGAGTGTGTAGGACTGTATGTGCGAGTGTGTGCGAGTCTGTTCGAGTATGTGTGTGTGCGAGTGTGTGTGAGTGTGTGCAAGTGTGTGTGCGAGTGTGTGTGTGATTGTGTATGAGTGCGAGTGTGTGTGTGAGTGTGCGCAAGTGTGTTCGAGTGTGTATGCGAGTGTGTATGAGTGTGTGTGCGAGTGTGTGCGGGTGTGCATGAGTGAGTGTGTGCGAGTGTGTGGGAGTGTGTGTGTGTGAGTGTGTGCAAGTGTGTGTGAGTGTGTGCGTGCGAGTGTGTGCGAGTGTGTGTGTGTGAGTGTGTGCGAGTGTGTGTGAGTGTGTGCGTGCGTGTGTGTGCGAGTGTGTGTGTGCGAGACAGTACGAGTGTGTATGAGTGTGTGTGCGTGTGTGTGCAAGTGTGTGCGAGTGCGTGCGGGTGTGTGTGCGAGTGTGTGCGAGTGTGTGTGCGATTGTGTATGAGTGAGTGTGTGCGAGTGTGTGCGAGTGTGTGTCAAAGTGTGTGCGAGTGTGTGCGAGTGTGTGTGTGCGATTGTGTATGAGTGAGTGTGTGCGAGTGTGTGTGAAAGTGTGTGCGAGTGTGTGTGTTAGTGTGCACGGGTGTGTGCGTGCAAGTGAGTGCGAGTGTGTGCAAATGTGTGCAAGCATGTGCGAGTGTGTGTGAGTGTGCACGAGTGTGTGCGTGTGAGTAAGTGAGTGTGTGTCTGTGAGTGTGTGCGAGTCTGTGCGAGTGTGTGCTTGCAAGTGTGTGCGAGTGTGCGTGAGTGTGTGCGTGTGAGTAAGTGAGTGTGTGTGAGTGTGTGCGAGTGTGTGTGTGAGTGTGTATGACTGTGTGTGCGAGTGTGTGCGAGTTTGTTTGAGTGTGTGCGAGTGTGTGTGCGAGTGCGTACGAGTGCGTGCGAGTTTATATGAGTGTATTTGCAAGTGTGTGTGCGAGTGTGTGCGAGTGTGTGTGCGAGTGTGTGTGCGAGTGTGTTTGAGTGTGTTTGAGTGTGTGCGAGTGCGTACGAGTGCGTGCAAGTGTGTGCGAGTGTGTGTGAGTGTGTGTGATTGTGTGCGAGTGTGTGTGAGCTTGTAGGACTGTATGTGCGAGTGTTTGCGAATGTGTGCGAGTGTGTTCGAGTGTGTGTGAGTGTGTGTTAGTGCGTGCGAGTGTGTGTGCGAGTGTGTGTGCGAGTGTGTGCGAGTGTGTGCAAATGTGCCCGAGTGTGTGCGAGTGTGCACGAGTGAGTGGGTGCGAGTGTCTGCGAGTGTGTGTGCGAGTGTGTGCGTGTGAGTGTGTGCAAGCGTGTGCGAGTGTGTGTGAGTGTGTGTGCGAGTGTGTGTGTGCGTGTGAGTGTGTGCGAGTGTGTGTGCGTGTGAGCGTGTGCGAGTGTGTGTGAGTGTGTGTGAGTGTGTGTGCGTGTGAGTGTGTGCGAGTGTGTGCAAGTGTGTGTGAGTGTGTGTGTGCGAGTGTGTGTGAGTGAGTGTGTGCGAGTGTGTGCGAGTGTGTGCGAGTGTGTGTACGAGTGTATGTGAGTGTGTGTGAGAGTGTGAGTGTGCGAGTGTGTTCGATTGTGTGCGAGTGTGTGTGCGAGTGTGTGCGAGTGTGTGCAAATGTGCCCAAGTGTGCGCGAGTGTGCACGAGTGAGTGTGTGCGAGTGTGTGCGAGTGTGTGTGCGTGTGAGTGTGTGCGAGTGTGTGCAAGTGTGTAAGTGTGTGCGAGTGCGTGTGTGCGAGTGTGTGAGTGAGTGTGTGCGAGTGTGTACGAGTGTGTGTGCGATTGTGTATAAGTGTGTGCGAGTGTTTGCGAATGTGTGTGCGAGTGTGTGTGTGCGATTGTGTATGGTGTGTGCGAGTGTGTGCGAGTGTGTGTGTGCGATTGTGCATGAGTGAGTGTGTGCGAGTGTGTGTGAAAATGTGTGCGAGTGTGTGTGTGAGTGTGCACGGGTGTGTGCGTGCGAGTGTGTGCAAGTGAGTGCGAGTGTGTGCAAATGTGTGCGAGCGTGTGCGAGTGTGTGTGAGTGTGCACGAGTGTGTGCGTGTGAGTGAGTGTGTGTGAGTCTGTGCGAGTGTGTGCTTTCTAGTGTTTGTACTAGTGTGCACGAGTGTGAGAGTGTGTGCGAGAGTGCGCGAGTGTGTGTGCAAGTGTGTTTGAGTGTGTGCAAGTGTGTGCGAGTGTGTGTGCGTGTGCGTACGAATGTGTGCGAGTGTTTACGTGTGTGTGCGAGTGTGTGTGATTGTGTGCGAGTGTGTGTGAGCTTGTAGGACTGTATGTGCGAGTGTTTGTGAGTTTGTGTGAGTGTGTGTGAGTGTGTGCGAGTGTGTGTGTGAGTGTGTGTGCGAGAGTGTGCAATTGTGTGCGAGTGTGTGCAAATGTGCCCGAGTGTGCGCGAGCGTGCATGAGTGAGTGGGTGCGAGTGTGTGCGTGTGAGTGTGAGCGAGCATGTGCGAGTGTGTGTGCGAGTGTGTGTGCGTGTGAGTGTGTACGAGTGTGTGCAAGTGTGTGTGAGTGTGTGCGAGTGTGTGTGTGTGAGAGTGTGTGCATGTGTGCATGAGTGAGTGGGTGCGAGTGTGTGCAAGTGTGTGTGTGCGTGTGAGTGTGTGCAAGCGTGTGCGAGTGTGTGTGCGAGTGTGTGTACGTGTGAGTGTGTGCGAGTGTGTGCGATTGTGTATAAGTGTGTGTGAGTGTGTGTGTGAGTGTGTGTGCGAGTGTGCTCGATTGTGTGTGAGTGCGAGTGAGTGTGTACGAGTGTGTGCGAGTGTGTGTGAATGTGTGCGATTGTGTGTAGGGCTGTATGTGCGAGTGTGTGCGAGTGTGTATGAGTGTGTGTGCGAGTGTGTGCGAGAGTGTGTGTGCGAGTGTGTGCGAGTGTGTGCGTGCGAGTGTGTATCAGTGTGTGCGTGCGAGTGTGTGCGAGTGTGTGCGAGTGTGTGAGTGTGTGCGTGTGTGCGAGTGTGTGCCAGTGTGTGCGTACGAGTGCGTGCAAGTGAGTGTGAGTGTGCGTAAATGTGTGCGAGTGTGTGCATGCGAGTGTGCGTGAATGTGCACGAGTGTGTGCATGTGAGTGTGTGCGAGTGTGTGCGTGCAAGTGTGTGCGAGTGTGCTCGAGTGAATGGGTGTGAGTGTGTGCGAGTGTGTGTGAGTGTGTGCGAGTGAGTGTGTGCGAGTGTGTATGAGGGAGTGTGTGTGAGTGTGTGCGCGTGTGTATGAGTGTGTGTGCGAGTGTGTGCGTGCGAGTGTGTGCGTGCGAGTGTGTGCGAGTGTGTGTGAGTGTGTGCGAGTGTGTATCAGTGTATGTGCTAGTGTGTGCGAGTGTGTGCAAGTGTGTGCGAGTGAGTGTGTGCGAGTGAGTGCGAGAGTGTGCGAGTGTGTGCGAGTGTGTGTGCGATTGTGTATGAGTGTGTGCGAGTGTGTGTGAGTTTGTGCGAGTGTGTGGGTGTGTGCGTGCGAGTGTGTGCGAGTGTATGCGAGTGCATGCAAATGTGTGCGAGAGTGTGCGAGTCTGGGCGTGCGAGTGTGTGCTAGTGTGCGCGAGTGTGTGAGTGTGTGCGAGTGTGTGCGAGTGTGTGCATGCGAGTGCGTGCGAGTGAGTGCAAATGTGTGCGAGTGTGGGCGTGTGAGTGTGTGCGAGTGTGCGCAAGTGTGTGTGAGTGTGTGCGAGTGTGCGCGAATGTGTGCGTGTGAGTGAGTGTGTGTGTGATTGTGAGTGTGTGCTTGCGAGTGTGTGCTAGTGTGCATGAGTGTGTGCGAGTGTGCGCGAGTGTGTGCGTGTTAGTGAGTAAGTGTGTGCGAATGTGTGCGAGTGTGTGCGTGCGAGTGTGCGTGAGTTTGCACGAGTGTGTGCATGTGAGTGTGTGCGAGTGTGTGCGTGCAAGTGTGTGCGAGTGTGCTCGAGTGAATGGGTGTGAGTGTGTGCGAGTGTGTGTGAGTGTGTGCGAGTGAGTGTGTGCGAGTGTGTATGAGTGAGTGTGTGTGAGTGTGTGTGCGTGTGCGAGTGTGTGTGCGAGTGTGTGTGCGAGTGTGTGCGAGTGTGTGCGTGCGAGTGTGTGCGAGTGTGTGCGCGAGTGTGTGTGAGTGTGTGCGAGTGTGTATCAGTGTATTTGCTAGTGTGTGCGAGTGTGTGCAAGTGTGTGCGAGTGAGTGTGTGCGAGAGTGTGTGAGTGTGTGCGAGTGTGTGTGCGATTGTGTATGAGTGTGTGCGAGTGTGTGTGAGTTTGTGCGAGTGTTTGGGTGTGTGCGTGCGAGTGCGTGCGAGTGTAAGCGAGTGCATGCAAATGTGTGCGAGAGTGTGCGAGTCTGGGCGTGCGAGTGTGTGCTAGTGTGCGCGAGTGTGTGAGTGTGTGCGAGTGTGTGCGAGTGTGTGCGTGCGAGTGCGTGCGAGTGAGTGCAAATGTGTGCGAGTGTGGGCGTGTGAGTGTGTGCGAGTGTGCGCAAGTGTGTGTGAGTGTGTGCGAGTGTGCGCGAGTGTGTGCGTGTGAGTGAGTGTGTGTGTGATTGTGAGTGTGTGCTAGTGTGCATGAGTGTGTGCGAGTGTGTGTGTGCGAGTGTGTGCGAGTTTGTGTGCGAGTGAGTGTGTGCGAATGTGTGCGAGTGTGTGCGAGTGTGTGAGTGTGTGTGCGAGTGTGTGCGTGCGAGTGTGTGCGTGCAAGTGTCTGCGAGTGTGTGCGAGTGTGTGTGAGTGTGTGCGAGTGTGTGCGATTGTGTGCAAATGTGCCCAAGTGTGCGCGAGTGTGCACGAGTGAGTGGGTGTGAGTGTGTGCGAGTGTGTGCGTGTGAGCTTGTGCGAGTGTGTGAGTGTGTGTGCATTTGTGTGTGCGAGTGTGTGCGAGTGTGTATGAGTGTGTGTGCGAGTGTGTGCAAGTGTGTGTGAGTGTGTGTGTGATTGTGTGCGAGTGTGTGTGCGCGTGTGTGCAAGTGTGTGCGAGTGAGTGTGTGCAAGTGTGTGAGTTTGTATGTGAGTGTGTGCGAGTGTGTGTGCGAGTGTGTGCGACTGTGTGCATGTGAGAGTGTGCGAGTTTGTGTGTGTGAGTGTGTGCAAGTGTGTGCGATCGAGTGAGTGCGAGTGTGTGCCAGTGTGTGCGTATGAGTTTGTGCAAGTGAGTGCGAGTGTGTGCGAATGTGTGCGAGTTTGTGCGTGTGAGTGTGCACGTGTGTGTGTGAGTGTGTGTGAGTGTGTGCAAGTGTGTGTGCGAGTGTGTGTGTGCGAGAGTGTGTGTGATTGTGTATGAGTGCGAGTGTGTGAGTGTGTGCAAGTGTGTTCGAGTGTGTGTGCGAGTGTGTATGAGTGTGTGTGTGCGAGTGTGTGTGAGTGTGTGCATGAGTGAGTGTGTGCGAGTGTGTGTGAGTGTGTGTGTGTGAGTGTGTGCGAGTGTGTGTGAGTGTGTGCGAGTGTGTGCGAGTGTGTGCGTGCGTGAGTGTGTGCGAGTGTGTGTGCGTGTGTGTGCGAGTGTGTACGAGTGTGTGTTCGTGTGTGTGCAAGTGTGTGCGAGTGTGTGCAAATATGCTCGAGTGTGCACGAGTGAGTGGGTGCGAGTGTGTGAGTGTGTGCGAGTGTGTGTGAGTTTGTAGGACTGTATGTGCAAGTGTTTGCGAGTGTGTGCGAGTGTGTTCGAGTGTGTGCGAGTGTGTGTGCGAGTGTGTGTGCGAGAGTTTGCGAGTGTGTGCGAGTGTGTGCAAATGTGCCCGAGTGTGCGAGTGTGCACGAGTGAGTGGGTGCGAGTGGGTGCGAGTGTGAGTGCAAGTGTGTGCATGTGAGTGTGTGCGAGTGTGTGTGCGAGTGTGTGCGTGTGAGTGTGTCCGTGTGAGTGTGTGTGTGCGAGTGTGTGCAAGTGTGTGTGAGTGTGTGCGAGTGTGTGTGAGTGAGTGTGTGTGAGTGTGTGTGAGTGTGTGCGAGTTTGTGCGAGTGTGTGTACGAGTGTGTGTGCGATTGTGTATAAGTGTGTGCGAGTGTGTGTGTGAGTGTGTGTGCGAGTGTGTGTGTGCGAGTGTGCTCGATTGTGAGCGAGTGTGTTCGAGTGTGTGTGCGAGTGTGTGTGCGAGAGTTTGCGAGTGTGTGCGAGTGTGTGCAAATGTGCCCGAGTGTGCGAGTGTGAACGAGTGAGTGGGTGCGAGTGGGTGCGAGTGTGAGTGCAAGTGTGTGCATGTGAGTGTGTGCGAGTGTGCGTGCGAGTGTGTGCGTGTGAGTGTGTGCGAGTGTGTGTGAGTGTGTGTGTGCGAGTGTGTGCAAGTGTGTGTGAGTGTGTGCGAGTGTGTGTGCGAGTGTGTGTGAGTGAGTGTGTGTGAGTGTGTGCGAGTGTGTGCGAGTGTGTGTACGAGTGTGTGTGCGATTGTGTATAAGTGTGTGCGAGTGTGTGTGTGAGTGTGTGTGCGAGTGTGTGTGTGCGAGTGTGCTCGATTGTGAGCGAGTGTGTTCGAGTGTGTGCGAGTGTGTGTGCGAGTGTGTGTGCGAGAGTTTGCGAGTGTGTGCGAGTGTGTGCAAATGTGCCCGAGTGTGCGAGTGTGCACGAGTGAGTGGGTGCGAGTGGGTGCGAGTGTGAGTGCAAGTGTGTGCATGTGAGTGTGTGCGAGTGTGTGTGCGAGTGTGTGCGTGTGAGTGTGTGCGAGTGTGTGTGAGTGTGTGTGTGCGAGTGTGTGCAAGTGTGTGTTAGTGTGTGCGAGTGTGTGTGCGAGTGTGTGTGAGTGAGTGTGTGTGAGTGTGTGCGAGTGTGTGCGAGTGTGTGTACGAGTGTGTGTGCGATTGTGTATAAGTGTGTGCGAGTGTGTGTGTGAGTGTGTGTGCGAGTGTGTGTGTGCGAGTGTGCTCGATTGTGAGCGAGTGTGTTCGAGTGTGTGTGCGAGTGTGTGTGCGAGAGTTTGCGAGTGTGTGCGAGTGTGTGCAAATGTGCCCGAGTGTGCGAGTGTGCACGAGTGAGTGGGTGCGAGTGTGAGTGCAAGTGTGTGCATGTGAGTGTGTGCGAGTGTGTGTGCGAGTGTGTGCATGTGAGTGTGTGCGAGTGTGTGTGAGTGCGTGTGTGCGAGTGTGTGCAAGTGTGTGTGAGTGTGTGCGAGTGTGTGTGAGTGAGTGTGTGTGAGTGTGTGCGAGTGTGTGCGAGTGTGTGTACGAGTGTGTGTGCGATTGTGTATAAGTGTGTGCGAGTGTGTGTGTGAGTGTGTGTGCGAGTGTGTGTGTGCGAGTGTGCTCGATTGTGAGCGAGTGTGTTCGAGTGTGTGCGAGTGTGTGTGCGAGTATGTGTGCGAGAGTGTGCAAGTGTGTGCGAGTGTGTGCAAATGTGCCCGAGTGTGCGCGAGTGTGCACGAGTTTGTGTGTGAGTGTGTGCGAGTGTGTGTGCGAATGTGTGCGATTGTGTGTAGGGCTGTATCTGCGAGTGTGTGCTAGTGTGTATGAGTGTGTGTGCGAGTGTGTGCGAGTGTGTGTGTGTGCGAGTGTGTACGAGTGTGTGCGTGCGAGTGTGTGCAACTGTGTGCGAATGTGTGCGTGCGAGTGTGTGCGTGCGAGTGTGTATGAGTGTTTGCGAGTGTGTGCGAGTGTGTGTGTGATTGTGTGCGAATGTGTGTGTGAATGTGTGCGATTGTGTGTAAGGCTGTATGTGCGAGTGTGTGTGAGTGTGTATGAGTGTGTGTGCGAGTGTGTGCGAGTGTGTGTGTGCGAGTGTGTGCAAGGGTGTGTGAGTGTGTGTGTGAGAGTGTGCATGCGAGTGTGTAAGAGTGTGTGCGTGCGAGTGTATGCGAGTGTGTGTGCGAGTCTGTGCGTGCGAGTGTGTATGAGTGTGTGCGAGTGTGTGCGAGTGTGTGTGTGAGTGTGTGTGAGTGTGTGTGTGAATGTGTGCGATTGTGTGTAGGGCTGTATGTGCGTGTGTGTGAGTTTGTGCGAGTGTGTGTGCGTGCGAGTGCGTGCGAGTGTATGCGAGTGCATGCAAATGTGTGCGAGAGTGTGCGAGTCTGGGCGTGCGAGTGTGTGCTAGTGTGCGCGAGTGTGTGAGTGTGTGCAAGTGTGTGCGAGTGTGTGCGTGCGAGTGCGTGCGAGTGAGTGAAAATGTGTGCGAGTGTGGGCGTGTGAGTGTGTGCGAGTGTGCACAAGTGTGTGTGAGTGTGTGCGAGTGTGTGCATGCGAGTGAGTGTGTGTGTGATTGTGAGTGTGTGCTTGCGAGTGTGTGCTAGTGTGGATGAGTGTGTGCGAGTGTGCGCGAGTGTGTGCATGTTAGTGAGTGAGTGTGTGTGAGTGTGTGCGAGTGTTTGCGAATGTGTGTGTGTGAGGGTGTAGGACTGTGTGTGCGAGTGTGTGTGCGAGTGTGTGCGAATGTGTATCAGTGTATGTGCGGGTGTGTGTGCGAGTGTGTGTGCGAGTGTGTGTGAGTGTGTACGAGTGTGTGTAGGAGTGTGTGCGAGTGTGTGCGATTGTGTGTGTGAGTGTGTAGGACTGTATGTGCAAGTGTGTGTGAGTGTGTTTGAGTGTGTGTGTGTGAGTGTGTGTGAGTGTGTGCAAGTGTGTGTGTGCGAGTGTGTGCGAGTGTGTGTGTGAGTGTGTGCAATTGTGTGTATGCGAGTGTGTATGAGTGAGTGTGTTTGAGTGTGTTTGAGTGTGTGCGTGTGTGCGAGTTTGTGTGCGAGTGTGTGCGAGTGAGTGTGTGCGAATGTGTGCAAGTGTGTGCGAGTGTATGCGAGTGTGTGCGTGCGAGTGTGTGCGAGTGTGTACGTGTGAGTGTGTGCGAGCGGGTGCGAGTGTGTGAGTGTGTGTGCGAGTGTGTGTGCGTGTGTGTGTGAGTGTGTGCGAGTGTGTATGAGTGTATGTGCGAGTGTGTGCAAGTATGTGCAAGTGTGTGCGAATGTGTGTGTGTGCGAGTGTGTGAAAGTGTGTGCGAGTGAGTGTGTGCGAGTGTGTGTGAGAGTGTGCGAGTGTGTGTGTGCGACTGTGTATGAGTGTGTGCGAGTGTGTGTGTGAGTTTGTGCGAGTGTGTGCGAGTGTTTGTGAGTGTGTGCGTGCAAATGCGTGCGAGTGAGAGCGAGTGTGTGCAAATGTGTGTGAGAGTGTGCGAGTGTGGGCGTGCGAGTGTGTGCTAGTGTGCGCGAGTGTGTGAGTGTGTGCGAGTGTGTGCATGTGAGTGAGTGTGTGTGTGAGTGTGTGCAAGTGTGTGCGTGTGAGTGTGTGCGAGTGTGTGCGAATCTGTGTGTGTGAGTGTGTGCAAGTGTGTGCGATTGTGTTCGAGTGTGTGTGTGCGAGTGAGTGCGAGTGTGTGCCAGTGTGAGCGTACGAGTGTGTGCAAGTGAGTGCGAGTGTGTGCAAATGTGTGCGAGTTTGTGCGTGTGAGTGTGTGCGAGTGTGTGCGAGTGTGTGTGAGTGTGTGCGAGTGTGTGTAGGAGTGTGTGCGAGTGTGTGCGATTATGTGTGTGAGTGTGTAGGACTGTATGTGCTAGTGTGTGTGAGTCTGTTCGAGTATGTGTGTGTGCGAGTGTGTGTGAGTGTGTGCAAGTATGTGTGTGCGATTGTGTGTGTGATTGTGTATGAGTGTATGTGCGAGTGTGTGTGCGAGTGTGTGTGCGAGTGTGTGCGAGTGTGTGTGAGTGCGTGCGAGTGTGTGTAGGAGTGTGTGCGAGTGTGTGCGATTATGTGTGTGAGTGTGTAGGACTGTATGTGCTAGTGTGTGCGAGTCTGTTCGAGTATATGTGTGTGCGAGTGTGTGTGAGTGTGTGCAAGTGTGTGTGTGCGAGTGTGTGTGTGATTGTGTATGAGTGCGAGTGTGTGTGTGAGTGTGTGCAAGTGTGTTCGAGTGTGTATGCGAGTGTGTATGAGTGTGTGTGCGAGTGTGTGCGGGTGTGCATGAGTGAGTGTGTGCGAGTGTGTGGGAGTGTGTGTGTGAGTGTGTGCAAGTGTGTGTGAGTGTGTGCGTGCGAGTGTGTGTGAGTGTGTTTGTGAGTGTGTGCGAGTGTGTGTGAGTGTGTGCGTGCAAGTGTGTGCGAGTGTGTGCGTGCGTGTGTGTGCGAGTGTGTGTGCGAGAAAGTACGAGTGTGTATGAGTGTGTGTGTGTGTGCAAGTGTGTGCGAGTGCGTGCGGGTGTGTGTGCGAGTGTGTGCGAGTGTGTGCGAGTGTGTGTGTGCGATTGTGTATGAGTGAGTGTGTGCGAGTGTGTGCGAGTGTGTGTCAAAGTGTGTGCGAGTGTGTGCGAGTGTGTGTGTGCGATTGTGTATGAGTGAGTGTGTGCGAGTGTGTGTGAAAGTGTGTGCGAGTGTGTGTGTGAGTGTGCACGGGTGTGTGCGTGTGAGTGAGTGCGAGTTTGTGCAAATGTGTGCGAGCATGTGCGAGTGTGTGTGAGTGTGCACGAGTGTGTGCGTGTGAGTAAGTGAGTGTGTTTGTGTGAGTGTGTGCGAGTGTGTGCAAGTGTGTAAGTGTGTGCGAGTGTGTGTGTGCGAGTGTGTGAGTGAGTGTGTGCGAGTGTGTACGAGTGTGTGTGTGCGATTGTGTATAAGTGTGTGCGAGTGTTTGCGAATGTGTGCGAGTGTGTGTGCAAGTGTGTGTGTGTGCGATTGTGTATGGTGTGTGCGAGTGTGTGTGAGTGTGTGCGAGTGTGTGCAAGTGTGTGCGTGCGAGTGAGTACGAGTGTGTGCAATGTGTGTGAGAGTGTGCAAGTGTGGGCGTGCGAGTGTGTGTGAGTGTGTGCGAGTATGCGTGAGGGTGTGCATGTGAGTGAGTGTGTGTGTGAGTGTGAGTGTGTGCTTGCGAGTGAGTGCTAGTGTGCGTGAGTGTGTGAGTGTGTGCGAGTGTACATGAGTGTGTGCGTGTGAGTGAGTGTGTGTGAGTGTGTGCGAGTGTTTGCGAGTGTGTGTGTGTATGTGCGAGTGTGTGTGCGAGTGTGTGCGAGTGTGTGCGACTGTGTGTGAGTGTGTGCGAGTGTGTGTAGGAGTGTGTGCGAGTGTGTGCGATTGTGTGTGTGTGTAGGACTGTATGTGCGAGTGTTTGTGAGTCTGTTCGAGTGTGTGTGTGTGCGAGTGTGAGTGTGTGCAAGTGTGTGTGTGTGAGTTTGTGTGTGATTGTGTATGAGTGCGAGTGTGTGTGTGATAGTGTGCAAGTGTGTTCGTGTGTGTGTGCGAGTGTGTATGAGTGTGTGTATGCGAGTGTGTGCATGAGTGAGTGTGTGCGAGTGTGTGCCAGTGTGTGTGTGAGTGTGTGTGAGTGTGTGTGAGTGTGTGCGTGCGAGTGTGTGCGAATGTGTGCGTGCGTGTGTGTGCGAGTGTGTGTGTGCGAATGTGTACGAGTGTGTATGAGTGTGTGTGCGTGTGTGTGCAAGTGTGTGCGAGTGCGTGTGGGTGTGGGTGCGAGTGTGTGCAAGTGTGTGTGTGCGATTGTGTATGAGTGAGTGTGTGCGAGTATGTGCGAGTGTGTGTCAAAGTGTGTGCGAGTGTGTGCGAGTGTGTGTTTGCGGTTGTGTATGAGTGTGTGTGTGCGAGTGTGTGTGAAAATGTGTGCAAGTGTGTGTGTGAGTGTGCACGGGTGTGTGCGTGCGAGTGTGTGCAAGTGAGTGCGAGTGTGTGCAAATGTGTGCGAGCGTGTGCGAGTGTGTGTGAGTGTGCACGAGTGTGTGCGTGTGAGTGAGTGTGTGTGAGTCTGTGCGAGTGTGTGCTTGCGAGTGTGTGCTAGTGTGCGCGAGTGTGTGCGTGTGAGTAAGTGAGTGTGTGTGTGAGTGTGTGTGTGTGAGTGTGTACGACTGTGTGTGTGAGTGTGTGCGCGTGTGTGCGAGTGTATGTGCGAGTGTGTGTGCGAGTGTGTGCGAGTGTATGTGCGAGTGTGTTTGAGTGTGTGCAAGTGTGTGCGAGTGCGTACGAGTGTGTGCGAGTGTTTACGTGTGTGTGTGAGTGTGTGTGATTGTTTGCGAGTGTGTGTGAGCTTGTAGGACTGTATGTGCGAGTGTTTGCGAGTTTGTGTGAGTGTGTGTGAGTGTGTGCGAGTGTGTGTGCGAGTGTGTGTGAGTGTGTGTGCGAGAGTGTGCAAGTGTGTGCAAATGTGCCCGAGTGTGCGAGTGTGTGCGAGTGAGTGTGTGCGAATGTGTGCGAGTGAGTGTGTGTGAGTGTTTGCGAGTGTGTGTGCGAGTGTGTGTGCGAGTGTGTGCGAGTGTGTATTAGTGTATGTGCTAGTGTGTGCGAGTGTGTGTGAGTGTGTGCAAGTGTGTGCGAGTGAGTGTGTACGAGTGTGTGTGAGAGTGTGTGAGTGTGTGCGAGTGTGTGTGCGATTGTGTATGAGTGTGTGCGAGTGTGTGTGAGTTTGTGCGAGTGTGTGGGTGTGTGCATGCGAGTGCGTGCGAGTGTATGCGAGTGCATGCAAATGTGTGCGAGAGTGTGCGACTCTGGGCGTGTGAGTGTGTGCTAGTGTGCGCGAGTGTGTGAGTGTGTGCAAGTGTGTGCGAGTGTGTGCGTGCGAGTGCGTGCGAGTGAGTGAAAATGTGTGCGAGTGTGGGCGTGTGAGTGTGTGCGAGTGTGCACAAGTGTGTGTGAGTGTGTGCGAGTGTGTGCATGCGAGTGAGTGTGTGTGTGATTGTGAGTGTGTGCTTGCGAGTGTGTGCTAGTGTGCATGAGTGTGTGCGAGTGTGCGCGAGTGTGTGCATGTTAGTGAGTGAGTGTGTGTGAGTGTGTGCGAGTGTTTGCGAATGTGTGTGTGTGTGAGGGTGTAGGACTGTGTGTGCGAGTGTGTGTGCGAGTGTGTGCGAATGTGTATCAGTGTATGTGCGGGTGTGTGTGCGAGTGTGTGTGCGAGTGTGTGTGAGTGTGTACGAGTGTGTGTAGGAGTGTGTGCGAGTGTGTGCGATTGTGTGTGTGAGTGTGTAGGACTGTATGTGCAAGTGTGTGTGAGTGTGTTTGAGTGTGTGTGTGTGAGTGTGTGTGAGTGTGTGCAAGTGTGTGTGTGCGAGTGTGTGCGAGTGTGTGTGTGAGTGTGTGCAATTGTGTGTATGCGAGTGTGTATGAGTGAGTGTGTTTGAGTGTGTTTGAGTGTGTGCGTGTGTGCGAGTTTGTGTGCGAGTGTGTGCGAGTGAGTGTGTGCGAATGTGTGCAAGTGTGTGCGAGTGTGTGCGAGTGTGTACGTGCGAGTGTGTGCGAGCGGGTGCGAGTGTGTGAGTGTGTGTGCGAGTGTGTGTGCGTGTGTGTGTGAGTGTGTGCGAGTGTGTATGAGTGTATGTGCGAGTGTGTGCAAGTATGTGCGAGTGTGTGCGAGTGTGTGTGTGTGCGAGTGTGTGAAAGTGTGTGCGAGTGAGTGTGTGCGAGTGTGTGTGAGAGTGTGCGAGTGTGTGCGAGTGTGTGTGTGCGACTGTGTATGAGTGTGTGCGAGTGTGTGTGTGAGTTTGTGCGAGTGTGTGCGAGTGTGTGTGAGTGTGTGCGTGCAAATGCGTGCGAGTGAGAGCGAGTGTGTGCAAATGTGTGTGAGAGTGTGCGAGTGTGGGCGTGCGAGTGTGTGCTAGTGTGCGCGAGTGTGTGAGTGTGTGCGAGTGTGTGCATGTGAGTGAGTGTGTGTGTGAGTGTGTGCAAGTGTGTGCGTGCGAGTGTGTGTAAGTGTGTGCGAATCTGTGTGTGTGAGTGTGTGCAAGTGTGTGCGATTGTGTGCGAGTGTGTGTGTGCGAGTGAGTGCGAGTGTGTGCGTACGAGTGTGTGCAAGTGAGTGCGAGTGTGTGCAAATGTGTGCGAGTTTGTGCGTGTGAGTGTGTGCGAGTGTGCTCGAGTGACTGGGTGCGAGTGTGTGTGAGTGTGTGCGAGTGAGTGTGTGCGATTGTGTATGAGTGAGTGTGTGTGAGTGTGTGCGTGTGTGCGAGTTTGTGTGCGAGTGTGTGCGAGTGAGTGTGTGCAAATGTGTGCGAGTGTGTGTGTGCGAGTGTGTGCGAGTGTATGTGTGCGAGTGTGTGCGTGCGAGTATGTGCGAGAGTGTGCGTGTGAGTGTGTGCGAGTGTGCTCGAGTGACTGGGTACGAGTGTGTGTGAGTGTGTGCGAGTGAGTGTGTGCGAGTGTGTATGAGTGAGTGTGTGTGAGTGTGTGCGTGTGTGCGAGTTTGTGTGCGAGTGTGTGCGAGTGAGTGTGTGCAAATGTGTGCGAGTGTGTGTGTGAGTGTGTGCGAGTGTATGTGTGCGAGTGTGTGCGTGCGAGTATGTGCGAGAGTGTGCGTGTGAGTGTGTGTGTGTGCGAGTGAGTATAAGTGTATGTGCGAGTGTGAGCAAGTGTGTGCGAGTGTGTGCGAGTGTGTGTGCGAGTGTGTGCAAGTGTGTGCGAGTGAGTGTGTGCGAGTGTGTGCGAGTGTGCATTAGTGTGTGCATGTGAGTGAGTGTGTGTGTGAGTGTGTGCGAGTGTTTGCAAGTATGTGTGTGTAGGACTGTGTGTGAGTGTGTGTGCGAATGTGTATGAGTGTATGTGCGAGTGTGTGTGCGAGTGTGTGTGCGAGTGTGTGCGAGTGTGTGTGAGTGTGTGCGAGTGTGTGTAGGAGTGTGTGCGAGTGTGTGCGATTATGTGTGTGAGTGTGTAGGACTGTATGTGCTAGTGTGTGCGAGTCTGTTCGAGTATGTGTGTGTGCGAGTGTGTGTGAGTGTGTGCAAGTGTATGTGTGCGAGTGTGTGTGTGATTGTGTATGAGTGCGAGTGTGTGTGTGAGTGTGTGCAAGTGTGTTCGAGTGTGTATGCGAGTGTGTATGAGTGTGTGTGCGAGTGTGTGCGGGTGTGCATGAGTGAGTGTGTGCGAGTGTGTGGGAGTGTGTGTGTGTGAGTGTGTGCAAGTGTGTGTGAGTGTGTGCGTGCGAGTGTGTGTGAGTGTATTTGTGAGTGTGTGCGAGTGTGTGTGAGTGTGTGCGTGCGAGTGTGTGCGAGTATGTGCGTGCGTGTGTGTGCGAGTGTGTGTGCGAGAAAGTACGAGTGTGTATGAGTGTGTGTGCGTGTGTGTGCAAGTGTGTGCGAGTGCGTGCGGGTGTGTGTGCGAGTGTGTGCGAGTGTGTGCGAGTGTGTGTGTGCGATTGTGTATGAGTGAGTGTGTGCGAGTGTGTGCGAGTGTGTGTCAAAGTGTGTGCGAGTGTGTGCGAGTGTGTGTGTACGATTGTGTATGAGTGAGTGTGTGCGAGTTTGTGTGAAAGTGTGTGCGAGTGTGTGTGTGAGTGTGCACGGGTGTGTGCGTGTGAGTGAGTGCGAGTTTGTGCAAATGTGTGCGAGCATGTGCGAGTGTGTGTGAGTGTGCACGAGTGTGTGCGTGTGAATAAGTGAGTGTGTTTGTGTGAGTGTGTGCGAGTGTGTGCAAGTGTGTGCGAGTGTGTGTGTGCGAGTGTGTGAGTGAGTGTGTGCGAGTGTGTACGAGTGTGTGTGTGCGATTGTGTATAAGTGTGTGCGAGTGTTTGCGAATGTGTGCGAGTGTGTGTGCAAGTGTGTGTGTGTGCGATTGTGTATGGTGTGTGCGAGTGTGTGTGTGAGTGTGTGCGAGTGTGTGCAAGTGTGTGCGTGCGAGTGCGTGCGAGTGAGTACGAGTGTGTGCAATGTGTGTGAGAGTGTGCAAGTGTGGGCGTGCGAGTGTGTGTGAGTGTGTGCGAGTATGCGTGAGGGTGTGCATGTGAGTGAGTGTGTGTGTGAGTGTGAGTGTGTGCTTGCGAGTGAGTGCTAGTGTGCGTGAGTGTGTGAGTGTGTGCGAGTGTACATGAGTGTGTGCGTGTGAGTGAGTGTGTGTGAGTGTGTGCGAGTGTGTGTGTGTATGTGCGAGTGTGTGTGCGAGTGTGTGTGCGAGTGTGTGCGAGTGTGTGCGAGTGTGTGTGAGTGTGTGCGAGTGTGTGTAGGAGTGTGTGCGAGTGTGTGCGATTGTGTGTGTGTGTAGGACTGTATGTGCGAGTGTTTGTGAGTCTGTTCGAGTGTGTGTGTGCGAGTGTTTGTGAGTGTGTGCAAGTGTGTGTGTGCGAGTTTGTGTGTGATTGTGTATGAGTGCGAGTGTGTGTGTGATAGTGTGCAAGTGTGTTCGTGTGTGTGTGCGAGTGTGTATGAGTGTGTGTATGCGAGTGTGTGCATGAGTGAGTGTGTGCGAGTGTGTGCCAGTGTGTGTGTGAGTGTGTGCGAGTGTGTGTGAGTGTGTGCGTGCGAGTGTGTGCGAATGTGTGCGTGCGTGTGTGTGCGAGTGTGTGTGTGTGCGAATGTGTACGAGTGTGTATGAGTGTGTGTGCGTGTGTGTGCAAGTGTGTGCGAGTGCGTGTGGGTGTGGGTGCGAGAGTGTGCGAGTGTGTGCAAGTGTGTGTGTGCGATTGTGTATGAGTGAGTGTGTGCGAGTATGTGCGAGTGTGTGTCAAAGTGTGTGCGAGTGTGTGCGAGTGTGTGTGTGCGATTGTGTATGAGTGTGTGTGTGTGCGAGTGTGTGTGAAAATGTGTGCGAGTGTGTGTGTGAGTGTGCACGGGTGTGTGCGTGCGAGTGTGTGCAAGTGAGTGCGAGTGTGTGCAAATGTGTGCGAGCGTGTGCGAGTGTGTGTGAGAGTGCACGAGTGTGTGCGTGTGAGTGAGTGTGTGTGAGTCTGTGCGAGTGTGTGCTTGCGAGTGTGTGCTAGTGTGCGCGAGTGTGTGCGTGTGAGTAAGTGAGTGTGTGTGTGAGTGTGTGCGAGTGTGTGTGAGTGTGTACGACTGTGTGTGTGAGTGTGTGCGCGTGTGTGCGAGTGTATATGAGTGTATGTGCGAGTGTGTGTGCGAGTGTGTGCGAGTGTATGTGCGAGTGTGTTTGAGTGTGTGCAAGTGTGTGCGAGTGCGTACGAGTGTGTGCGAGTGTTTACGTGTGTGTGTGAGTGTGTGTGATTGTTTGCGAGTGTGTGTGAGCTTGTAGGACTGTATGTGCGAGTGTTTGCGAGTTTGTGTGAGTGTGTGTGAGTGTGTGCGAGTGTGTGTGCGAGTGTGTGTGAGTGTGTGTGCGAGAGTGTGCAAGTGTGTGCAAATGTGCCCGAGTGTGCGAGTGTGTGCGAGTGAGTGTGTGCGAATGTGTGCGAGTGAGTGTGTGAGAGTGTTTGCGAGTGTGTGTGCGAGTGTGTGTGCGAGTGTGTGCGAGTGTGTATTAGTGTATGTGCTAGTGTGTGCGAGTGTGTGCGAGTGTGTGCGAGTGTGTGCAAGTGTGTGCGAGTGAGTGTGTACGAGTGTGTGAGTGTGTGCGAGTTTGTGTGCGATTGTGTATGAGTGTGTGCGAGTGTGTGTGAGTTTGTGCGAGTGTGTGGGTGTGTGCATGCGAGTGTGTGCGAGTGTATGCGAGTGCATGCAAATGTGTGCGAGAGTGTGTGAGTCTGGGCGTGCGAGTGTGTGCTAGTGTGCTAGTGTGCGCGAGTGTGTGCAAGTGTGTGTGAGTGTGTGCGTGTGAGTGCGTGCGAGTGAGTGAAAATGTGTGCGAGTGTGGGCGTGTGAGTGTGTGCGAGTGTGCACAAGTGTGTGTGAGTGTGTGCGAGTGTGCGTGAGTGTGTGCATGCGAGTGAGTGTGTGTGTGATTGTGAGTGTGTGCTTGCGAGTGTGTGCTAGTGTGCATGAGTGTGTGCGAGTGTGCGCGAGTGTGTGCATGTTAGTGAGTGAGTGTGTGTGAGTGTGTGCGAGTGTTTGCGAATGTGTGTGTGTGAGGGTGTAGGACTGTGTGTGCGAGTGTGTGTGCGAGTGTGTGCGAATTTGTATCAGTGTATGTGCGGGTGTGTGTGCGAGTGTGTGTGCGAGTGTGTGTGAGTGTGTACGAGTGTGTGTAGGAGTGTGTGCGAGTGTGTGCGATTGTGTGTGTGAGTGTGTAGGACTGTATGTGCAAGTGTGTGTGAGTGTGTTTGAGTGTGTGTGTGTGAGTGTGTGTGAGTGTGTGCAAGTGTGTGTGTGCGAGTGTGTGCGAGTGTGTGTGTGAGTGTGTGCAATTGTGTGTATGCGAGTGTGTATGAGTGAGTGTGTTTGAGTGTGTTTGAGTGTGTGCGTGTGTGCGAGTTTGTGTGCGAGTGTGTGTGAGTGAGTGCGTGCGAATGTGTGCAAGTGTGTGCGAGTGTGTGCGAGTGTGTGCGTGTGAGTGTGTGCGAGTGTGTACGTGCGAGTGTGTGCGAGCGGGTGCGAGTGTGTGAGTGTGTGTGCGAGTGTGTGTGCGTGTGTGTGTGAGTGTGTGCGAGTGTGTGCGAGCGGGTGCGAGTGTGTGAGTGTGTGTGCGAGTGTGTGTGCGTGTGTGTGTGAGTGTGTGCGAGTGTGTATGAGTGTATGTGCGAGTGTGTGCAAGTATGTGCGAGTGTGTGCGAGTGTGTGTGTGCGAGTGTGTGCAAGTGTGTGCGAGTGAGTGTGTGCGAGTGTGTGTGAGAGTGTGCGAGTGTGTGCGAGTGTGTGTGTGCGACTGTGTATGAGTGTGTGCGAGTGTGTGTGTGAGTTTGTGCGAGTGTGTGCGAGTGTGTGTGAGTGTGTGCGTGCAAATGCGTGCGAGTGAGAGCGAGTGTGTGCAAATGTGTGTGAGAGTGTGCGAGTGTGGGCGTGCGAGTGTGTGCTAGTGTGCGCGAGTGTGTGAGTGTGTGCGAGTGTGTGCATGTGAGTGAGTGTGTGTGTGAGTGTGTGCAAGTGTGTACGTGCGAGTGTGTGCGAGTGTGTGCGAGTGTGTGCGAATCTGTGTGTGTGAGTGTGTGCAAGTGTGTGCGATTGTGTGCGAGTGTGTGTGTGCGAGTGAGTGCGAGTGTGTGCCAGTGTGTGCGTACGAGTGTGTGCAAGTGAGTGCGAGTGTGTGCAAATGTGTGCGAGTTTGTGCGTGTGAGTGTGTGCGAGTGTGCTCGAGTGACTGGGTGCGAGTGTGTGTGAGTGTGTGCGAGTGAGTGTGTGCGATTGTGTATGAGTGAGTGTGTGTGAGTGTGTGCGTGTGTGCGAGTTTGTGTGCAAATGTGTGCGAGTGTGTGTGTGCGAGTGTGTGCGAGTGTGTGCGTGCGAGTATGTGCGAGAGTGTGCGTGTGAGTGTGTGCGAGTGTGCTCGAGTTACTGGGTACGAGTGAGTGTGAGTGTGTGCGAGTGAGTGTGTGCGAGTGTGTATGAGTGAGTGTGTGTGAGTGTGTGCGTGTGTGCGAGTTTGTGTGCGAGTGTGTGCGAGTGAGTGTGTGCAGATGTGTGCGAGTGTGTGTGTGCGAGTGTGTGCGAGTGTATGTGTGCGAGTGTGTGCGTGCGAGTATGTGCGAGAGTGTGCGTGTGAGTGTGTGTGAGTGTGTGTGCGTGTGTGCGAGTGAGTATAAGTGTATGTGCGAGTGTGTGCAAGTGTGTGCGAGTGTGTGCGAGTGTGTGTGCGAGTGTGTGTGTGCGAGTGTGTGCAAGTGTGTGCGAGTGAGTGTGTGCGAGTGTGTGCGAGTGTGCATTAGTGTGTGCATGTGAGTGAGTGTGTGTGTGAGTGTGTGCGAGTGTTTGCAAGTATGTGTGTAGGACTGTGTGTGAGTGTGTGTGCGAATGTGTATGAGTGTATGTGCGAGTGTGTGTGCGAGTGTGTGTGCGAGTGTGTGCGAGTGTGTGTGAGTGTGTGCGAGTGTGTGTAGGAGTGTGTGCGAGTGTGTGCGATTATGTGTGTGAGTGTGTAGGACTGTATGTGCTAGTGTGTGCGAATCTGTTCGAGTATGTGTGTGTGCGAGTGTGTGTGAGTGTGTGCAAGTATGTGTGTGCGAGTGTGTGTGTGATTGTGCATGAGTGCGAGTGTGTGTGTGAGTGTGTGCAAGTGTGTTCGAGTGTGTATGCGAGTGTGTATGAGTGTGTGTGCGAGTGTGTGCGGGTGTGCATGAGTGAGTGTGTGCGAGTGTGTGTGAGTGTGTGTGAGTGAGTGTGTGTGAGTGTGTGTGAGTGTGTGTGTGTGAGTGTGTGCGAGTGTGTGTGAGTGTCTGCGTGCGAGTGTGTGCGTGCGAGTGTGTGCGTGCGTGTGTGTGCGAGTGTGTGTGCGTGTGTGCGAGAAAGTACGAGTGTGTATGAGTGTGTGTGCGTGTGTGTGCAAGTGTGTGCGAGTGCGTGCGGGTGTGTGTGCGAGTGTGTGCGAGTGTGTGCGAGTGTGTGTGTGCGATTGTGTATGAGTGAGTGTGTGCGAGTGTGTGCGAGTGTGTGTCAAAGTGTTTGCGAGTGTGTGCGAGTGTGTGTGTGCGATTGTGTATGAGTGAGTGTGTGCGAGTGTGTGTGAAAGTGTGTGCGAGTGTGTGTGTGAGTGTGCACGGGTGTGTGCGTGCGAGTGAGTGCGAGTGTGTGCAAATGTGTGCGAGCATGTGCGAGTGTGTGTGAGTGTGCACGAGTGTGTTCGTGTGAGTAAGTGAGTGTGTGTGTGTGAGTGTGTGCGAGTTTGTGCGAGTGTGTGCTTGCGAGTGTGTGCGAGTGTACGCGAGTGTGTGCGTGTGAGTAAGTGAGTGTGTGTGAGTGTGTGCGAGTGTGTGTGTGAGTGTGTACGACTGTATGTGCGAGTGTGTGTGCGAGTGTGTGCGAGTGTGTGTGTGCGAGTGAGTGCGAGTGTGTGCCAGTGTGTGCGTACGAGTGTGTGCAAGTGAGTGCGAGTGTGTGCAAATGTGTGCGAGTTTGTGCGTGTGAGTGTGTGCGAGTGTGCTCGAGTGACTGGGTGCGAGTGTGTGTGAGTGTGTGCGAGTGAGTGTGTGCGAGTGTGTATGAGTGACTGTGTGTGAGTGTGTGCGTGTGTGCGAGTTTGTGTGCGAGTGTGTGCGAGTGAGTGTGTGCAAATGTGTGCGAGTGTGTGTGTGCGAGTGTGTGTGAGTGTATGTGTGCGAGTGTGTGCGTGCGAGTATTTGCGAGAGTGTGCATGTGAGTGTGTGCGAGTGTGCTCGAGTGACTGGGTACGAGTGTGTGTGAGTGTGTGCGAGTGAGTGTGTGCGAGTGTATATGAGTGAGTGTGTGTGAGTGTGTGCGTGTGTGCGAGTTTGTGTGCGAGTGTGTGCGAGTGAGTGTGTGCAAATGTGTGCGAGTGTGTGTGTGCGAGTGTGTGCGAGTGTATGTGTGCGAGTGTGTGCGTGCGAGTATGTGCGAGAGTGTGCTTGTGAGTGTGTGCGAGTGTGTGTGTGTGCGAGTGTGCGAGTGAGTATAAGTGTATGTGCGAGTGTGTGCAAGTGTGTGCGAGTGTGTGCGAGTGTGTGTGTGCGAGTGTGTGTGTGCGAGTGTGTGCAAGTGTGTGCGAGTGAGTGTGTGCGAGTGTGTGCGAGTGTGTGCGAGTGTGCGTGAGTGTGTGCATGTGAGTGAGTGTGTGTGTGAGTATGTGCGAGTGTTTGCAAGTATGTGTGTGTAGGACTGTGTGTGAGTGTGTGTGCGAATGTGTATGAGTGTATGTGCGAGTGTGTGTGCGAGTGTGTGTGTGAATGTGTGCGAGTGTGTGTGAGTGTGTGCGAGTGTGTGTAGGAGTGTGTGCGAGTGTGTGCGATTATGTGTGTGAGTGTGTAGGACTGTATGTGCGAGTGTGTGCGAGTCTGTTCGAGTATGTGTGTGTGCGAGTGTGTGTGAGGGTGTGCAAGTGTGTGTGTGCGAGTGTGTGTGTGATTGTGTATGAGTGCGAGTGTGTGTGTGAGTGTGTGCAAGTGTGTTCGAGTGTGTATGCGAGTGTGTATGAGTGTGTGTGCGAGTGTGTGCGGGTGTGCATGAGTGAGTGTGTGCGAGTGTGTGGGAGTGTGTGTGAGTGTGTGCAAGTGTGCATGAGTGTGTGCGTGCGAGTGTGTGTGAGTGTGTGTGTGAGTGTGTGCGAGTGTGTGTGAGTGTGTGTGAGTGTGTGCGAGTGTGTGAGAGTGTGTGTGCGAGTGTGTGTGAGTGTGTGTGCGAGAGTGTGCGAGTGTGTGTGTGCGATTGTGTATGAGTGTGTGTGTGTGCGAGTGTGTGTGAAAATGTGTGCGAGTGTGTGTGTGAGTGTGCACGGGTGTGTGCGTGCGAGTGTGTGCAAGTGAGTGCGAGTGTGTGCAAATGTGTGCGAGCGTGTGCGAGTGTGTGTGAGAGTGCACGAGTGTGTGCGTGTGAGTGAGTGTGTGTGAGTCTGTGCGAGTGTGTGCTTGCGAGTGTGTGCTAGTGTGCGCGAGTGTGTGCGTGTGAGTAAGTGAGTGTGTGTGTGAGTGTGTGCGAGTGTGTGTGAGTGTGTACGACTGTGTGTGTGAGTGTGTGCGCGTGTGTGCGAGTGTATATGAGTGTATGTGCGAGTGTGTGTGCGAGTGTGTGCGAGTGTATGTGCGAGTGTGTTTGAGTGTGTGCAAGTGTGTGCGAGTGCGTACGAGTGTGTGCGAGTGTTTACGTGTGTGTGTGAGTGTGTGTGATTGTTTGCGAGTGTGTGTGAGCTTGTAGGACTGTATGTGCGAGTGTTTGCGAGTTTGTGTGAGTGTGTGTGAGTGTGTGCGAGTGTGTGTGCGAGTGTGTGTGAGTGTGTGTGCGAGAGTGTGCAAGTGTGTGCAAATGTGCCCGAGTGTGCGAGTGTGTGCGAGTGAGTGTGTGCGAATGTGTGCGAGTGAGTGTGTGAGAGTGTTTGCGAGTGTGTGTGCGAGTGTGTGTGCGAGTGTGTGCGAGTGTGTATTAGTGTATGTGCTAGTGTGTGCGAGTGTGTGCGAGTGTGTGCGAGTGTGTGCAAGTGTGTGCGAGTGAGTGTGTACGAGTGTGTGAGTGTGTGCGAGTTTGTGTGCGATTGTGTATGAGTGTGTGCGAGTGTGTGTGAGTTTGTGCGAGTGTGTGGGTGTTTGCATGCGAGTGCGTGCGAGTGTATGCGAGTGCATGCAAATGTGTGCGAGAGTGTGTGAGTCTGGGCGTGCGAGTGTGTGCTAGTGTGCGCGAGTGTGTGAGTGTGTGCAAGTGTGTGTGAGTGTGTGCGTGTGAGTGCGTGCGAGTGAGTGAAAATGTGTGCGAGTGTGGGCGTGTGAGTGTGTGCGAGTGTGCACAAGTGTGTGTGAGTGTGTGCGAGTGTGCGTGAGTGTGTGCATGCGAGTGAGTGTGTGTGTGATTGTGAGTGTGTGCTTGCGAGTGTGTGCTAGTGTGCATGAGTGTGTGCGAGTGTGCGCGAGTGTGTGCATGTTAGTGAGTGAGTGTGTGTGAGTGTGTGCGAGTGTTTGCGAATGTGTGTGTGTGAGGGTGTAGGACTGTGTGTGCGAGTGTGTGTGCGAGTGTGTGCGAATTTGTATCAGTGTATGTGCGGGTGTGTGTGCGAGTGTGTGTGCGAGTGTGTGTGAGTGTGTACGAGTGTGTGTAGGAGTGTGTGCGAGTGTGTGCGATTGTGTGTGTGAGTGTGTAGGACTGTATGTGCAAGTGTGTGTGAGTGTGTTTGAGTGTGTGTGTGTGAGTGTGTGTGAGTGTGTGCAAGTGTGTGTGTGCGAGTGTGTGCGAGTGTGTGTGTGAGTGTGTGCAATTGTGTGTATGCGAGTGTGTATGAGTGAGTGTGTTTGAGTGTGTTTGAGTGTGTGCGTGTGTGCGAGTTTGTGTGCGAGTGTGTGTGAGTGAGTGCGTGCGAATGTGTGCAAGTGTGTGCGAGTGTGTGCGAGTGTGTGCGTGTGAGTGTGTGCGAGTGTGTACGTGCGAGTGTGTGCGAGCGGGTGCGAGTGTGTGAGTGTGTGTGCGAGTGTGTGTGCGTGTGTGTGTGAGTGTGTGCGAGTGTGTGCGAGCGGGTGCGAGTGTGTGAGTGTGTGTGCGAGTGTGTGTGCGTGTGTGTGTGAGTGTGTGCGAGTGTGTATGAGTGTATGTGCGAGTGTGTGCAAGTATGTGCGAGTGTGTGCGAGTGTGTGTGTGCGAGTGTGTGCAAGTGTGTGCGAGTGAGTGTGTGCGAGTGTGTGTGAGAGTGTGCGAGTGTGTGCGAGTGTGTGTGTGCGACTGTGTATGAGTGTGTGCGAGTGTGTGTGTGAGTTTGTGCGAGTGTGTGCGAGTGTGTGTGAGTGTGTGCGTGCAAATGCGTGCGAGTGAGAGCGAGTGTGTGCAAATGTGTGTGAGAGTGTGCGAGTGTGGGCGTGCGAGTGTGTGCTAGTGTGCGCGAGTGTGTGAGTGTGTGCGAGTGTGTGCATGTGAGTGAGTGTGTGTGTGAGTGTGTGCAAGTGTGTACGTGCGAGTGTGTGCGAGTGTGTGCGAGTGTGTGCGAATCTGTGTGTGTGAGTGTGTGCAAGTGTGTGCGATTGTGTGCGAGTGTGTGTGTGCGAGTGAGTGCGAGTGTGTGCCAGTGTGTGCGTACGAGTGTGTGCAAGTGAGTGCGAGTGTGTGCAAATGTGTGCGAGTTTGTGCGTGTGAGTGTGTGCGAGTGTGCTCGAGTGACTGGGTGCGAGTGTGTGTGAGTGTGTGCGAGTGAGTGTGTGCGATTGTGTATGAGTGAGTGTGTGTGAGTGTGTGCGTGTGTGCGAGTTTGTGTGCAAATGTGTGCGAGTGTGTGTGTGCGAGTGTGTGCGAGTGTGTGCGTGCGAGTATGTGCGAGAGTGTGCGTGTGAGTGTGTGCGAGTGTGCTCGAGTTACTGGGTACGAGTGTGTGTGAGTGTGTGCGAGTGAGTGTGTGCGAGTGTGTATGAGTGAGTGTGTGTGAGTGTGTGCGTGTGTGCGAGTTTGTGTGCGAGTGTGTGCGAGTGAGTGTGTGCAGATGTGTGCGAGTGTGTGTGTGCGAGTGTGTGCGAGTGTATGTGTGCGAGTGTGTGCGTGCGAGTATGTGCGAGAGTGTGCGTGTGAGTGTGTGTGAGTGTGTGTGCGTGTGTGCGAGTGAGTATAAGTGTATGTGCGAGTGTGTGCAAGTGTGTGCGAGTGTGTGCGAGTGTGTGTGTGCAAGTGTGTGTGTGCGAGTGTGTGCAAGTGTGTGCGAGTGAGTGTGTGCGAGTGTGTGCGAGTGTGCATTAGTGTGTGCATGTGAGTGAGTGTGTGTGTGAGTGTGTGCGAGTGTTTGCAAGTATGTGTGTAGGACTGTGTGTGAGTGTGTGTGCGAATGTGTATGAGTGTATGTGCGAGTGTGTGTGCGAGTGTGTGTGCGAGTGTGTGCGAGTGTGTGTGAGTGTGTGCGAGTGTGTGTAGGAGTGTGTGCGAGTGTGTGCGATTATGTGTGTGAGTGTGTAGGACTGTATGTGCTAGTGTGTGCGAATCTGTTCGAGTATGTGTGTGTGCGAGTGTGTGTGAGTGTGTGCAAGTATGTGTGTGCGAGTGTGTGTGTGATTGTGCATGAGTGCGAGTGTGTGTGTGAGTGTGTGCAAGTGTGTTCGAGTGTGTATGCGAGTGTGTATGAGTGTGTGTGCGAGTGTGTGCGGGTGTGCATGAGTGAGTGTGTGCGAGTGTGTGTGAGTGTGTGTGAGTGAGTGTGTGTGAGTGTGTGTGAGTGTGTGTGTGTGAGTGTGTGCGAGTGTGTGTGAGTGTCTGCGTGCGAGTGTGTGCGTGCGAGTGTGTGCGTGCGTGTGTGTGCGAGTGTGTGTGCGTGTGTGCGAGAAAGTACGAGTGTGTATGAGTGTGTGTGCGTGTGTGTGCAAGTGTGTGCGAGTGCGTGCGGGTGTGTGTGCGAGTGTGTGCGAGTGTGTGCGAGTGTGTGTGTGCGATTGTGTATGAGTGAGTGTGTGCGAGTGTGTGCGAGTGTGTGTCAAAGTGTTTGCGAGTGTGTGCGAGTGTGTGTGTGCGATTGTGTATGAGTGAGTGTGTGCGAGTGTGTGTGAA
Organism: Phyllobates terribilis; assembly: GCF_046119375.1. Taxonomy (NCBI): domain Eukaryota; kingdom Metazoa; phylum Chordata; class Amphibia; order Anura; family Dendrobatidae; genus Phyllobates; species Phyllobates terribilis. The sequence continues at coordinate 1,285,239 of NW_027363185.1, read as the reverse complement.
AGTGTGTGCGAGTGTGTGTGTGAGTGTGCACGGGTGTGTGCGTGCGAGTGAGTGCAAGTGTGTGCAAATGTGTGCGAGCATGTGCGAGTGTGTGTGAGTGTGCACGAGTGTGTTCGTGTGAGTAAGTGAGTGTGTGTGTGTGAGTGTGTGCGAGTTTGTGCGAGTGTGTGCTTGCGAGTGTGTGCGAGTGTACGCGAGTGTGTGCGTGTGAGTAAGTGAGTGTGTGTGAGTGTGTGCGAGTGTGTGTGTGAGTGTGTACGACTGTATGTGCGAGTGTGTGTGCGAGTGTGTGCGAGTGTGTGTGTGCGAGTGAGTGCGAGTGTGTGCCAGTGTGTGCGTACGAGTGTGTGCAAGTGAGTGCGAGTGTGTGCAAATGTGTGCAAGTTTGTGCGTGTGAGTGTGTGCGAGTGTGCTCGAGTGACTGGGTGCGAGTGTGTGTGAGTGTGTGCGAGTGAGTGTGTGCGAGTGTGTATGAGTGACTGTGTGTGAGTGTGTGCGTGTGTGTGAGTTTGTGTGCGAGTGTGTGCGAGTGAGTGTGTGCAAATGTGTGCGAGTGTGTGTGTGCGAGTGTGTGTGAGTGTATGTGTGCGAGTGTGTGCGTGCGAGTATTTGCGAGAGTGTGCATGTGAGTGTGTGCGAGTGTGCTCGAGTGACTGGGTACGAGTGTGTGTGAGTGTGTGCGAGTGAGTGTGTGCGAGTGTATATGAGTGAGTGTGTGTGAGTGTGTGCGTGTGTGCGAGTTTGTGTGCGAGTGTGTGCGAGTGAGTGTGTGCAAATGTGTGCGAGTGTGTGTGTGCGAGTGTGTGCGAGTGTATGTGTGCGAGTGTGTGCGTGCGAGTATGTGCGAGAGTGTGCTTGTGAGTGTGTGCGAGTGTGTGTGTGTGCGAGTGTGCGAGTGAGTATAAGTGTATGTGCGAGTGTGTGCAAGTGTGTGCGAGTGTGTGCGAGTGTGTGTGTGCGAGTGTGTGTGTGCGAGTGTGTGCAAGTGTGTGCGAGTGAGTGTGTGCGAGTGTGTGCGAGTGTGTGCGAGTGTGCGTGAGTGTGTGCATGTGAGTGAGTGTGTGTGTGAGTATGTGCGAGTGTTTGCAAGTATGTGTGTGTAGGACTGTGTGTGAGTGTGTGTGCGAATGTGTATGAGTGTATGTGCGAGTGTGTGTGCGAGTGTGTGTGTGAATGTGTGCGAGTGTGTGTGAGTGTGTGCGAGTGTGTGTAGGAGTGTGTGCGAGTGTGTGCGATTATGTGTGTGAGTGTGTAGGACTGTATGTGCGAGTGTGTGCGAGTCTGTTCGAGTATGTGTGTGTGCGAGTGTGTGTGAGGGTGTGCAAGTGTGTGTGTGCGAGTGTGTGTGTGATTGTGTATGAGTGCGAGTGTGTGTGTGAGTGTGTGCAAGTGTGTTCGAGTGTGTATGCGAGTGTGTATGAGTGTGTGTGCGAGTGTGTGCGGGTGTGCATGAGTGAGTGTGTGCGAGTGTGTGGGAGTGTGTGTGAGTGTGTGCAAGTGTGCATGAGTGTGTGCGTGCGAGTGTGTGTGAGTGTGTGTGTGAGTGTGTGCGAGTGTGTGTGAGTGTGTGTGAGTGTGTGCGAGTGTGTGAGAGTGTGTGTGCGAGTGTGTGTGAGTGTGTGTGCGAGAGTGTGCGAGTGTGTGCAAATGTGCCCGAGTGTGCACGAGTGTGTATGAGTGAGTGGGTGCGATTGTGTGCGAGTGTGTGTGAGTGTGTGCGTGTGAGTGTGAGCGAGCGTGTGCGAGTGTGTGTGAGTGTGTGCGAGTGTGTGCGAGTGTGTGTGCGTGTGAGTGTGTGCGAGTGTGTGCGAGTGTGTGTGAGTGTGTGCGAGTGTGTGCATGTGTGTATGAGTGAGTGGGTGCGAGTGTGTGCAAGTGTGTGTGAGTGTGTGCATGTGAGGGTGTGTGAGCGTGTGCGAGTGTGTGTGCGAGTGTGTGTGCGTGTGAGTGTGTGCGAGTGTGTGCGATTGTGTATGAGTGTGTGCGAGTGTGTGTGTGAGTGTGAGTGAGTGTGTACGAGTGTGTGCGAGTGTGTGTGAATGTGTGCGATTGTGTGTAGGGCTGTATGTACGAGTGTGTGCGAGTGTGTATGAGTGTGTGTGCGAGTGTGTGTGAGTGTGTGCGAGAGTGTGTGTGCGAGTGTGCCCGAGTGTGTGCGTACGAGTGTGTATGAGTGTGTGCGTGCGAGTGTGTGCGAGTGTGTGCGAGTGTGTGAGTGTGTGCAAGTGTGTGCGAGTGTGTGCCAGTGTGTGCGTACGAGTGCGTGCAAGTGAGTGTGAGTGTGTGCGAATGTGTGCGAGTGTGTGCGTGCGAGTGTGCGTGAGTTTGCACGATTGTGTGCATGTGAGTGTGTGCGAGTGTGTGCGAGTGTGCTCGAGTGAATGGGTGTGAGTGTGTGCGAGTGTGTGTGAGTGTGTGCGAGTGAGTGTGTGCGAGTGTGTATGAGTGAGTGTGTGTGAGTGTGTGCGCGTGTGTGAGTTTGTGTGCGAGTGAGTGTGTGTGAATGTGTGCGAGTGAGTGTGTGTGAGTGTTTGCGAGTGTGTGTGCGAGTGTGTGTGCGAGTGTGTGCGAGTGTGTGCGTGCGAGTGTGTGCGTGCGAGTGTGTGCGAGTGTGTGTGCGAGTGTGTGTGAGTGTGTGCGAGTTTGTATCAGTGTATGTGCTAGTGTGTGCGAGTGTGTGCGAGTGTGTGCAAGTGTGTGCGAGTGAGTGTGTGTGAGTGTGTGTGAGAGTGTGCGAGTGTGTGTGCGATTGTGTATGAGTGTGTGCGAGTGTGTGTGATTTTCTGCGAGTGTGTGGGTGTGTGCGTGCGAGTGCGTGCGAGTGTATGCGAGTGCATGCAAATGTGTGTGAGAGTGTGCGAGTCTGGGCGTGTGAGTGTGTGCTAGTGTGCGCGAGTGTGTGAGTGTGTGCGAGTGTGTGCGAGTGTGTGTGTGCGAGTGCGTGCGAGTGAGTGCAAATGTGTGCGAGTGTAGGCGTGTGAGTGTGTGCGAGTGTGCACAAGTGTGTGTGAGTGTGTGCGAGTGTGCGCGAGTGTGTGCGTGTGAGTGAGTGTGTGTGTGATTGTGAGTGTGTGCTTGCGAGTGTGTGCTAGTGTGCATGAGTGTGTGCAAGTGTGCGCGAGTGTGTGCGTGTTAGTGAGTGAGTGTGTGTGAGTGTGTGCGAGTGTTTGCGAATGTGTGTGTGTGTGAGGGTGTAGGACTGTGTGTGCGAGTGTGTGTGCGAGTGTGTGCGAATGTGTATCAGTGTATGTGCGGGTGTGTGTGCGAGTGTGTGTGCGAGTGTGTGTGAGTGTGTACGAGTGTGTGTAGGAGTGTGTGCGAGTGTGTGCGATTGTGTGTGTGAGTGTGTAGGACTGTATGTGCAAGTGTGTGTGAGTGTGTTTGAGTGTGTGTGTGTGAGTGTGTGAGTGTGTGCAAGTGTGTGTGTGCGAGTGTGTGTGTGAGTGTGTGCAATTGTGTGTATGCGAGTGTGTATGAGTGAGTGTGTTTGTGTCTGTTTGAGTGTGTGCGAGTTTGTGTGCGAGTGTGTGCGAGTGAGTGTGCTCGAATGTGTGCAAGTGTGTGCGAGTGTGTGCGAGTGAGTGTGTTCGAATGTGTGCAAGTGCGTGCGAGTGTGTGCGAGCGGGTGCGAGTGTGTGAGTGTGTGTGCGAGTGTGTGTGCATGTGTGTGAGAGTGTGTGCGAGTGTGTATGAGTGTATGTGCGAGTGTGTGCAAGTGTGTGCGAGTGAGTGTGTGCGAGTGTGTGCGAGAGTGTGTAAGTGTGTGCGAGTGTGTGTGTGCGATTGTGTATGAGTGTGTGCGAGTGTGTGTGTGAGTTTGTGCGAGTGTGTGCGAGTGTGTGTGAGTGTGTGCGTGCAAATGCGTGTGAGGGAGAGCGAGTGTGTGCAAATGTGTGTGAGAGTGTGCAAGTGTGGGCGTGCGAGTGTGTGCTAGTGTGCTCGAGTGTGTGAGTGTGTGTGAGTGTGTGCATGTGAGTGAGTGTGTGTGTGAGTTTGTGCAAGTGTGTGCGTGCGAGTGTGTGCGAGTGTGTGTGTGCGATTGTGTATGAGTGTGTGCGAGTGTGTGTGTGAGTTTGTGCGAGTGTGTGCGAGTGTGTGTGAGTGTGTGCGTGCAAATGCGTGCGAGGGAGAGCGAGTGTGTGCAAATGTGTGTGAGAGTGTGCGAGTGTGGGCGTGCGAGTGTGTGCTAGTGTGCGCGAGTGTGTGAGTGTGTGTGAGTGTGTGCATGTGAGTGAGTGTGTGTGTGAGTGTGTGCAAGTGTGTGCGTGCGAGTGTGTGCGAGTGTGTGTGAGTGTGTGCAAATCTGTGTGTGTGAGTGTGTGCAATTGTGTGCGATTGTGTGCGAGTGTGTGCGAGTGAGTGCGAGTGTGTGCCAGTGTGTGCGTATGAGTGTGTGCAAGTGAGTGCGAGTGTGTGCAAATGTGTGCGAGTTTGTGCGTGTGAGTGTGTGCGAGTGTGCTCGAGTGACTGGGTACGAGTGTGTGTGAGTGTGTGCGAGTGAGTGTGTGCGATTGTGTATGAGTGAGTGTGTGAGTGTGTGCGTGTGTGCGAGTTTGTGTGCAAATGTGTGCGAGTGTGTGCGAGTGTGTGCGAGTGTGTGCGTGCGAGTATGTGCGAGAGTGTGCGTGTGAGTGTGTGCGAGTGTGCTTGAGTGACTGGGTACGAGTGTGTGTGAGTGTGTGCGAGTGAGTGTGTGCGAGTGTGTATGAGTGAGTGTGTGTGAGTGTGTGCGTGTGTGCGAGTTTGTGTGCGAGTGTGTGCGAGTGAGTGTGTGCAAATGTGTGCGAGTGTGTGTGTGCGAGTGTGTGCGAGTGTATGTGTGCGAGTGTGTGCGTGCGAGTATGTGCGAGAGTGTGCGTGTGAGTGTGTGTGAGTGTGTGTGCGTGTGTGCGAGTGAGTATAAGTGTATGTGCGAGTGTGTGCAAGTGTGTGCGAGTGTGTGCGAGTATGTGTGTGCGAGTGTGTGTGTGCGAGTGTGTGCAAGTGTGTGCGAGTGAGTGTGTGCGAGTGTGTGCGAGTGTGCATTAGTGTGTGCATGTGAGTGAGTGTGTGTGTGAGTGTGTGCGAGTGTTTGCAAGTATGTGTGTGTAGGACTGTGTGTGAGTGTGTGTGCGAATGTGTATGAGTGTATGTGCGAGTGTGTGTGCGAGTGTGTGTGCGAGTGTGTGCGAGTGTGTGTGAGTGTGTGCGAGTGTGTGTAGGAGTGTGTGCGAGTGTGTGCGATTATGTGTGTGAGTGTGTAGGACTGTATGTGCTAGTGTGTGCGAGTCTGTTCGAGTATGTGTGTGTGCGAGTGTGTGTGAGTGTGTGCAAGTATGTGTGTGCGAGTGTGTGTGTGATTGTGTATGAGTGCGAGTGTGTGTGTGAGTGTGTGCAAGTGTGTTCGAGTGTGTATGCGAGTGTGTATGAGTGTGTGTGCGAGTGTGTGCGGGTGTGCATGAGTGAGTGTGTGCGAGTGTGTGTGAGTGTGTGTGAGTGAGTGTGTGCGAGTGTGTGTGAGTGTGTGTGTGTGAGTGTGTGCGAGTGTGTGTGAGTGTCTGCGTGCGAGTGTGTGCGTGCGAGTGTGTGCGTGCGTGTGTGTGCGAGTGTGTGTGCGTGTGTGCGAGAAAGTACGAGTGTGTATGAGTGTGTGTGCGTGTGTGTGCAAGTGTGTGCGAGTGCGTGCGGGTGTGTGTGCGAGTGTGTGCGAGTGTGTGCGAGTGTGTGTGTGCGATTGTGTATGAGTGAGTGTGTGCGAGTGTGTGCGAGTGTGTGTCAAAGTGTGTGCGAGTGTGTGCGAGTGTGTGTGTGCGATTGTGTATGAGTGAGTGTGTGCGAGTGTGTGTGAAAGTGTGTGCGAGTGTGTGTGTGAGTGTGCACGGGTGTGTGCGTGCGAGTGAGTGCGAGTGTGTGCAAATGTGTGCGAGCATGTGCGAGTGTGTGCTAGTGTGCGCGAGTGTGTGCGTGTGAGTAAGTGAGTGTGTGTGTGAGTGTGTGCGAGTGTGTGTGAGTGTGTACGACTGTGTGTGTGAGTGTGTGCGCGTGTGTGCGAGTGTATATGAGTGTATGTGCGAGTGTGTGTGCGAGTGTGTGCGAGTGTATGTGCGAGTGTGTTTGAGTGTGTGCAAGTGTGTGCGAGTGCGTACGAGTGTGTGCGAGTGTTTACGTGTGTGTGTGAGTGTGTGTGATTGTTTGCTAGTGTGTGTGAGCTTGTAGGACTGTATGTGCGAGTGTTTGCGAGTTTGTGTGAGTGTGTGTGAGTGTGTGCGAGTGTGTGTGCGAGTGTGTGTGAGTGTGTGTGCGAGAGTGTGCAAGTGTGTGCAAATGTGCCCGAGTGTGCGAGTGTGTGCGAGTGAGTGTGTGAGAGTGTTTGCGAGTGTGTGTGCGAGTGTGTGTGCGAGTGTGTGCGAGTGTGTATTAGTGTATGTGCTAGTGTGTGCGAGTGTGTGCGAGTGTGTGCGAGTGTGTGCAAGTGTGTGCGAGTGAGTGTGTACGAGTGTGTGTGCGAGTGTGTATGAGTGTGTGTATGCGAGTGTGTGCATGAGTGAGTGTGTGCGAGTGTGTGCCAGTGTGTGTGTGAGTGTGTGTGAGTGTGTGAGTGTGTGCGTGCGAGTGTGTGCGAATGTGTGCGTGCGTGTGTGTGCGAGTGTGTGTGTGTGCGAATGTGTACGAGTGTGTATGAGTGTGTGTGCGTGTGTGTGCAAGTGTGTGCGAGTGCGTGTGGGTGTGGGTGCGAGTGTGTGCGAGTGTGTGCAAGTGTGTGGGTGCGATTGTGTATGAGTGAGTGTGTGCGAGTATGTGCGAGTGTGTGTCAAAGTGTGTGCGAGTGTGTGCGAGTGTGTGTGTGCGATTGTGTATGAGTGTGTGTGTGCGAGTGTGTGTGAAAATGTGTGCGAGTGTGTGTGTGAGTGTGCACGGGTGTGTGCGTGCGAGTGTGTGCAAGTGAGTGCGAGTGTGTGCAAATGTGTGCGAGCGTGTGCGAGTGTGTGTGAGTGTGTGCGTGTGAGTGAGTGTGTGTGAGTCTGTGCGAGTGTGTGCTTCCGAGTGTGTGCTAGTGTGCGCGAGTGTGTGCGTGTGAGTAAGTGAGTGTGTGTGTGAGTGTGTGCGAGTGTGTGTGTGAGTGTGTACGACTGTGTGTGTGAGTGTGTGCGCGAGTGTATATGAGTGTATGTGCGAGTGTGTGTGCGAGTGTGTGCGAGTGTGTGTGCGAGTGTGTTTGAGTGTGTGCAAGTGTGTGCGAGTGTGTGTGCGAGTGCGTACGAGTGTGTGCGAGTGTTTACGTGTGTGTGTGAGTGTGTGTGATTGTTTGCGAGTGTGTGTGAGCTTGTAGGACTGTATGTGCGAGTGTTTGCGAGTTTGTGTGAGTGTGTGTGAGTGTGTGCGAGTGTGTGTGCGAGTGTGTGTGAGTGTGTGTGCGAGAGTGTGCAAGTGTGTGCAAATGTGCCCGAGTGTGCGAGTGTGTGCGAGTGAGTGTGTGCGAATGTGTGCGAGTGAGTGTGTGTGAGTGTTTGCGAGTGTGTGTACGAGTGTGTGTGCGAGTGTGTGCGAGTGTGTATTAGTGTATGTGCTAGTGTGTGCGAGTGTGTGCGAGTGTGTGCAAGTGTGTGCGAGTGAGTGTGTGCGAGTGTGTGTGAGAGTGTGTGAGTGTGTGCGAGTGTGTGTGCGATTGTGTATGAGTGTGTGCGAGTGTGTGTGAGTTTGTGCGAGTGTGTGGGTGTGTGCGTGCGAGTGCGTGCGAGTGTATGCGAGTGCATGCAAATGTGTGCGAGAGTGTGCGAGTCTGGGCGTGCGAGTGTGTGCTAGTGTGCGCGAGTGTGTGAGTGTGTGCAAGTGTGTGCGAGTGTGTGCGTGCGAGTGAGTGAAAATGTGTGTGAGTGTGGGCGTGTGAGTGTGTGCGAGTGTGCACAAGTGTGTGTGAGTGTGTGCGAGTGTGTGCATGCGAGTGAGTGTGTGTGTGATTGTGAGTGTGTGCTTGCGAGTGTGTGCTAGTGTGCATGAGTGTGTGCGAGTGTGCGCGAGTGTGTGCATGTTAGTGAGTGAGTGTGTGTGAGTGTGTGCGAGTGTTTGCGAATGTGTGTGTGTGTGAGGGTGTAGGACTGTGTGTGCGAGTGTGTGTGCGAGTGTGTGCGAATGTGTATCAGTGTATGTGCGGGTGTGTGTGCGAGTGTGTGTGCGAGTGTGTGTGAGTGTGTACGAGTGTGTGTAGGAGTGTGTGCGAGTGTGTGCGATTGTGTGTGTGAGTGTGTAGGACTGTATGTGCAAGTGTGTGTGAGTGTGTTTGAGTGTGTGTGTGTGAGTTTGTGTGAGTGTGTGCAAGTGTGTGTGTGCGTGTGTGTGTGAGTGTGTGCGAGTGTGTATGAGTGTATGTGCGAGTGTGTGCAAGTATGAGCGAGTGTGTGCGAATGTGTGTGTGTGCGAGTGTGTGTGTGCGAGTGTGTGTGAGAGTGTGCGAGTGTGTGTGTGCGACTGTGTATGAGTGTGTGCGAGTGTGTGTGTGAGTTTGTGCGAGTGTGTGCGAGTGTTTGTGAGTGTGTGCGTGCAAATGCGTGCGAGTGAGAGCGAGTGTGTGCAAATGTGTGTGAGAGTGTGCGAGTGTGGGCGTGCGAGTGTGTGCTAGTGTGCGCGAGTGTGTGAGTGTGTGCGAGTGTGTGCATGTGAGTGAGTGTGTGTGAGTGTGTGCAAGTGTGTGCGTGCGAGTGTGTGCGAATCTGTGTGTGTGAGTGTGTGCAAGTGTGTGCGATTGTGTTCGAGTGTGTGTGTGCGAGTGAGTGCGAGTGTGTGCCAGTGTGTGCGTACGAGTGTGTGCAAGTGAGTGCGAGTGTGTGAAAATGTGTGCGAGTTTGTGCGTGTGAGTGTGTGCGAGTGTGCTCGAGTGACTGGGTGCGAGTGTGTGTGAGTGTGTGCGAGTGAGTGTGTGCGATTGTGTATGAGTGAGTGTGTGTGAGTGTGTGCGTGTGTGCGAGTTTGTGTGCGAGTGTGTGTGAGTGAGTGTGTGCAAATGTGTGCGAGTGTGTGTGTGCGAGTGTGTGCGAGTGTATGTGTGCGAGTGTGTGCGTGCGAGTATGTGCGAGAGTGTGCGTGTGAGTGTGTGCGAGTGTGCTCGAGTGACTGGGTACGAGTGTGTGTGAGTGTGTGCGAGTGAGTGTGTGCGAGTGTGTATGAGTGAGTGTGTGCGTGTGTGCGAGTTTGTGTGCGAGTGTGTGCGAGTGAGTGCGAGTGTGTGCCAATGTGTGCGTGCGAGTGTGCGCGAGTGTGTGCGTGTGAGTGTGTGCAAGTGTGTGTGCGTGTGTGCGAGTTTGTGTGCGAGTGTGTGCGAGTGAGTGTGTGCAAATGTGTGCGAGTGTGTGTGTGCGAGTGAGTGTGTGCAAATGTGTGCGAGTGTGTGTGTGCGAGTGTGTGCGAGTGTGTGCGAGTGTGTGTGTGCAATTGTGTATGAGTGAGTGTGTGCGAGTGTGTGCGAGTGTGTGTCAAAGTGTGTGCGAGTGTGTGCGAGTGTGTGTGTGCGATTGTGTATGAGTGAGTGTGTGCGAGTGTGTGTGAAAGTGTGTGCGAGTGTGTGTGTGAGTGTGCACGGGTGTGTGCGTGCGAGTGAGTGCGAGTGTGTGCAAATGTGTGCGAGCATGTGCGAGTGTGTGTGAGTGTGCACGAGTGTGTTCGTGTGAGTAAGTGAGTGTGTGTGTGTGAGTGTGTGCGAGTTTGTGCGAGTGTGTGCTTGTGAGTGTGTGCGAGTGTGCGCGAGTGTGTGCGTGTGAGTAAGTGAGTGTGTGTGAGTGTGTGCGAGTGTGTGTGTGAGTGTGTACGACTGTATGTGCGAGTGTGTGTGAGTGTGTGTGTGCGAGTGAGTGCGAGTGTGTGCCAGTGTGTGCGTACGAGTGTGTGCAAGTGAGTGCGAGTGTGTGCAAATGTGTGCGAGTTTGTGCGTGTGAGTGTGTGCGAGTGTGCTCGAGTGACTGGGTGCGAGTGTGTGTGAGTGTGTGCGAGTGTGTATGAGTGACTGTGTGTGAGTGTGTGCGTGTGTGCGAGTTTGTGTGCGAGTGTGTGCGAGTGAGTGTGTGCAAATGTGTGCGAGTGTGTGTGTGCGAGTGTGTGTGAGTGTATGTGTGCGAGTGTGTGCGTGCGAGTATTTGCGAGAGTGTGCATGTGAGTGTGTGCGAGTGTGCTCGAGTGACTGGGTACGAGTGTGTGTGAGTGTGTGCGAGTGAGTGTGTGCGAGTGTATATGAGTGAGTGTGTGTGAGTGTGTGCGTGTGTGCGAGTTTGTGTGCGAGTGTGTGCGAGTGAGTGTGTGCAAATGTGTGCGAGTGTGTGTGTGCGAGTGTGTGCGAGTGTATGTGTGCGAGTGTGTGCGTGCGAGTATGTGCGAGAGTGTGCGTGTGAGTGTGTGCGAGTGTGTGTGTGTGCGAGTGTGCGAGTGAGTATAAGTGTATGTGCGAGTGTGTGCAAGTGTGTGCGAGTGTGTGCGAGTGTGTGTGTGCGAGTGTGTGTGTGCGAGTGTGTGCAAGTGTGTGCGAGTGAGTGTGTGCGAGTGTGTGCGAGTGTGCGTGAGTGTGTGCATGTGAGTGAGTGTGTGTGTGAGTATGTGCGAGTGTTTGCAAGTATGTGTGTGTAGGACTGTGTGTGAGTGTGTGTGCGAATGTGTATGAGTGTATGTGCGAGTGTGTGTGCGAGTGTGTGTGTGAATGTGTGCGAGTGTGTGTGAGTGTGTGCGAGTGTGTGTAGGAGTGTGTGCGAGTGTGTGCGATTATGTGTGTGAGTGTGTAGGACTGTATGTGCGAGTGTGTGCGAGTCTGTTCGAGTATGTGTGTGTGCGAGTGTGTGTGAGGGTGTGCAAGTGTGTGTGTGCGAGTGTGTGTGTGATTGTGTATGAGTGCGAGTGTGTGTGTGAGTGTGTGCAAGTGTGTTCGAGTGTGTATGCGAGTGTGTATGAGTGTGTGTGCGAGTGTGTGCGGGTGTGCATGAGTGAGTGTGTGCGAGTGTGTGGGAGTGTGTGTGAGTGTGTGCAAGTGTGCATGAGTGTGTGCGTGCGAGTGTGTGTGAGTGTGTGTGTGAGTGTGTGCGAGTGTGTGTGAGTGTGTGTGAGTGTGTGCGAGTGTGTGAGAGTGTGTGTGCGAGTGTGTGTGAGTGTGTGTGCGAGAGTGTGCGAGTGTGTGCAAATGTGCCCGAGTGTGCACGAGTGTGTATGAGTGAGTGGGTGCGATTGTGTGCGAGTGTGTGTGAGTGTGTGCGTGTGAGTGTGAGCGAGCGTGTGCGAGTGTGTGTGAGTGTGTGCGAGTGTGTGCGAGTGTGTGTGCGTGTGAGTGTGTGCGAGTGTGTGCGAGTGTGTGTGAGTGTGTGCGAGTGTGTGCATGTGTGTATGAGTGAGTGGGTGCGAGTGTGTGCAAGTGTGTGTGAGTGTGTGCATGTGAGGGTGTGCGAGCGTGTGCGAGTGTGTGTGCGAGTGTGTGTGCGTGTGAGTGTGTGCGAGTGTGTGCGATTGTGTATGAGTGTGTGCGAGTGTGTGTGTGAGTGTGAGTGAGTGTGTACGAGTGTGTGCGAGTGTGTGTGAATGTGTGCGATTGTGTGTAGGGCTGTATGTACGAGTGTGTGCGAGTGTGTATGAGTGTGTGTGCGAGTGTGTGTGAGTGTGTGCGAGAGTGTGTGTGCGAGTGTGTCCGAGTGTGTGCGTACGAGTGTGTATGAGTGTGTGCGTGCGAGTGTGTGCGAGTGTGTGCGAGTGTGTGAGTGTGTGCAAGTGTGTGCGAGTGTGTGCCAGTGTGTGCGTACGAGTGCGTGCAAGTGAGTGTGAGTGTGTGCGAATGTGTGCGAGTGTGTGCGTGCGAGTGTGCGTGAGTTTGCACGATTGTGTGCATGTGAGTGTGTGCGAGTGTGTGCGAGTGTGCTCGAGTGAATGGGTGTGAGTGTGTGCGAGTGTGTGTGAGTGTGTGCGAGTGAGTGTGTGCGAGTGTGTATGAGTGAGTGTGTGTGAGTGTGTGCGCGTGTGTGAGTTTGTGTGCGAGTGAGTGTGTGTGAATGTGTGCGAGTGAGTGTGTGTGAGTGTTTGCGAGTGTGTGTGCGAGTGTGTGTGCGAGTGTGTGCGAGTGTGTGCGTGCGAGTGTGTGCGTGCGAGTGTGTGCGAGTGTGTGTGCGAGTGTGTGTGAGTGTGTGCGAGTTTGTATCAGTGTATGTGCTAGTGTGTGCGAGTGTGTGCGAGTGTGTGCAAGTGTGTGCGAGTGAGTGTGTGTGAGTGTGTGTGAGAGTGTGCGAGTGTGTGTGCGATTGTGTATGAGTGTGTGCGAGTGTGTGTGATTTTGTGCGAGTGTGTGGGTGTGTGCGTGCGAGTGCGTGTGAGTGTATGCGAGTGCATGCAAATGTGTGTGAGAGTGTGCGAGTCTGGGCGTGTGAGTGTGTGCTAGTGTGCGCGAGTGTGTGAGTGTGTGCGAGTGTGTGCGAGTGTGTGCGTGCGAGTGCGTGCGAGTGAGTGCAAATGTGTGCGAGTGTGGGCGTGTGAGTGTGTGCGAGTGTGCACAAGTGTGTGTGAGTGTGTGCGAGTGTGCGCGAGTGTGTGCGTGTGAGTGAGTGTGTGTGTGATTGTGAGTGTGTGCTTGCGAGTGTGTGCTAGTGTGCATGAGTGTGTGCAAGTGTGCGCGAGTGTGTGCGTGTTAGTGAGTGAGTGTGTGTGAGTGTGTGCGAGTGTTTGCGAATGTGTGTGTGTGTGAGGGTGTAGGACTGTGTGTGCGAGTGTGTGTGCGAGTGTGTGCGAATGTGTATCAGTGTATGTGCGGGTGTGTGTGCGAGTGTGTGTGCGAGTGTGTGTGAGTGTGTACGAGTGTGTGTAGGAGTGTGTGCGAGTGTGTGCGATTGTGTGTGTGAGTGTGTAGGACTGTATGTGCAAGTGTGTGTGAGTGTGTTTGAGTGTGTGTGTGTGAGTGTGTGAGTGTGTGCAAGTGTGTGTGTGCGAGTGTGTGTGTGAGTGTGTGCAATTGTGTGTATGCGAGTGTGTATGAGTGAGTGTGTTTGTGTCTGTTTGAGTGTGTGCGAGTTTGTGTGCGAGTGTGTGCGAGTGAGTGTGCTCGAATGTGTGCAAGTGTGTGCGAGTGTGTGCGAGTGAGTGTGTTCGAATGTGTGCAAGTGCGTGCGAGTGTGTGCGAGCGGGTGCGAGTGTGTGAGTGTGTGTGCGAGTGTGTGTGCATGTGTGTGAGAGTGTGTGCGAGTGTGTATGAGTGTATGTGCGAGTGTGTGCAAGTGTGTGCGAGTGAGTGTGTGCGAGTGTGTGCGAGAGTGTGTAAGTGTGTGCGAGTGTGTGTGTGCGATTGTGTATGAGTGTGTGCGAGTGTGTGTGTGAGTTTGTGCGAGTGTGTGCGAGTGTGTGTGAGTGTGTGCGTGCAAATGCGTGTGAGGGAGAGCGAGTGTGTGCAAATGTGTGTGAGAGTGTGCAAGTGTGGGCGTGCGAGTGTGTGCTAGTGTGCTCGAGTGTGTGAGTGTGTGTGAGTGTGTGCATGTGAGTGAGTGTGTGTGTGAGTTTGTGCAAGTGTGTGCGTGCGAGTGTGTGCGAGTGTGTGTGTGCGATTGTGTATGAGTGTGTGCGAGTGTGTGTGTGAGTTTGTGCGAGTGTGTGCGAGTGTGTGTGAGTGTGTGCGTGCAAATGCGTGCGAGGGAGAGCGAGTGTGTGCAAATGTGTGTGAGAGTGTGCGAGTGTGGGCGTGCGAGTGTGTGCTAGTGTGCGCGAGTGTGTGAGTGTGTGTGAGTGTGTGCATGTGAGTGAGTGTGTGTGTGAGTGTGTGCAAGTGTGTGCGTGCGAGTGTGTGCGAGTGTGTGTGAGTGTGTGCAAATCTGTGTGTGTGAGTGTGTGCAATTGTGTGCGATTGTGTGCGAGTGTGTGCGAGTGAGTGCGAGTGTGTGCCAGTGTGTGCGTATGAGTGTGTGCAAGTGAGTGCGAGTGTGTGCAAATGTGTGCGAGTTTGTGCGTGTGAGTGTGTGCGAGTGTGCTCGAGTGACTGGGTACGAGTGTGTGTGAGTGTGTGCGAGTGAGTGTGTGCGATTGTGTATGAGTGAGTGTGTGTGAGTGTGTGCGTGTGTGCGAGATTGTGTGCAAATGTGTGCGAGTGTGTGTGTGCGAGTGTGTGCGAGTGTGTGCGTGCGAGTATGTGCGAGAGTGTGCGTGTGAGTGTGTGCGAGTGTGCTTGAGTGACTGGGTACGAGTGTGTGTGAGTGTGTGCGAGTGAGTGTGTGCGAGTGTGTATGAGTGAGTGTGTGTGAGTGTGTGCGTGTGTGCGAGTTTGTGTGCGAGTGTGTGCGAGTGAGTGTGTGCAAATGTGTGCGAGTGTGTGTGTGCGAGTGTGTGCGAGTGTATGTGTGCGAGTGTGTGCGTGCGAGTATGTGCGAGAGTGTGCGTGTGAGTGTGTGTGAGTGTGTGTGCGTGTGTGCGAGTGAGTATAAGTGTATGTGCGAGTGTGTGCAAGTGTGTGCGAGTGTGTGCGAGTATGTGTGTGCGAGTGTGTGTGTGCGAGTGTGTGCAAGTGTGTGCGAGTGAGTGTGTGCGAGTGTGTGCGAGTGTGCATTAGTGTGTGCATGTGAGTGAGTGTGTGTGTGAGTGTGTGCGAGTGTTTGCAAGTATGTGTGTGTAGGACTGTGTGTGAGTGTGTGTGCGAATGTGTATGAGTGTATGTGCGAGTGTGTGTGCGAGTGTGTGTGCGAGTGTGTGCGAGTGTGTGTGAGTGTGTGCGAGTGTGTGTAGGAGTGTGTGCGAGTGTGTGCGATTATGTGTGTGAGTGTGTAGGACTGTATGTGCTAGTGTGTGCGAGTCTGTTCGAGTATGTGTGTGTGCGAGTGTGTGTGAGTGTGTGCAAGTATGTGTGTGCGAGTGTGTGTGTGATTGTGTATGAGTGCGAGTGTGTGTGTGAGTGTGTGCAAGTGTGTTCGAGTGTGTATGCTAGTGTGTATGAGTGTGTGTGCGAGTGTGTGCGGGTGTGCATGAGTGAGTGTGTGCGAGTGTGTGTGAGTGTGTGTGAGTGAGTGTGTGCGAGTGTGTGTGAGTGTGTGTGTGTGAGTGTGTGCGAGTGTGTGTGAGTGTCTGCGTGCGAGTGTGTGCGTGCGAGTGTGTGCGTGCGTGTGTGTGCGAGTGTGTGTGCGTGTGTGCGAGAAAGTACGAGTGTGTATGAGTGTGTGTGCGTGTGTGTGCAAGTGTGTGCGAGTGCGTGCGGGTGTGTGTGCGAGTGTGTGTGCGATTGTGTATGAGTGAGTGTGTGCGAGTGTGTGCGAGTGTGTGTCAAAGTGTGTGCGAGTGTGTGCGAGTGTGTGTGTGCGATTGTGTATGAGTGAGTGTGTGCGAGTGTGTGTGAAAGTTTGTGCGAGTGTGTGTGTGAGTGTGCACGGGTGTTTGCGTGCGAGTGAGTGCGAGTGTGTGCAAATGTGTGCGAGCATGTGCGAGTGTGTGCTAGTGTGCGCGAGTGTGTGCGTGTGAGTAAGTGAGTGTGTGTGTGAGTGTGTGCGAGTGTGTGTGAGTGTGTACGACTGTGTGTGTGAGTGTGTGCGCGTGTGTGCGAGTGTATATGAGTGTATGTGCGAGTGTGTGTGCGAGTGTGTGCGAGTGTATGTGCGAGTGTGTTTGAGTGTGTGCAAGTGTGTGCGAGTGCGTACGAGTGTGTGCGAGTGTTTACGTGTGTGTGTGAGTGTGTGTGATTGTTTGCTAGTGTGTGTGAGCTTGTAGGACTGTATGTGCGAGTGTTTGCGAGTTTGTGTGAGTGTGTGTGAGTGTGTGCGAGTGTGTGTGCGAGTGTGTGTGAGTGTGTGTGCGAGAGTGTGCAAGTGTGTGCGAGTGTGTATTAGTGTATGTGCTAGTGTGTGCGAGTGTGTGCGAGTGTGTGCGAGTGTGTGCAAGTGTGTGCGAGTGAGTGTGTACGAGTGTGTGTGCGAGTGTGTATGAGTGTGTGTATGCGAGTGTGTGCATGAGTGAGTGTGTGCGAGTGTGTGCCAGTGTGTGTGTGAGTGTGTGTGAGTGTGTGAGTGTGTGCGTGCGAGTGTGTGCGAATGTGTGCGTGCGTGTGTGTGCGAGTGTGTGTGTGTGCGAATGTGTACGAGTGTGTATGAGTGTGTGTGCGTGTGTGTGCAAGTGTGTGCGAGTGCGTGTGGGTGTGGGTGCGAGTGTGTGCGAGTGTGTGCAAGTGTGTGGGTGCGATTGTGTATGAGTGAGTGTGTGCGAGTATGTGCGAGTGTGTGTCAAAGTGTGTGCGAGTGTGTGCGAGTGTGTGTGTGCGATTGTGTATGAGTGTGTGTGTGCGAGTGTGTGTGAAAATGTGTGCGAGTGTGTGTGTGAGTGTGCACGGGTGTGTGCGTGCGAGTGTGTGCAAGTGAGTGCGAGTGTGTGCAAATGTGTGCGAGCGTGTGCGAGTGTGTGTGAGTGTGTGCGTGTGAGTGAGTGTGTGTGAGTCTGTGCGAGTGTGTGCTTCCGAGTGTGTGCTAGTGTGCGCGAGTGTGTGCGTGTGAGTAAGTGAGTGTGTGTGTGAGTGTGTGCGAGTGTGTGTGTGAGTGTGTACGACTGTGTGTGTGAGTGTGTGCGCGAGTGTATATGAGTGTATGTGCGAGTGTGTGTGCGAGTGTGTGCGAGTGTGTGTGCGAGTGTGTTTGAGTGTGTGCAAGTGTGTGCGAGTGTGTGTGCGAGTGCGTACGAGTGTGTGCGAGTGTTTACGTGTGTGTGTGAGTGTGTGTGATTGTTTGCGAGTGTGTGTGAGCTTGTAGGACTGTATGTGCGAGTGTTTGCGAGTTTGTGTGAGTGTGTGTGAGTGTGTGCGAGTGTGTGTGCGAGTGTGTGTGAGTGTGTGTGCGAGAGTGTGCAAGTGTGTGCAAATGTGCCCGAGTGTGCGAGTGTGTGCGAGTGAGTGTGTGCGAATGTGTGCGAGTGAGTGTGTGTGAGTGTTTGCGAGTGTGTGTACGAGTGTGTGTGCGAGTGTGTGCGAGTGTGTATTAGTGTATGTGCTAGTGTGTGCGAGTGTGTGCGAGTGTGTGCAAGTGTGTGCGAGTGAGTGTGTGCGAGTGTGTGTGAGAGTGTGTGAGTGTGTGCGAGTGTGTGTGCGATTGTGTATGAGTGTGTGCGAGTGTGTGTGAGTTTGTGCGAGTGTGTGGGTGTGTGCGTGCGAGTGCGTGCGAGTGTATGCGAGTGCATGCAAATGTGTGCGAGAGTGTGCGAGTCTGGGCGTGCGAGTGTGTGCTAGTGTGCGCGAGTGTGTGAGTGTGTGCAAGTGTGTGCGAGTGTGTGCGTGCGAGTGAGTGAAAATGTGTGTGAGTGTGGGCGTGTGAGTGTGTGCGAGTGTGCACAAGTGTGTGTGAGTGTGTGCGAGTGTGTGCATGCGAGTGAGTGTGTGTGTGATTGTGAGTGTGTGCTTGCGAGTGTGTGCTAGTGTGCATGAGTGTGTGCGAGTGTGCGCGAGTGTGTGCATGTTAGTGAGTGAGTGTGTGTGAGTGTGTGCGAGTGTTTGCGAATGTGTGTGTGTGTGAGGGTGTAGGACTGTGTGTGCGAGTGTGTGTGCGAGTGTGTGCGAATGTGTATCAGTGTATGTGCGGGTGTGTGTGCGAGTGTGTGTGCGAGTGTGTGTGAGTGTGTACGAGTGTGTGTAGGAGTGTGTGCGAGTGTGTGCGATTGTGTGTGTGAGTGTGTAGGACTGTATGTGCAAGTGTGTGTGAGTGTGTTTGAGTGTGTGTGTGTGAGTTTGTGTGAGTGTGTGCAAGTGTGTGTGTGCGTGTGTGTGTGAGTGTGTGCGAGTGTGTATGAGTGTATGTGCGAGTGTGTGCAAGTATGAGCGAGTGTGTGCGAATGTGTGTGTGTGCGAGTGTGTGAAAGTGTGTGCGAGTGAGTGTGTGCGAGTGTGTGTGAGAGTGTGCGAGTGTGTGTGTGCGACTGTGTATGAGTGTGTGCGAGTGTGTGTGTGAGTTTGTGCGAGTGTGTGCGAGTGTTTGTGAGTGTGTGCGTGCAAATGCGTGCGAGTGAGAGCGAGTGTGTGCAAATGTGTGTGAGAGTGTGCGAGTGTGGGCGTGCGAGTGTGTGCTAGTGTGCGCGAGTGTGTGAGTGTGTGCGAGTGTGTGCATGTGAGTGAGTGTGTGTGAGTGTGTGCAAGTGTGTGCGTGCGAGTGTGTGCGAGTGTGTGCGAATCTGTGTGTGTGAGTGTGTGCAAGTGTGTGCGATTGTGTTCGAGTGTGTGTGTGCGAGTGAGTGCGAGTGTGTGCCAGTGTGTGCGTACGAGTGTGTGCAAGTGAGTGCGAGTGTGTGCAAATGTGTGCGAGTTTGTGCGTGTGAGTGTGTGCGAGTGTGCTCGAGTGACTGGGTGCGAGTGTGTGTGAGTGTGTGCGAGTGAGTGTGTGCGATTGTGTATGAGTGAGTGTGTGTGAGTGTGTGCGTGTGTGCGAGTTGTGTGCGAGTGTGTGTGACTGAGTGTGTGCAAATGTGTGCGAGTGTGTGTGTGCGAGTGTGTGCGAGTGTATGTGTGCGAGTGTGTGCGTGCGAGTATGTGCGAGAGTGTGCGTGTGAGTGTGTGCGAGTGTGCTCGAGTGACTGGGTACGAGTGTGTGTGAGTGTGTGCGAGTGAGTGTGTGCGAGTGTGTATGAGTGAGTGTGTGCGTGTGTGCGAGTTTGTGTGCGAGTGTGTGCGAGTGAGTGTGTGCAAATGTGTGCGAGTGTGTGTGTGCGAGTGAGTGTGTGCAAATGTGTGCGAGTGTGTGTGTGCGAGTGTGTGCGAGTGTATGTGTGCGAGTGTGTGCGTGCGAGTATGTGCGAGAGTGTGCGTGTGAGTGTGTGTGAGTGTGTGTGTGTGCGTGTGTGCGAGTGAGTATAAGTGTATGTGCGAGTGTGAGCAAGTGTGTGCGAGTGTGTGCGAGTGTGTGTGTGCGAGTGTGTGTGTGCGAGTGTGTGCAAGTGTGTGCGAGTGAGTGTGTGCGAGTGTGTGCGAGTGTGCATTAGTGTGTGCATGTGAGTGAGTGTGTGTGTGAGTGTGTGCGAGTGTTTGCAAGTATGTGTGTGTAGGACTGTGTGTGAGTGTGTGTGCGAATGTGTATGAGTGTATGTGCGACTGTGTGTGCGAGTGTGTGTGCGAGTGTGTGCGAGTGTGTGTGAGTGTGTGCGAGTGTGTGTAGGAGTGTGTGCGAGTGTGTGCGATTATGTGTGTGAGTGTGTAGGACTGTATGTGCTAGTGTGTGCGAGTCTGTTCGAGTATGTGTGTGTGCGAGTGTGTGTGAGTGTGTGCAAGTGTGTGTGTGCGAGTGTGTGTGTGATTGTGTATGAGTGCGAGTGTGTGTGTGAGTGTGTGCAAGTGTGTTCGAGTGTGTATGCGAGTGTGTATGAGTGTGTGTGCGAGTGTGTGCGGGTGTGCATGAGTGAGTGTGTGCGAGTGTGTGGGAGTGTGTGTGTGTGAGTGTGTGCGAGTGTGTGTGAGTGTGTGCGTGCGAGTGTGTGCGAGTGTGTGCGTGCGTGTGTGTGCGAGTGTGTGTGCGAGAAAGTACGAGTGTGTATGAGTGTGTGTGTGTGTGCAAGTGTGTGCGAGTGCGTGCGGGTGTGTGTGCGAGTGTGTGCGAGTGTGTGCGAGTGTGTGTGTGCGATTGTGTATGAGTGAGTGTGTGCGAGTGTGTGCGAGTGTGTGTCAAAGTGTGTGCGAGTGTGTGCGAGTATGTGTGTGCGATTGTGTATGAGTGAGTGTGTGCGAGTGTGTGTGAAAGTGTGTGCGAGTGTGTGTGTGAGTGTGCACGGGTGTGTGCGTGTGAGTAAGTGAGTGTGTTTGTGTGAGTGTGTGCGAGTGTGTGCAAGTGTGTAAGTGTGTGCGAGTGTGTGTGTGCGAGTGTGTGAGTGAGTGTGTGCGAGTGTGTACGAGTGTGTGTGTGCGATTGTGTATAAGTGTGTGCGAGTGTTTGCGAATGTGTGCGAGTGTGTGTGCAAGTGTGTGTGTGTGCGATTGTATATGGTGTGTGCGAGTGTGTGTGAGTGTGTGCGAGTGTGTACAAGTGTGTGCGTGCGAGTGAGTACGAGTGTGTGCAATGTGTGTGAGAGTGTGCAAGTGTGGGCGTGCGAGTGTGTGTGAGTGTGTGCGAGTATGCGTGAGGGTGTGCATGTGAGTGAGTGTGTGTGTGAGTGTGAGTGTGTGCTTGCGAGTGAGTGCTAGTGTGCGTGAGTGTGTGAGTGTGTGCGAGTGTACATGAGTGTGTGCGTGTGAGTGAGTGTGTGTGAGTGTGTGCGAGTGTTTGCGAGTGTGTGTGTGTATGTGCGAGTGTGTGTGCGAGTGTGTGCGAGTGTGTGCGACTGTGTGTGAGTGTATGCGAGTGTGTGCGATTGTGTGTGTGTGTAGGACTGTATGTGCGAGTGTTTGTGAGTCTGTTCGAGTGTGTGTGTGTGCGAGTGTTTGTGATTGTGTGCAAGTGTGTGTGTGCGAGTTTGTGTGTGATTGTGTATGAGTGCGAGTGTGTGTGTGATAGTGTGCAAGTGTGTTCGTGTGTGTGTGCGAGTGTGTATGAGTGTGTGTATGCGAGTGTGTGCATGAGTGAGTGTGTGCGAGTGTGTGCCAGTGTGTGTGTGAGTGTGTGTGAGTGTGTGTGAGTGTGTGCGTGCGAGTGTGTGCTAATGTGTGCGTGCGTGTGTGTTCGAGTGTGTGTGTGTGCGAATGTGTACGAGTGTGTATGAGTGTGTGTGCGTGTGTGTGCAAGTGTGTGCGAGTGTGTGTGGGTGTGGGTGCGAGTGTGTGCGAGTGTGTGCAAGTGTGTGTGTGCGATTGTGTATGAGTGAGTGTGTGCGAGTATGTGCGAGTGTGTGTCAAAGTGTGTGCGAGTGTGTGCGAGTGTGTGTGTGCGATTGTGTATGAGTGTGTGTGTGCGAGTGTGTGTGAAAATGTGTGCGAGTGTGTGTGTGAGTGTGCACGGGTGTGTGCGTGCGAGTGTGTGCAAGTGAGTGCGAGTGTGTGCAAATGTGTGCGAGCGTGTGCGAGTGTGTGTGAGTGTGCACGAGTGTGTGCGTGTGAGTGAGTGTGTGTGAGTCTGTGCGAGTGTGTGCTTGCGAGTGTGTGCTAGTGTGCGCGAGTGTGTGCGTGTGAGTAAGTGAGTGTGTGTGTGAGTGTGTGCGAGTGTGTGTGTGAGTGTGTACGACTGTGTGTGTGAGTGTGTGCGCGTGTGTGCGAGTGTATATGAGTGTATGTGCGAGTGTGTGTGCGAGTGTGTGCGAGTGTATGTGCGAGTGTGTTTGAGTGTGTGCAAGTGTGTGCGAGTGCGTACGAGTGTGTGCGAGTGTTTACGTGTGTGTGTGAGTGTGTGTGATTGTTTGCGAGTGTGTGTGAGCTTGTAGGACTGTATGTGCGAGTGTTTGTGAGTTTGTGTGAGTGTGTGTGAGTGTGTGCGAGTGTGTGTGCGAGTGTGTGTGAGTGTGTGTGCGAGAGTGTGCAAGTGTGTGCAAATGTGCCCGAGTGTGCGAGTGTGTGCGAGTGAGTGTGTGCGAATGTGTGCGAGTGAGTGTGTGTGAGTGTTTGCGAGTGTGTGTGCGAGTGTGTGTGCGAGTGTGTGCGAGTGTGTATTAGTGTATGTGCTAGTGTGTGCGAGTGTGTGCGAGTGTGTGCAAGTGTGTGCGAGTGAGTGTGTACGAGTGTGTGTGAGAGTGTGTGAGTGTGTGCGAGTGTGTGTGCGATTGTGTATGAGTGTGTGCGAGTGTGTGTGAGTTTGTGCGAGTGTGTGGGTGTGTGCATGCGAGTGCGTGCGAGTGTATGCGAGTGCATGCAAATGTGTGCGAGAGTGTGCGAGTCTGGGCGTGCGAGTGTGTGCTAGTGTGCGCGAGTGTGTGAGTGTGTGCAAGTGTGTGCGAGTGTGTGCGTGCGAGTGCGTGCGAGTGAGTGAAAATGTGTGCGAGTGTGGGCGTGTGAGTGTGTGTGAGTGTGCACAAGTGTGTGTTAGTGTGTGCGAGTGTGTGCATGCGAGTGAGTGTGTGTGTGATTGTGAGTGTGTGCTTGCGAGTGTGTGCTAGTGTGCATGAGTGTGTGCGAGTGTGCGCGAGTGTGTGCATGTTAGTGAGTGTGTGTGAGTGTGTGCGAGTGTTTGCGAATGTGTGTGTGTGTGAGGGTGTAGGACTGTGTGTGCGAGTGTGTGTGCGAGTGTGTGCGAATGTGTATCAGTGTATGTGCGGGTGTGTGTGCGAGTGTGTGTGCGAGTGTGTGTGAGTGTGTACGAGTGTGTGTAGGAGTGTGTGCGAGTGTGTGCGATTGTGTGTGTGAGTGTGTAGGACTGTATGTGCAAGTGTGTGTGAGTGTGTTTGAGTGTGTGTGTGTGAGTGTGTGTGAGTGTGTGCAAGTGTGTGTGTGCGAGTGTGTGCGAGTGTGTGTGTGAGTGTGTGCAATTGTGTGTATGCGAGTGTGTATGAGTGAGTGTGTTTGAGTGTGTTTGAGTGTGTGCGTGTGTGCGAGTTTGTGTGCGAGTGTGTGCGAGTGAGTGTGTGCGAATGTGTGCAAGTGTGTGCGAGTGTGTGCGTGCGAGTGTGTGCGAGTGTGTACGTGCGAGTGTGTGCGAGCGGGTGCGAGTGTTTGAGTGTGTGTGCGAGTGTGTGTGCGTGTGTGTGTGAGTGTGTGCGAGTGTGTATGAGTGTATGTGCGAGTGTGTGCAAGTATGTGCGAGTGTGTGCGAGTGTGTGTGTGTGCGAGTGTGTGAAAGTGTGTGCGAGTGAGTGTGTGCGAGTGTGTGTGAGAGTGTGCGAGTGTGTGCGAGTGTGTGTGTGCGACTGTGTATGAGTGTGTGCGAGTGTGTGTGTGAGTTTGTGCGAGTGTGTGCGAGTGTGTGTGAGTGTGTGCGTGCAAATGCGTGCGAGTGAGAGCGAGTGTGTGCAAATGTGTGTGAGAGTGTGCGAGTGTGGGCGTGCGAGTGTGTGCTAGTGTGCGCGAGTGTGTGAGTGTGTGCGAGTGTGTGCATGTGAGTGAGTGTGTGTGTGAGTGTGTGCAAGTGTGTGCGTGCGAGTGTGTGCGAGTGTGTGCGAATCTGTGTGTGTGAGTGTGTGCAAGTGTGTGCGATTGTGTGCGAGTGTGTGTGTGCGAGTGAGTGCGAGTGTGTGCCAGTGTGTGCGTACGAGTGTGTGCAAGTGAGTGCGAGTGTGTGCAAATGTGTGCGAGTTTGTGCGTGTGAGTGTGTGCGAGTGTGCTCGAGTGACTGGGTGCGAGTGTGTGTGAGTGTGTGCGAGAGTGTGTGCGATTGTGTATGAGTGAGTGTGTGTGAGTGTGTGCGTGTGTGTGAGTTTGTGTGCGAGTGTGTGCGAGTGAGTGTGTGCAAATGTGTGCGAGTGTGTGTGTGCGAGTGTGTGCGAGTGTATGTGTGCGAGTGTGTGCGTGCGAGTATGTGCGAGAGTGTGCGTGTGAGTGTGTGCGAGTGTGCTCGAGTGACTGGGTACGAGTGTGTGTGAGTGTGTGCGAGTGAGTGTGTGCGAGTGTGTATGAGTGAGTGTGTGTGAGTGTGTGCGTGTGTGCGAGTTTGTGTGCGAGTGTGTGCGAGTGAGTGTGTGCAAATGTGTGCGAGTGTGTGTGTGCGAGTGTGTGCGAGTGTGTGCGAGTGAGTGTGTGCAAATGTGTGCGAGTGTGTGTGTGCGAGTGTGTGCGAGTGTATGTGTGCGAGTGTGTGCGTGCGAGTATGTGCGAGAGTGTGCGTGTGAGTGTGTGTGTGTGCGTGTGTGCGAGTGAGTATAAGTGTATGTGCGAGCGTGAGCAAGTGTGTGCGAGTGTGTGCGAGTGTGTGTGTGCGAGTGTGTGTGTGCGAGTGTGTGCAAGTGTGTGCGAGTGAGTGTGTGCGAGTGTGTGCGAGTGTGCATTAGTGTGTGCATGTGAGTGAGTGTGTGTGTGAGTGTGTGCGAGTGTTTGCAAGTATGTGTGTGTAGGACTGTGTGTGAGTGTGTGTGCGAATGTGTATGAGTGTATGTGCGAGTGTGTGTGCGAGTGTGTGCGAGTGTGTGTAGGAGTGTGTGCGAGTGTGTGCGATTATGTGTGTGAGTGTGTAGGACTGTATGTGCTAGTGTGTGCGAGTCTGTTCGAGTATGTGTGTGTGCGAGTGTGTGTGAGTGTGTGCAAGTGTATGTGTGCGAGTGTGTGTGTGATTGTGTATGAGTGCGAGTGTGTGTGTGAGTGTGTGCAAGTGTGTTCGAGTGTGTATGCGAGTGTGTATGAGTGTGTGTGCGAGTGTGTGCGGGTGTGCATGAGTGAGTGTGTGCGAGTGTGTGGGAGTGTGTGTGTGGGAGTGTGTGCAAGTGTGTGTGAGTGTGTGCGTGCGAGTGTGTGTGAGTGTGTTTGTGAGTGTGTGCGAGTGTGTGTGAGTGTGTGCGTGCGAGTGTGTGCGAGTATGTGCATGCGTGTGTGTGCGAGTGTGTGTGCGAGAAAGTACGAGTGTGTATGAGTGTGTGTGCGTGTGTGTGCAAGTGTGTGCGAGTGCGTGCGGGTGTGTGTGCGAGTGTGTGCGAGTGTGTGTGTGCGATTGTGTATGAGTGAGTGTGTGCGAGTGTGTGCGAGTGTGTGTCAACGTGTGTGCGAGTGTGTGCGAGTGTGTGTGTGCGATTGTGTATGAGTGAGTGTGTGCGAGTGTGTGTGAAAGTGTGTGCGAGTGTGTGTGTGAGTGTGCACGGGTGTGTGCGTGTGAGTGAGTGCGAGTTTGTGCAAATGTGTGCGAGCATGTGCGAGTGTGTGTGAGTGTGCACAAGTGTGTGCAAGTGAGTAAGTGAGTGTGTTTGTGTGAGTGTGTGCGAGTGTGTGCAAGTGTGTAAGTGTGTGCGAGTGTGTGTGTGCGAGTGTGTGAGTGAGTGTGTGCGAGTGTGTACGAGTGTGTGTGTGCGATTGTGTATAAGTGTGTGCGAGTGTTTGCGAATGTGTGCGAGTGTGTGTGCAAGTGTGTGTGTGTGCGATTGTGTATGGTGTGTGCGAGTGTGTGTGTGAGTGTGTGCGAGTGTGTGCAAGTGTGTGCGTGCGAGTGCGTGCGAGTGAGTACGAGTGTGTGCAATGTGTGTGAGAGTGTGCAAGTGTGGGCGTGCGAGTGTGTGTGAGTGTGTGCGAGTATGCGTGAGGGTGTGCATGTGAGTGAGTGTGTGTGTGAGTGTGAGTGTGTGCTTGCGAGTGAGTGCTAGTGTGCGTGAGTGTGTGAGTGTGTGCGAGTGTACATGAGTGTGTGCGTGTGAGTGAGTGTGTGTGAGTGTGTGCGAGTGTGTGTGTGTATGTGCGAGTGTGTGTGCGAGTGTGTGCGAGTGTGTGCGAGTGTGTGTGAGTGTGTGCGAGTGTGTGTAGGAGTGTGTGCGAGTGTGTGCGATTGTGTGTGTGTGTAGGACTGTATGTGCGAGTGTTTGTGAGTCTGTTCGAGTGTGTGTGTGTGCGAGTGTTTGTGAGTGTGTGCAAGTGTGTGTGTGCGAGTTTGTGTGTGATTGTGTATGAGTGCGAGTGTGTGTGTGATAGTGTGCAAGTGTGTTCGTGTGTGTGTGCGAGTGTGTATGAGTGTGTGTATGCGAGTGTGTGCATGAGTGAGTGTGTGCGAGTGTGTGCCAGTGTGTGTGTGAGTGTGTGCGTGCGAGTGTGTGCGAATGTGTGCGTGCGTGTGTGTGCGAGTGTGTGTGTGTGCGAATGTGTACGAGTGTGTATGAGTGTGTGTGCGTGTGTGTTCAAGTGTGTGCGAGTGCGTGTGGGTGTGGGTGCGAGTGTGTGCGAGTGTGTGCAAGTGTGTGTGTGCGATTGTGTATGAGTGAGTGTGTGCGAGTATGTGCGAGTGTGTGTCAAAGTGTGTGCGAGTGTGTGCGAGTGTGTGTGTGCGATTGTGTATGAGTGTGTGTGTGTGCGAGTGTGTGTGAAAATATGTGCGAGTGTGTGTGTGAGTGTGCACGGGTGTGTGCGTGCGAGTGTGTGCAAGTGAGTGCGAGTGTGTGCAAATGTGTGCGAGCGTGTGCGAGTGTGTGTGAGTGTGCACGAGTGTGTGCGTGTGAGTGAGTGTGTGTGAGTCTGTGCGAGTGTGTGCTTGCGAGTGTGTGCTAGTGTGCGCGAGTGTGTGCGTGTGAGTAAGTGAGTGTGTGTGTGAGTGTGTGCGAGTGTGTGTGAGTGTGTACGACTGTGTGTGTGAGTGTGTGCGCGTGTGTGCGAGTGTATATGAGTGTATGTGCGAGTGTGTGTGCGAGTGTGTGCGAGTGTATGTGCGAGTGTGTTTGAGTGTGTGCAAGTGTGTGCGAGTGCGTACGAGTGTGTGCGAGTGTTTACGTGTGTGTGTGAGTGTGTGTGATTGTTTGCGAGTGTGTGTGAGCTTGTAGGACTGTATGTGCGAGTGTTTGCGAGTTTGTGTGAGTGTGTGTGAGTGTGTGCGAGTGTGTGTGCGAGTGTGTGTGAGTGTGTGTGCGAGAGTGTGCAAGTGTGTGCAAATGTGCCCGAGTGTGCGAGTGTGTGCGAGTGAGTGTGTGCGAATGTGTGCGAGTGAGTGTGTGAGAGTGTTTGCGAGTGTGTGTGCGAGTGTGTGTGCGAGTGTGTGCGAGTGTGTATTAGTGTATGTGCTAGTGTGTGCGAGTGTGTGCGAGTGTGTGCAAGTGTGTGCGAGTGAGTGTGTACGAGTGTGTGAGTGTGTGCGAGTGTGTGTGCGATTGTGTATGAGTGTGTGCGAGTGTGTGTGAGTTTGTGCGAGTGTGTGGGTGTGTGCATGCGAGTGCGTGCGAGTGTATGCGAGTGCATGCAAATGTGTGCGAGAGTGTGCGAGTGTGGGCGTGCGAGTGTGTGCTAGTGTGCGCGAGTGTGTGAGTGTGTGCAAGTGTGTGTGAGTGTGTGCGTGCGAGTGCGTGCGAGTGAGTGAAAATGTGTGCGAGTGTGGGCGTGTGAGTGTGTGCGAGTGTGCACAAGTGTGTGTGAGTGTGTGCGAGTGTGCGCGAGTGTGTGCATGCGAGTGAGTGTGTGTGTGATTGTGAGTGTGTGCTTGCGAGTGTGTGCTAGTGTGCATGAGTGTGTGCGAGTGTGCGCGAGTGTGTGCATGTTAGTGAGTGAGTGTGTGTGAGTGTGTGCGAGTGTTTGCGAATGTGTGTGAGGGTGTAGGACTGTGTGTGCGAGTGTGTGTGCGAGTGTGTGCGAATTTGTATCAGTGTATGTGCGGGTGTGTGTGCGAGTGTGTGTGCGAGTGTGTGTGAGTGTGTACGAGTGTGTGTAGGAGTGTGTGCGAGTGGGTGCAATTGTGTGTGTGAGTGTGTAGGACTGTATGTGCAAGTGTGTGTGAGTGTGTTTGAGTGTGTGTGTGTGAGTGTGTGTGAGTGTGTGCAAGTGTGTGTGTGCGAGTGTGTGCGAGTGTGTGTGTGAGTGTTTGCAATTGTGTGTATGCGAGTGTGTATGAGTGAGTGTGTTTGAGTGTGTTTGAGTGTGTGCGTGTGTGCGAGTTTGTGTGCGAGTGTGTGCGAGTGAGTGTGTGCGAATGTGTGCAAGTGTGTGCGAGTGTGTGCGAGTGTGTGCGTGTGAGTGTGTGCGAGTGTGTACGTGCGAGTGTGTGCGAGCGGGTGCGAGTGTGTGTGCGAGTGTGTGTGCGTGTGTGTGTGAGTGTGTGCGAGTGTGTGCGAGTGGGTGCGAGTGTGTGAGTGTGTGTGCGAGTGTGTGTGCGTGTGTGTGTGAGTGTGTGCGAGTGTGTATGAGTGTATGTGCGAGTGTGTGCAAGTATGTGCGAGTGTGTGCGAGTGTGTGTGTGTGCGAGTGTGTGCAAGTGTGTGCGAGTGAGTGTGTGCGAGTGTGTGTGAGAGTGTGCGAGTGTGTGCGAGTGTGTGTGTGCGACTGTGTATGAGTGTGTGCGAGTGTGTGTGTGAGTTTGTGCGAGTGTGTGCGAGTGTGTGTGAGTGTGTGCGTGCAAATGCGTGCGAGTGAGAGCGAGTGTGTGCAAATGTGTGTGAGAGTGTGCGAGTGTGGGCGTGCGAGTGTGTGCTAGTGTGCGCGAGTGTGTGAGTGTGTGCGAGTGTGTGCATGTGAGTGAGTGTGTGTGTGAGTGTGTGCAAGTGTGTGCGTGCGAGTGTGTGCGAGTGTGTGCGAGTGTGTGCGAATCTGTGTGTGTGAGTGTGTGCAAGTGTGTGCGATTGTGTGCGAGTGTGTGTGTGCGAGTGAGTGCGAGTGTGTGCCAGTGTGTGCGTACGAGTGTGTGCAAGTGAGTGCGAGTGTGTGCAAATGTGTGCGAGTTTGTGCGTGTGAGTGTGTGCGAGTGTGCTCGAGTGACTGGGTGCGAGTGTGTGTGAGTGTGTGCGAGTGAGTGTGTGCGATTGTGTATGAGTGAGTGTGTGTGAGTGTGTGCGTGTGTGTGAGTTTGTGTGCAAATGTGTGCGAGTGTGTGTGTGCGAGTGTGTGCGAGTGTGTGCGTGCGAGTATGTGCGAGAGTGTGCGTGTGAGTGTGCGCGAGTGTGCTCGAGTTACTGGGTACGAGTGTGTGTGAGTGTGTGCGAGTGAGTGTGTGCGAGTGTGTATGAGTGAGTGTGTGTGAGTGTGTGCGTGTGTGCGAGTTTGTGTGCGAGTGTGTGCGAGTGAGTGTGTGCAAATGTGTGCGAGTGTGTGTGTGCGAGTGTGTGCGAGTGTATGTGTGCGAGTGTGTGCGTGCGAGTATGTGCGAGAGTGTGCGTGTGAGTGTGTGTGAGTGTGTGTGCATGTGTGCGAGTGAGTAAAAGTGTATGTGCGAGTGTGTGCAAGTGTGTGCGAGTGTGTGCGAGTGTGTGTGTGCGAGTGTGTGTGTGCGAGTGTGTGCAAGTGTGTGCGAGTGAGTGTGTGCGAGTGTGTGCGAGTGTGCATTAGTGTGTGCATGTGAGTGAGTGTGTGTGTGAGTGTGTGCGAGTGTTTGCAAGTATGTGTGTAGGACTGTGTGTGAGTGTGTGTGCGAATGTGTATGAGTGTATGTGCAAGTGTGTGTGCGAGTGTGTGTGTGAGTGTGTGCGAGTGTGTGTGAGTGTGTGCGAGTGTGTGTAGGAGTGTGTGCGAGTGTGTGCGATTATGTGTGTGAGTGTGTGGGACTGTATGTGCTAGTGTGTGCGAGTCTGTTCGAGTATGTGTGTGTGCGAGTGTGTGTGAGTGTGTGCAAGTATGTGTGTGCGAGTGTGTGTGTGATTGTGCATGAGTGCGAGTGTGTGTGTGAGTGTGTGCAAGTGTGTTCGAGTGTGTATGCGAGTGTGTATGAGTGTGTGTGCGAGTGTGTGCGGGTGTGCATGAGTGAGTGTGTGCGAGTGTGTGTGAGTGTGTGTGAGTGAGTGTGTGCGAGTGTGTGTGAGTGTGTGTGTGTGAGTGTGTGCGAGTGTGTGTGAGTGTCTGCGTGCGAGTGTGTGCGTGCGAGTGTGTGCGTGCGTGTGTGTGCGAGTGTGTGTGCGTGTGTGCGAGAAAGTACGAGTGTGTATGAGTGTGTGTGCGTGTGTGTGCAAGTGTGTGCGAGTGCGTGCGGGTGTGTGTGCGAGTGTGTGCGAGTGTGTGCGAGTGTGTGTGTGCGATTGTGTATGAGTGAGTGTGTGCGAGTGTGTGCGAGTGTGTGTCAAAGTGTGTGCGAGTGTGTGCGAGTGTGTGTGTGCGATTGTGTATGAGTGAGTGTGTGCGAGTGTGTGTGAAAGTGTGTGCGAGTGTGTGTGTGAGTGTGCACGGGTGTGTGCGTGCGAGTGAGTGCGAGTGTGTGCAAATGTGTGCGAGCATGTGCGAGTGTGTGTGAGTGTGCACGAGTGTGTTCGTGTGAGTAAGTGAGTGTGTGTGTGTGAGTGTGTGCGAGTTTGTGCGAGTGTGTGCTTGCGAGTGTGTGCGAGTGTGCGCGAGTGTGTGCGTGTGAGTAAGTGAGTGTGTGTGTGTGTGTGTGTGTGCGAGTGTGTGTGTGAGTGTGTACAACTGTATGTGCGAGTGTGTGTGCGAGTGTGTGTGTGCGAGTGAGTGCGAGTGTGTGCCAGTGTGTGCGTACGAGTGTGTGCAAGTGAGTGCGAGTGTGTGCAAATGTGTGCGAGTTTGTGCGTGTGAGTGTGTGCGAGTGTGCTCGAGTGACTGGGTGCGAGTGTGTGTAAGTGTGTGCGAGTGAGTGTGTGCGAGTGTGTATGAGTGACTGTGTGTGAGTGTGTGCGTGTGTGCAAGTTTGTGTGCGAGTGTGTGCGAGTGAGTGTGTGCAAATGTGTGCGAGTGTGTGTGTGCGAGTGTGTTTGAGTGTATGTGTGCGAGTGTGTGCGTGCGAGTATTTGCGAGAGTGTGCATGTGAGTGTGTGCGAGTGTGCTCGAGTGACTGGGTACGAGTGTGTGTGAGTGTGTGCGAGTGAGTGTGTGCGAGTGTATATGAGTGA
Source organism: Phyllobates terribilis (assembly GCF_046119375.1). Classification (NCBI taxonomy): domain Eukaryota; kingdom Metazoa; phylum Chordata; class Amphibia; order Anura; family Dendrobatidae; genus Phyllobates; species Phyllobates terribilis. The sequence continues at coordinate 1,255,035 of NW_027363185.1, read as the reverse complement.
GTGTGTGTGAGTGTGTGCGTGTGTGCGAGTTTGTGTGCGAGTGTGTGCGAGTGAGTGTGTGCAAATGTGTGCGAGTGTGTGTGTGCGAGTGTGTGCGAGTGTATGTGTGCGTGCGAGTATGTGCGAGAGTGTGCGTGTGAGTGTGTGCGAGTGTGTGTGTGTGCGAGTGTGCGAGTGAGTATAAGTGTATGTGCGAGTGTGTGCAAGTGTGTGCGAGTGTGTGCGAGTGTGTGTGTGCTAGTGTGTGTGTGCGAGTGTGTGCAAATGTGTGCGAGCATGTGCGAGTGTGTGTGAGTGTGCACGAGTGTGTTCGTGTGAGTAAGTGAGTGTGTGTGTGTGAGTGTGTGCGAGTTTGTGCGAGTGTGTGCTTGCGAGTGTGTGCGAGTGTGCGCGAGTGTGTGCGTGTGAGTAAGTGAGTGTGTGTGTGTGTGTGTGCGAGTGTGTGTGTGAGTGTGTACAACTGTATGTGCGAGTGTGTGTGCGAGTGTGTGTGTGCGAGTGAGTGCGAGTGTGTGCCAGTGTGTGCGTACGAGTGTGTGCAAGTGAGTGCGAGTGTGTGCAAATGTGTGCGAGTTTGTGCGTGTGAGTGTGTGCGAGTGTGCTCGAGTGACTGGGTGCGAGTGTGTGTGAGTGTGTGCGAGTGAGTGTGTGCGAGTGTGTATGAGTGACTGTGTGTGAGTGTGTGCGTGTGTGCGAGTTTGTGTGCGAGTGTGTGCGAGTGAGTGTGTGCAAATGTGTGCGAGTGTGTGTGAGTGTGTACGACTGTGTGTGTGAGTGTGTGCGCGTGTGTGCGAGTGTATATGAGTGTATGTGCGAGTGTGTGTGCGAGTGTGTGCGAGTGTATGTGCGAGTGTGTTTGAGTGTGTGCAAGTGTGTGCGAGTGCGTACGAGTGTGTGCGAGTGTTTACGTGTGTGTGTGAGTGTGTGTGATTGTTTGCTAGTGTGTGTGAGCTTGTAGGACTGTATGTGCGAGTGTTTGCGAGTTTGTGTGAGTGTGTGTGAGTGTGTGCGAGTGTGTGTGCGAGTGTGTGTGAGTGTGTGTGCGAGAGTGTGCAAGTGTGTGCGAGTGTGTATTAGTGTATGTGCTAGTGTGTGCGAGTGTGTGCGAGTGTGTGCGAGTGTGTGCAAGTGTGTGCGAGTGAGTGTGTACGAGTGTGTGTGCGAGTGTGTATGAGTGTGTGTATGCGAGTGTGTGCATGAGTGAGTGTGTGCGAGTGTGTGCCAGTGTGTGTGTGAGTGTGTGTGAGTGTGTGAGTGTGTGCGTGCGAGTGTGTGCGAATGTGTGCGTGCGTGTGTGTGCGAGTGTGTGTGTGTGCGAATGTGTACGAGTGTGTATGAGTGTGTGTGCGTGTGTGTGCAAGTGTGTGCGAGTGCGTGTGGGTGTGGGTGCGAGTGTGTGCGAGTGTGTGCAAGTGTGTGGGTGCGATTGTGTATGAGTGAGTGTGTGCGAGTATGTGCGAGTGTGTGTCAAAGTGTGTGCGAGTGTGTGCGAGTGTGTGTGTGCGATTGTGTATGAGTGTGTGTGTGCGAGTGTGTGTGAAAATGTGTGCGAGTGTGTGTGTGAGTGTGCACGGGTGTGTGCGTGCGAGTGTGTGCAAGTGAGTGCGAGTGTGTGCAAATGTGTGCGAGCGTGTGCGAGTGTGTGTGAGTGTGTGCGTGTGAGTGAGTGTGTGTGAGTCTGTGCGAGTGTGTGCTTCCGAGTGTGTGCTAGTGTGCGCGAGTGTGTGCGTGTGAGTAAGTGAGTGTGTGTGTGAGTGTGTGCGAGTGTGTGTGTGAGTGTGTACGACTGTGTGTGTGAGTGTGTGCGCGAGTGTATATGAGTGTATGTGCGAGTGTGTGTGCGAGTGTGTGCGAGTGTGTGTGCGAGTGTGTTTGAGTGTGTGCAAGTGTGTGCGAGTGTGTGTGCGAGTGCGTACGCGTGTGTGCGAGTGTTTACGTGTGTGTGTGAGTGTGTGTGATTGTTTGCGAGTGTGTGTGAGCTTGTAGGACTGTATGTGCGAGTGTTTGCGAGTTTGTGTGAGTGTGTGTGAGTGTGTGCGAGTGTGTGTGCGAGTGTGTGTGAGTGTGTGTGCGAGAGTGTGCAAGTGTGTGCAAATGTGCCCGAGTGTGCGAGTGTGTGCGAGTGAGTGTGTGCGAATGTGTGCGAGTGAGTGTGTGTGAGTGTTTGCGAGTGTGTGTACGAGTGTGTGTGCGAGTGTGTGCGAGTGTGTATTAGTGTATGTGCTAGTGTGTGCGAGTGTGTGCGAGTGTGTGCAAGTGTGTGCGAGTGAGTGTGTGCGAGTGTGTGTGAGAGTGTGTGAGTGTGTGCGAGTGTGTGTGCGATTGTGTATGAGTGTGTGCGAGTGTGTGTGAGTTTGTGCGAGTGTGTGGGTGTGTGCGTGCGAGTGCGTGCGAGTGTATGCGAGTGCATGCAAATGTGTGCGAGAGTGTGCGAGTCTGGGCGTGCGAGTGTGTGCTAGTGTGCGCGAGTGTGTGAGTGTGTGCAAGTGTGTGCGAGTGTGTGCGTGCGAGTGAGTGAAAATGTGTGTGAGTGTGGGCGTGTGAGTGTGTGCGAGTGTGCACAAGTGTGTGTGAGTGTGTGCGAGTGTGTGCATGCGAGTGAGTGTGTGTGTGATTGTGAGTGTGTGCTTGCGAGTGTGTGATAGTGTGCATGAGTGTGTGCGAGTGTGCGCGAGTGTGTGCATGTTAGTGAGTGAGTGTGTGTGAGTGTGTGCGAGTGTTTGCGAATGTGTGTGTGTGTGAGGGTGTAGGACTGTGTGTGCGAGTGTGTGTGCGAGTGTGTGCGAATGTGTATCAGTGTATGTGCGGGTGTGTGTGCGAGTGTGTGTGCGAGTGTGTGTGAGTGTGTACGAGTGTGTGTAGGAGTGTGTGCGAGTGTGTGCGATTGTGTGTGTGAGTGTGTAGGACTGTATGTGCAAGTGTGTGTGAGTGTGTTTGAGTGTGTGTGTGTGAGTTTGTGTGAGTGTGTGCAAGTGTGTGTGTGCGTGTGTGTGTGAGTGTGTGCGAGTGTGTATGAGTGTATGTGCGAGTGTGTGCAAGTATGAGCGAGTGTGTGCGAATGTGTGTGTGTGCGAGTGTGTGAAAGTGTGTGCGAGTGAGTGTGTGCGAGTGTGTGTGAGAGTGTGCGAGTGTGTGTGTGCGACTGTGTATGAGTGTGTGCGAGTGTGTGTGTGAGTTTGTGCGAGTGTGTGCGAGTGTTTGTGAGTGTGTGCGTGCAAATGCGTGCGAGTGAGAGCGAGTGTGTGCAAATGTGTGTGAGAGTGTGCGAGTGTGGGCGTGCGAGTGTGTGCTAGTGTGCGCGAGTGTGTGAGTGTGTGCGAGTGTGTGCATGTGAGTGAGTGTGTGTGAGTGTGTGCAAGTGTGTGCGTGCGAGTGTGTGCGAGTGTGTGCGAATCTGTGTGTGTGAGTGTGTGCAAGTGTGTGCGATTGTGTTCGAGTGTGTGTGTGCGAGTGAGTGCGAGTGTGTGCCAGTGTGTGCGTACGAGTGTGTGCAAGTGAGTGCGAGTGTGTGCAAATGTGTGCGAGTTTGTGCGTGTGAGTGTGTGCGAGTGTGCTCGAGTGACTGGGTGCGAGTGTGTGTGAGTGTGTGCGAGTGAGTGTGTGCGATTGTGTATGAGTGAGTGTGTGTGAGTGTGTGCGTGTGTGCGAGTTGTGTGCGAGTGTGTGTGACTGAGTGTGTGCAAATGTGTGCGAGTGTGTGTGTGCGAGTGTGTGCGAGTGTATGTGTGCGAGTGTGTGCGTGCGAGTATGTGCGAGAGTGTGCGTGTGAGTGTGTGCGAGTGTGCTCGAGTGACTGGGTACGAGTGTGTGTGAGTGTGTGCGAGTGAGTGTGTGCGAGTGTGTATGAGTGAGTGTGTGCGTGTGTGCGAGTTTGTGTGCGAGTGTGTGCGAGTGAGTGTGTGCAAATGTGTGCGAGTGTGTGTGTGCGAGTGAGTGTGTGCAAATGTGTGCGAGTGTGTGTGTGCGAGTGTGTGCGAGTGTATGTGTGCGAGTGTGTGCGTGCGAGTATGTGCGAGAGTGTGCGTGTGAGTGTGTGTGAGTGTGTGTGTGTGCGTGTGTGCGAGTGAGTATAAGTGTATGTGCGAGTGTGAGCAAGTGTGTGCGAGTGTGTGCGAGTGTGTGTGTGCGAGTGTGTGTGTGCGAGTGTGTGCAAGTGTGTGCGAGTGAGTGTGTGCGAGTGTGTGCGAGTGTGCATTAGTGTGTGCATGTGAGTGAGTGTGTGTGTGAGTGTGTGCGAGTGTTTGCAAGTATGTGTGTGTAGGACTGTGTGTGAGTGTGTGTGCGAATGTGTATGAGTGTATGTGCGACTGTGTGTGCGAGTGTGTGTGCGAGTGTGTGCGAGTGTGTGTGAGTGTGTGCGAGTGTGTGTAGGAGTGTGTGCGAGTGTGTGCGATTATGTGTGTGAGTGTGTAGGACTGTATGTGCTAGTGTGTGCGAGTCTGTTCGAGTATGTGTGTGTGCGAGTGTGTGTGAGTGTGTGCAAGTGTGTGTGTGCGAGTGTGTGTGTGATTGTGTATGAGTGCGAGTGTGTGTGTGAGTGTGTGCAAGTGTGTTCGAGTGTGTATGCGAGTGTGTATGAGTGTGTGTGCGAGTGTGTGCGGGTGTGCATGAGTGAGTGTGTGCGAGTGTGTGGGAGTGTGTGTGAGTGTGTATGAGTGAGTGTGTTTGAGTGTGTGCGAGTGTGTGCGAGTGTGTGTGCGAGTGCGTGCGGGTGTGTGTGCGAGTGTGTGCGAGTGTGTGCGAGTGTGTGTGTGCGATTGTGTATGAGTGAGTGTGTGCGAGTGTGTGCGAGTGTGTGTCAAAGTGTGTGCGAGTGTGTGCGAGTATGTGTGTGCGATTGTGTATGAGTGAGTGTGTGCGAGTGTGTGTGAAAGTGTGTGCGAGTGTGTGTGTCAGTGTGCACGGGTGTGTGCGTGTGAGTAAGTGAGTGTGTTTGTGTGAGTGTGTGCGAGTGTGTGCAAGTGTGTAAGTGTGTGCGAGTGTGTGTGTGCGAGTGTGTGAGTGAGTGTGTGCGAGTGTGTACGAGTGTGTGTGTGCGATTGTGTATAAGTGTGTGCGAGTGTTTGCGAATGTGTGCGAGTGTGTGTGCAAGTGTGTGTGTGTGCGATTGTATATGGTGTGTGCGAGTGTGTGTGAGTGTGTGCGAGTGTGTACAAGTGTGTGCGTGCGAGTGAGTACGAGTGTGTGCAATGTGTGTGAGAGTGTGCAAGTGTGGGCGTGCGAGTGTGTGTGAGTGTGTGCGAGTATGCGTGAGGGTGTGCATGTGAGTGAGTGTGTGTGTGAGTGTGAGTGTGTGCTTGCGAGTGAGTGCTAGTGTGCGTGAGTGTGTGAGTGTGTGCGAGTGTACATGAGTGTGTGCGTGTGAGTGAGTGTGTGTGAGTGTGTGCGAGTGTTTGCGAGTGTGTGTGTGTATGTGCGAGTGTGTGTGCGAGTGTGTGCGAGTGTGTGCGACTGTGTGTGAGTGTATGCGAGTGTGTGCGATTGTGTGTGTGTGTAGGACTGTATGTGCGAGTGTTTGTGAGTCTGTTCGAGTGTGTGTGTGTGCGAGTGTTTGTGATTGTGTGCAAGTGTGTGTGTGCGAGTTTGTGTGTGATTGTGTATGAGTGCGAGTGTGTGTGTGATAGTGTGCAAGTGTGTTCGTGTGTGTGTGCGAGTGTGTATGAGTGTGTGTATGCGAGTGTGTGCATGAGTGAGTGTGTGCGAGTGTGTGCCAGTGTGTGTGTGAGTGTGTGTGAGTGTGTGTGAGTGTGTGCGTGCGAGTGTGTGCTAATGTGTGCGTGCGTGTGTGTTCGAGTGTGTGTGTGTGCGAATGTGTACGAGTGTGTATGAGTGTGTGTGCGTGTGTGTGCAAGTGTGTGCGAGTGTGTGTGGGTGTGGGTGCGAGTGTGTGCGAGTGTGTGCAAGTGTGTGTGTGCGATTGTGTATGAGTGAGTGTGTGCGAGTATGTGCGAGTGTGTGTCAAAGTGTGTGCGAGTGTGTGCGAGTGTGTGTGTGCGATTGTGTATGAGTGTGTGTGTGCGAGTGTGTGTGAAAATGTGTGCGAGTGTGTGTGTGAGTGTGCACGGGTGTGATCGTGCGAGTGTGTGCAAGTGAGTGCGAGTGTGTGCAAATGTGTGCGAGCGTGTGCGAGTGTGTGTGAGTGTGCACGAGTGTGTGCGTGTGAGTGAGTGTGTGTGAGTCTGTGCGAGTGTGTGCTTGCGAGTGTGTGCTAGTGTGCGCGAGTGTGTGCGTGTGAGTAAGTGAGTGTGTGTGTGAGTGTGTGCGAGTGTGTGTGTGTGAGTGTGTACGACTGTGTGTGTGAGTGTGTGCGCGTGTGTGCGAGTGTATATGAGTGTATGTGCGAGTGTGTGTGCGAGTGTGTGCGAGTGTATGTGCGAGTGTGTTTGAGTGTGTGCAAGTGTGTGCGAGTGCGTACGAGTGTGTGCGAGTGTTTACGTGTGTGTGTGAGTGTGTGTGATTGTTTGCGAGTGTGTGTGAGCTTGTAGGACTGTATGTGCGAGTGTTTGTGAGTTTGTGTGAGTGTGTGTGAGTGTGTGCGAGTGTGTGTGCGAGTGTGTGTGAGTGTGTGTGCGAGAGTGTGCAAGTGTGTGCAAATGTGCCCGAGTGTGCGAGTGTGTGCGAGTGAGTGTGTGCGAATGTGTGCGAGTGAGTGTGTGTGAGTGTTTGCGAGTGTGTGTGCGAGTGTGTGTGCGAGTGTGTGCGAGTGTGTATTAGTGTATGTGCTAGTGTGTGCGAGTGTGTGCGAGTGTGTGCAAGTGTGTGCGAGTGAGTGTGTACGAGTGTGTGTGAGAGTGTGTGAGTGTGTGCGAGTGTGTGTGCGATTGTGTATGAGTGTGTGCGAGTGTGTGTGAGTTTGTGCGAGTGTGTGGGTGTGTGCATGCGAGTGCGTGCGAGTGTATGCGAGTGCATGCAAATGTGTGCGAGAGTGTGCGAGTCTGGGCGTGCGAGTGTGTGCTAGTGTGCGCGAGTGTGTGAGTGTGTGCAAGTGTGTGCGAGTGTGTGCGTGCGAGTGCGTGCGAGTGAGTGAAAATGTGTGCGAGTGTGGGCGTGTGAGTGTGTGTGAGTGTGCACAAGTGTGTGTGAGTGTGTGCGAGTGTGTGCATGCGAGTGAGTGTGTGTGTGATTGTGAGTGTGTGCTTGCGAGTGTGTGCTAGTGTGCATGAGTGTGTGCGAGTGTGCGCGAGTGTGTGCATGTTAGTGAGTGTGTGTGAGTGTGTGCGAGTGTTTGCGAATGTGTGTGTGTGTGAGGGTGTAGGACTGTGTGTGCGAGTGTGTGTGCGAGTGTGTGCGAATGTGTATCAGTGTATGTGCGGGTGTGTGTGCGAGTGTGTGTGCGAGTGTGTGTGAGTGTGTACGAGTGTGTGTAGGAGTGTGTGCGAGTGTGTGCGATTGTGTGTGTGAGTGTGTAGGACTGTATGTGCAAGTGTGTGTGAGTGTGTTTGAGTGTGTGTGTGTGAGTGTGTGTGAGTGTGTGCAAGTGTGTGTGTGCGAGTGTGTGCGAGTGTGTGTGTGAGTGTGTGCAATTGTGTGTATGCGAGTGTGTATGAGTGAGTGTGTTTGAGTGTGTTTGAGTGTGTGCGTGTGTGCGAGTTTGTGTGCGAGTGTGTGCGAGTGAGTGTGTGCGAATGTGTGCAAGTGTGTGCGAGTGTGTGCGTGCGAGTGTGTGCGAGTGTGTACGTGCGAGTGTGTGCGAGCGGGTGCGAGTGTTTGAGTGTGTGTGCGAGTGTGTGTGCGTGTGTGTGTGAGTGTGTGCGAGTGTGTATGAGTGTATGTGCGAGTGTGTGCAAGTATGTGCGAGTGTGTGCGAGTGTGTGTGTGTGCGAGTGTGTGAAAGTGTGTGCGAGTGAGTGTGTGCGAGTGTGTGTGAGAGTGTGCGAGTGTGTGCGAGTGTGTGTGTGCGACTGTGTATGAGTGTGTGCGAGTGTGTGTGTGAGTTTGTGCGAGTGTGTGCGAGTGTGTGTGAGTGTGTGCGTGCAAATGCGTGCGAGTGAGAGCGAGTGTGTGCAAATGTGTGTGAGAGTGTGCGAGTGTGGGCGTGCGAGTGTGTGCTAGTGTGCGCGAGTGTGTGAGTGTGTGCGAGTGTGTGCATGTGAGTGAGTGTGTGTGTGAGTGTGTGCAAGTGTGTGCGTGCGAGTGTGTGCGAGTGTGTGCGAATCTGTGTGTGTGAGTGTGTGCAAGTGTGTGCGATTGTGTGCGAGTGTGTGTGTGCGAGTGAGTGCGAGTGTGTGCCAGTGTGTGCGTACGAGTGTGTGCAAGTGAGTGCGAGTGTGTGCAAATGTGTGCGAGTTTGTGCGTGTGAGTGTGTGCGAGTGTGCTCGAGTGACTGGGTGCGAGTGTGTGTGAGTGTGTGCGAGTGAGTGTGTGCGATTGTGTATGAGTGAGTGTGTGTGAGTGTGTGCGTGTGTGTGAGTTTGTGTGCGAGTGTGTGCGAGTGAGTGTGTGCAAATGTGTGCGAGTGTGTGTGTGCGAGTGTGTGCGAGTGTATGTGTGCGAGTGTGTGCGTGCGAGTATGTGCGAGAGTGTGCGTGTGAGTGTGTGCGAGTGTGCTCGAGTGACTGGGTACGAGTGTGTGTGAGTGTGTGCGAGTGAGTGTGTGCGAGTGTGTATGAGTGAGTGTGTGTGAGTGTGTGCGTGTGTGCGAGTTTGTGTGCGAGTGTGTGCGAGTGAGTGTGTGCAAATGTGTGCGAGTGTGTGTGTGCGAGTGTGTGCGAGTGTGTGCGAGTGAGTGTGTGCAAATGTGTGCGAGTGTGTGTGTGCGAGTGTGTGCGAGTGTATGTGTGCGAGTGTGTGCGTGCGAGTATGTGCGAGAGTGTGCGTGTGAGTGTGTGTGTGTGCGTGTGTGCGAGTGAGTATAAGTGTATGTGCGAGCGTGAGCAAGTGTGTGCGAGTGTGTGCGAGTGTGTGTGTGCGAGTGTGTGTGTGCGAGTGTGTGCAAGTGTGTGCGAGTGAGTGTGTGCGAGTGTGTGCGAGTGTGCATTAGTGTGTGCATGTGAGTGAGTGTGTGTGTGAGTGTGTGCGAGTGTTTGCAAGTATGTGTGTGTAGGACTGTGTGTGAGTGTGTGTGCGAATGTGTATGAGTGTATGTGCGAGTGTGTGTGCGAGTGTGTGCGAGTGTGTGTAGGAGTGTGTGCGAGTGTGTGCGATTATGTGTGTGAGTGTGTAGGACTGTATGTGCTAGTGTGTGCGAGTCTGTTCGAGTATGTGTGTGTGCGAGTGTGTGTGAGTGTGTGCAAGTGTATGTGTGCGAGTGTGTGTGTGATTGTGTATGAGTGCGAGTGTGTGTGTGAGTGTGTGCAAGTGTGTTCGAGTGTGTATGCGAGTGTGTATGAGTGTGTGTGCGAGTGTGTGCGGGTGTGCATGAGTGAGTGTGTGCGAGTGTGTGGGAGTGTGTGTGTGGGAGTGTGTGCAAGTGTGTGTGAGTGTGTGCGTGCGAGTGTGTGTGAGTGTGTTTGTGAGTGTGTGCGAGTGTGTGTGAGTGTGTGCGTGCGAGTGTGTGCGAGTATGTGCATGCGTGTGTGTGCGAGTGTGTGTGCGAGAAAGTACGAGTGTGTATGAGTGTGTGTGCGTGTGTGTGCAAGTGTGTGCGAGTGCGTGCGGGTGTGTGTGCGAGTGTGTGCGAGTGTGTGTGTGCGATTGTGTATGAGTGAGTGTGTGCGAGTGTGTGCGAGTGTGTGTCAACGTGTGTGCGAGTGTGTGCGAGTGTGTGTGTGCGATTGTGTATGAGTGAGTGTGTGCGAGTGTGTGTGAAAGTGTGTGCGAGTGTGTGTGTGAGTGTGCACGGGTGTGTGCGTGTGAGTGAGTGCGAGTTTGTGCAAATGTGTGCGAGCATGTGCGAGTGTGTGTGAGTGTGCACAAGTGTGTGCAAGTGAGTAAGTGAGTGTGTTTGTGTGAGTGTGTGCGAGTGTGTGCAAGTGTGTAAGTGTGTGCGAGTGTGTGTGTGCGAGTGTGTGAGTGAGTGTGTGCGAGTGTGTACGAGTGTGTGTGTGCGATTGTGTATAAGTGTGTGCGAGTGTTTGCGAATGTGTGCGAGTGTGTGTGCAAGTGTGTGTGTGTGCGACTGTGTATGGTGTGTGCGAGTGTGTTTGTGAGTGTGTGCGAGTGTGTGCAAGTGTGTGCGTGCGAGTGCGTGCGAGTGAGTACGAGTGTGTGCAATGTGTGTGAGAGTGTGCAAGTGTGGGCGTGCGAGTGTGTGTGAGTGTGTGCGAGTATGCGTGAGGGTGTGCATGTGAGTGAGTGTGTGTGTGAGTGTGAGTGTGTGCTTGCGAGTGAGTGCTAGTGTGCGTGAGTGTGTGAGTGTGTGCGAGTGTACATGAGTGTGTGCGTGTGAGTGAGTGTGTGTGAGTGTGTGCGAGTGTATGTGCGAGTGTGTGTGCGAGTGTGTGCGAGTGTGTGCGAGTGTGTGTGAGTGTGTGCGAGTGTGTGTAGGAGTGTGTGCGAGTGTGTGCGATTGTGTGTGTGTGTAGGACTGTATGTGCGAGTGTTTGTGAGTCTGTTCGAGTGTGTGTGTGTGCGAGTGTTTGTGAGTGTGTGCAAGTGTGTGTGTGCGAGTTTGTGTGTGATTGTGTATGAGTGCGAGTGTGTGTGTGATAGTGTGCAAGTGTGTTCGTGTGTGTGTGCGAGTGTGTATGAGTGTGTGTATGCGAGTGTGTGCATGAGTGAGTGTGTGCGAGTGTGTGCCAGTGTGTGTGTGAGTGTGTGCGTGCGAGTGTGTGCGAATGTGTGCGTGCGTGTGTGTGCGAGTGTGTGTGTGTGCGAATGTGTACGAGTGTGTATGAGTGTGTGTGCGTGTGTGTTCAAGTGTGTGCGAGTGCGTGTGGGTGTGGGTGCGAGTGTGTGCGAGTGTGTGCAAGTGTGTGTGTGCGATTGTGTATGAGTGAGTGTGTGCGAGTATGTGCGAGTGTGTGTCAAAGTGTGTGCGAGTGTGTGCGAGTGTGTGTGTGCGATTGTGTATGAGTGTGTGTGTGTGCGAGTGTGTGTGAAAATATGTGCGAGTGTGTGTGTGAGTGTGCACGGGTGTGTGCGTGCGAGTGTGTGCAAGTGAGTGCGAGTGTGTGCAAATGTGTGCGAGCGTGTGCGAGTGTGTGTGAGTGTGCACGAGTGTGTGCGTGTGAGTGAGTGTGTGTGAGTCTGTGCGAGTGTGTGCTTGCGAGTGTGTGCTAGTGTGCGCGAGTGTGTGCGTGTGAGTAAGTGAGTGTGTGTGTGAGTGTGTGCGAGTGTGTGTGAGTGTGTACGACTGTGTGTGTGAGTGTGTGCGCGTGTGTGCGAGTGTATATGAGTGTATGTGCGAGTGTGTGTGCGAGTGTGTGCGAGTGTATGTGCGAGTGTGTTTGAGTGTGTGCAAGTGTGTGCGAGTGCGTACGAGTGTGTGCGAGTGTTTACGTGTGTGTGTGAGTGTGTGTGATTGTTTGCGAGTGTGTGTGAGCTTGTAGGACTGTATGTGCGAGTGTTTGCGAGTTTGTGTGAGTGTGTGTGAGTGTGTGCGAGTGTGTGTGCGAGTGTGTGTGAGTGTGTGTGCGAGAGTGTGCAAGTGTGTGCAAATGTGCCCGAGTGTGCGAGTGTGTGCGAGTGAGTGTGTGCGAATGTGTGCGAGTGAGTGTGTGAGAGTGTTTGCGAGTGTGTGTGCGAGTGTGTGTGCGAGTGTGTGCGAGTGTGTATTAGTGTATGTGCTAGTGTGTGCGAGTGTGTGCGAGTGTGTGCAAGTGTGTGCGAGTGAGTGTGTACGAGTGTGTGAGTGTGTGCGAGTGTGTGTGCGATTGTGTATGAGTGTGTGCGAGTGTGTGTGAGTTTGTGCGAGTGTGTGGGTGTGTGCATGCGAGTGCGTGCGAGTGTATGCGAGTGCATGCAAATGTGTGCGAGAGTGTGCGAGTGTGGGCGTGCGAGTGTGTGCTAGTGTGCGCGAGTGTGTGAGTGTGTGCAAGTGTGTGTGAGTGTGTGCGTGCGAGTGCGTGCGAGTGAGTGAAAATGTGTGCGAGTGTGGGCGTGTGAGTGTGTGCGAGTGTGCACAAGTGTGTGTGAGTGTGTGCGAGTGTGCGCGAGTGTGTGCATGCGAGTGAGTGTGTGTGTGATTGTGAGTGTGTGCTTGCGAGTGTGTGCTAGTGTGCATGAGTGTGTGCGAGTGTGCGCGAGTGTGTGCATGTTAGTGAGTGAGTGTGTGTGAGTGTGTGCGAGTGTTTGCGAATGTGTGTGAGGGTGTAGGACTGTGTGTGCGAGTGTGTGTGCGAGTGTGTGCGAATTTGTATCAGTGTATGTGCGGGTGTGTGTGCGAGTGTGTGTGCGAGTGTGTGTGAGTGTGTACGAGTGTGTGTAGGAGTGTGTGCGAGTGGGTGCAATTGTGTGTGTGAGTGTGTAGGACTGTATGTGCAAGTGTGTGTGAGTGTGTTTGAGTGTGTGTGTGTGAGTGTGTGTGAGTGTGTGCAAGTGTGTGTGTGCGAGTGTGTGCGAGTGTGTGTGTGAGTGTTTGCAATTGTGTGTATGCGAGTGTGTATGAGTGAGTGTGTTTGAGTGTGTTTGAGTGTGTGCGTGTGTGCGAGTTTGTGTGCGAGTGTGTGCGAGTGAGTGTGTGCGAATGTGTGCAAGTGTGTGCGAGTGTGTGCGAGTGTGTGCGTGTGAGTGTGTGCGAGTGTGTACGTGCGAGTGTGTGCGAGCGGGTGCGAGTGTGTGTGCGAGTGTGTGTGCGTGTGTGTGTGAGTGTGTGCGAGTGTGTGCGAGTGGGTGCGAGTGTGTGAGTGTGTGTGCGAGTGTGTGTGCGTGTGTGTGTGAGTGTGTGCGAGTGTGTATGAGTGTATGTGCGAGTGTGTGCAAGTATGTGCGAGTGTGTGCGAGTGTGTGTGTGTGCGAGTGTGTGCAAGTGTGTGCGAGTGAGTGTGTGCGAGTGTGTGTGAGAGTGTGCGAGTGTGTGCGAGTGTGTGTGTGCGACTGTGTATGAGTGTGTGCGAGTGTGTGTGTGAGTTTGTGCGAGTGTGTGCGAGTGTGTGTGAGTGTGTGCGTGCAAATGCGTGCGAGTGAGAGCGAGTGTGTGCAAATGTGTGTGAGAGTGTGCGAGTGTGGGCGTGCGAGTGTGTGCTAGTGTGCGCGAGTGTGTGAGTGTGTGCGAGTGTGTGCATGTGAGTGAGTGTGTGTGAGTGTGTGCAAGTGTGTGCGTGCGAGTGTGTGCGAGTGTGTGCGAGTGTGTGCGAATCTGTGTGTGTGAGTGTGTGCAAGTGTGTGCGATTGTGTGCGAGTGTGTGTGTGCGAGTGAGTGCGAGTGTGTGCCAGTGTGTGCGTACGAGTGTGTGCAAGTGAGTGCGAGTGTGTGCAAATGTGTGCGAGTTTGTGCGTGTGAGTGTGTGCGAGTGTGCTCGAGTGACTGGGTGCGAGTGTGTGTGAGTGTGTGCGAGTGAGTGTGTGCGATTGTGTATGAGTGAGTGTGTGTGAGTGTGTGCGTGTGTGTGAGTTTGTGTGCAAATGTGTGCGAGTGTGTGTGTGCGAGTGTGTGCGAGTGTGTGCGTGCGAGTATGTGCGAGAGTGTGCGTGTGAGTGTGCGCGAGTGTGCTCGAGTTACTGGGTACGAGTGTGTGTGAGTGTGTGCGAGTGAGTGTGTGCGAGTGTGTATGAGTGAGTGTGTGTGAGTGTGTGCGTGTGTGCGAGTTTGTGTGCGAGTGTGTGCGAGTGAGTGTGTGCAAATGTGTGCGAGTGTGTGTGTGCGAGTGTGTGCGAGTGTATGTGTGCGAGTGTGTGCGTGCGAGTATGTGCGAGAGTGTGCGTGTGAGTGTGTGTGAGTGTGTGTGCATGTGTGCGAGTGAGTAAAAGTGTATGTGCGAGTGTGTGCAAGTGTGTGCGAGTGTGTGCGAGTGTGTGTGTGCGAGTGTGTGTGTGCGAGTGTGTGCAAGTGTGTGCGAGTGAGTGTGTGCGAGTGTGTGCGAGTGTGCATTAGTGTGTGCATGTGAGTGAGTGTGTGTGTGAGTGTGTGCGAGTGTTTGCAAGTATGTGTGTAGGACTGTGTGTGAGTGTGTGTGCGAATGTGTATGAGTGTATGTGCAAGTGTGTGTGCGAGTGTGTGTGTGAGTGTGTGCGAGTGTGTGTGAGTGTGTGCGAGTGTGTGTAGGAGTGTGTGCGAGTGTGTGCGATTATGTGTGTGAGTGTGTGGGACTGTATGTGCTAGTGTGTGCGAGTCTGTTCGAGTATGTGTGTGTGCGAGTGTGTGTGAGTGTGTGCAAGTATGTGTGTGCGAGTGTGTGTGTGATTGTGCATGAGTGCGAGTGTGTGTGTGAGTGTGTGCAAGTGTGTTCGAGTGTGTATGCGAGTGTGTATGAGTGTGTGTGCGAGTGTGTGCGGGTGTGCATGAGTGAGTGTGTGCGAGTGTGTGTGAGTGTGTGTGAGTGAGTGTGTGCGAGTGTGTGTGAGTGTGTGTGTGTGAGTGTGTGCGAGTGTGTGTGAGTGTCTGCGTGCGAGTGTGTGCGTGCGAGTGTGTGCGTGCGTGTGTGTGCGAGTGTGTGTGCGTGTGTGCGAGAAAGTACGAGTGTGTATGAGTGTGTGTGCGTGTGTGTGCAAGTGTGTGCGAGTGCGTGCGGGTGTGTGTGCGAGTGTGTGCGAGTGTGTGCGAGTGTGTGTGTGCGATTGTGTATGAGTGAGTGTGTGCGAGTGTGTGCGAGTGTGTGTCAAAGTGTGTGCGAGTGTGTGCGAGTGTGTGTGTGCGATTGTGTATGAGTGAGTGTGTGCGAGTGTGTGTGAAAGTGTGTGCGAGTGTGTGTGTGAGTGTGCACGGGTGTGTGCGTGCGAGTGAGTGCGAGTGTGTGCAAATGTGTGCGAGCATGTGCGAGTGTGTGTGAGTGTGCACGAGTGTGTTCGTGTGAGTAAGTGAGTGTGTGTGTGTGAGTGTGTGCGAGTTTGTGCGAGTGTGTGCTTGCGAGTGTGTGCGAGTGTGCGCGAGTGTGTGCGTGTGAGTAAGTGAGTGTGTGTGTGTGTGTGTGTGCGAGTGTGTGTGTGAGTGTGTACAACTGTATGTGCGAGTGTGTGTGCGAGTGTGTGTGTGCGAGTGAGTGCGAGTGTGTGCCAGTGTGTGCGTACGAGTGTGTGCAAGTGAGTGCGAGTGTGTGCAAATGTGTGCGAGTTTGTGCGTGTGAGTGTGTGCGAGTGTGCTCGAGTGACTGGGTGCGAGTGTGTGTGAGTGTGTGCGAGTGAGTGTGTGCGAGTGTGTATGAGTGACTGTGTGTGAGTGTGTGCGTGTGTGCAAGTTTGTGTGCGAGTGTGTGCGAGTGAGTGTGTGCAAATGTGTGCGAGTGTGTGTGTGCGAGTGTGTTTGAGTGTATGTGTGCGAGTGTGTGCGTGCGAGTATTTGCGAGAGTGTGCATGTGAGTGTGTGCGAGTGTGCTCGAGTGACTGGGTACGAGTGTGTGTGAGTGTGTGCGAGTGAGTGTGTGCGAGTGTATATGAGTGAGTGTGTGTGAGTGTGTGCGTGTGTGCGAGTTTGTGTGCGAGTGTGTGCGAGTGAGTGTGTGCAAATGTGTGCGAGTGTGTGTGTGCGAGTGTGTGCGAGTGTATGTGTGCGTGCGAGTATGTGCGAGAGTGTGCGTGTGAGTGTGTGCGAGTGTGTGTGTGTGCGAGTGTGCGAGTGAGTATAAGTGTATGTGCGAGTGTGTGCAAGTGTGTGCGAGTGTGTGCGAGTGTGTGTGTGCTAGTGTGTGTGTGCGAGTGTGTGCAAATGTGTGCGAGCATGTGCGAGTGTGTGTGAGTGTGCACGAGTGTGTTCGTGTGAGTAAGTGAGTGTGTGTGTGTGAGTGTGTGCGAGTTTGTGCGAGTGTGTGCTTGCGAGTGTGTGCGAGTGTGCGCGAGTGTGTGCGTGTGAGTAAGTGAGTGTGTGTGTGTGTGTGTGCGAGTGTGTGTGTGAGTGTGTACAACTGTATGTGCGAGTGTGTGTGCGAGTGTGTGTGTGCGAGTGAGTGCGAGTGTGTGCCAGTGTGTGCGTACGAGTGTGTGCAAGTGAGTGCGAGTGTGTGCAAATGTGTGCGAGTTTGTGCGTGTGAGTGTGTGCGAGTGTGCTCGAGTGACTGGGTGCGAGTGTGTGTGAGTGTGTGCGAGTGAGTGTGTGCGAGTGTGTATGAGTGACTGTGTGTGAGTGTGTGCGTGTGTGCGAGTTTGTGTGCGAGTGTGTGCGAGTGAGTGTGTGCAAATGTGTGCGAGTGTGTGTGTGCGAGTGTGTTTGAGTGTATGTGTGCGAGTGTGTGCGTGCGAGTATTTGCGAGAGTGTGCATGTGAGTGTGTGCGAGTGTGCTCGAGTGACTGGGTACGAGTGTGTGTGAGTGTGTGCGAGTGAGTGTGTGCGAGTGTATATGAGTGAGTGTGTGTGAGTGTGTGCGTGTGTGCGAGTTTGTGTGCGAGTGTGTGCGAGTGAGTGTGTGCAAATGTGTGCGAGTGTGTGTGTGCGAGTGTGTGCGAGTGTATGTGTGCGAGTGTGTGCGTGCGAGTATGTGCGAGAGTGTGCGTGTGAGTGTGTGCGAGTGTGTGTGTGTGCGAGTGTGCGAGTGAGTATAAGTGTATGTGCGAGTGTGTGCAAGTGTGTGCGAGTGTGTGCTAGTGTGTGTGTGCTAGTGTGTGTGTGCGAGTGTGTGCAAGTGTGTGCGAGTGAGTGTGTGCGAGTGTGTGCGAGTGTGCGTGAGTGTGTGCATGTGAGTGAGTGTGTGTGTGAGTGTGTGCGAGTGTTTGCAAGTATGTGTGTGTAGGACTGTGTGTGAGTGTGTGTGCGAATGTGTATGAGTGTATGTGCGAGTGTGTGTGCGAGTGTGTGTGTGAATGTGTGCGAGTGTGTGTGAGTGTGTGCGAGTGTGTGTAGGAGTGTGTGCGAGTGTGTGCGATTATGTGTGTGAGTGTGTAGGACTGTATGTGCGAGTGTGTGCGAGTCTGTTCGAGTATGTGTGTGTGCGAGTGTGTGTGAGTGTGTGCAAGTGTGTGTGTGCGAGTGTGTGTGTGATTGTGTATGAGTGCGAGTGTGTGTGTGAGTGTGTGCAAGTGTGTTCGAGTGTGTATGCGAGTGTGTATGAGTGTGTGTGCGAGTGTGTGCGGGTGTGCATGAGTGAGTGTGTGCGAGTGTGTGTGAGTGTGTGTGAGTGTGTGAAAGTGTGCATGAGTGTGTGCGTGCGAGTGTGTGTGAGTGTGTGTGTGAGTGTGTGCGAGTGTGTGTGAGTGTGTGTGAGTGTGTGCGAGTGTGTGAGAGTGTGTGTGCGAGTGTGTGTGAGTGTGTGTGCGAGAGTGTGCGAGTGTGTGCAAATGTGCACGAGTGTGCACGAGTGTGTATGAGTGAGTGGGTGCGATTGTGTGCGAGTGTGTGTGAGTGTGTGCGTGTGAGTGTGAGCGAGCGTGTGCGAGTGTGTGTGCGAGTGTGTGCGAGTGTGTGTGCGTGTGAGTGTGTGCGAGTGTGTGCGAGTGTGTGTGAGTGTGTGCGAGTGTGTGTGTGTGAGTGTGTGCATGTGTGTATGAGTGAGTGGGTGCGAGTGTGTGCAAGTGTGTGTGAGTGTGTGCATGTGAGGGTGTGCGAGCGTGTGCGAGTGTGTGTGCGAGTGTGTGTGCGTGTGAGTGTGTGCGAGTGTGTGCGATTGTGTATGAGTGTGTGCGAGTGTGTGTGTGAGTGTGAGTGAGTGTGTACGAGTGTGTGCGAGTGTGTGTGAATGTGTGCGATTGTGTGTAGGGCTGTATGTACGAGTGTGTGCGAGTGTGTATGAGTGTGTGTGCGAGTGTGTGTGAGTGTGTGCGAGAGTGTGTGTGCGAGTGTGTCCGAGTGTGTGCGTACGAGTGTGTATGAGTGTGTGCGTGCGAGTGTGTGCGAGTGTGTGCGAGTGTGTGAGTGTGTGCAAGTGTGTGCGAGTGTGTGCCAGTGTGTGCGTACGAGTGCGTGCAAGTGAGTGTGAGTGTGTGCGAATGTGTGCGAGTGTGTGCGTGCGAGTGTGCGTGAGTTTGCACGATTGTGTGAATGTGAGTGTGTGCGAGTGTGTGCGAGTGTGCTCGAGTGAATGGGTGTGAGTGTGTGCGAGTGTGTGTGAGTGTGTGCGAGTGAGTGTGTGCGAGTGTGTATGAGTGAGTGTGTGTGAGTGTGTGCGCGTGTGTGAGTTTGTGTGCGAGTGAGTGTGTGTGAATATGTGCGAGTGAGTGTGTGCGAGTGTTTGCGAGTGTGTGTGCGAGTGTGTGTGCGAGTGTGTGCGAGTGTGTGCGTGCGAGTGTGTGCGTGCGAGTGTGTGCGAGTGTGTGTGCGAGTGTGTGTGAGTGTGTGCGAGTTTGTATCAGTGTATGTGCTAGTGTGTGCGAGTGTGTGCGAGTGTGTGCAAGTGTGTGCGAGTGAGTGTGTGCGAGTGTGTGTGAGAGTGTGCGAGTGTGTGTGCGATTGTGTATGAGTGTGTGCGAGTGTGTGTGAGTTTGTGCGAGTGTGTGGGTGTGTGCGTGCGAGTGCGTGCGAGTGTATGCGAGTGCATGCAAATGTGTGTGAGAGTGTGCGAGTCTGGGCGTGTGAGTGTGTGCTAGTGTGCGCGAGTGTGTGAGTGTGTGCGAGTGTGTGCGAGTGTGTGCGTGCGAGTGCGTGCGAGTGAGTGCAAATGTGTGCGAGTGTGGGCGTGTGAGTGTGTGCGAGTGTGCACAAGTGTGTGTGAGTGTGTGCGAGTGTGCGCGAGTGTGTGCGTGTGAGTGAGTGTGTGTGTGATTGTGAGTGTGTGCTTGCGAGTGTGTGCTAGTGTGCATGAGTGTGTGCAAGTGTGCGCGAGTGTGTGCGTGTTAGTGATTGAGTGTGTGTGAGTGTGTGCGAGTGTTTGCGAATGTGTGTGTGTGTGAGGGTGTAGGACTGTGTGTGTGAGTGTGTGTGCGAGTGTGTGCGAATGTGTATCAGTGTATGTGCGGGTGTGTGTGCGAGTGTGTGTGCGAGTGTGTGTGAGTGTGTACGAGTGTGTGTAGGAGTGTGTGCGAGTGTGTGCGATTGTGTGTGTGAGTGTGTAGGACTGTATGTGCAAGTGTGTGTGAGTGTGTTTGAGTGTGTGTGTGTGAGTGTGTGAGTGTGTGCAAGTGTGTGTGTGCGAGTGTGTGTGTGAGTGTGTGCAATTGTGTGTATGCGAGTGTGTATGAGTGAGTGTGTTTGTGTCTGTTTGAGTGTGTGCGAGTTTGTGTGCGAGTGTGTGCGAGTGAGTGTGCTCGAATGTGTGCAAGTGTGTGCGAGTGTGTGCGAGTGAGTGTGTTCGAATGTGTGCAAGTGCGTGCGAGTGTGTGCGAGCGGGTGCGAGTGTGTGAGTGTGTGTGCGAGTGTGTGTGCATGTGTGTGAGAGTGTGTGCGAGTGTGTATGAGTGTATGTGCGAGTGTGTGCAAGTGTGTGCGAGTGAGTGTGTGCGAGTGTGTGCGAGAGTGTGTAAGTGTGTGCGAGTGTGTGTGTGCGATTGTGTATGAGTGTGTGCGAGTGTGTGTGTGAGTTTGTGCGAGTGTGTGCGAGTGTGTGTGAGTGTGTGCGTGCAAATGCGTGTGAGGGAGAGCGAGTGTGTGCAAATGTGTGTGAGAGTGTGCAAGTGTGGGCGTGCGAGTGTGTGCTAGTGTGCTCGAGTGTGTGAGTGTGTGTGAGTGTGTGCATGTGAGTGAGTGTGTGTGTGAGTTTGTGCAAGTGTGTGCGTGCGAGTGTGTGCGAGTGTGTGTGTGCGATTGTGTATGAGTGTGTGCGAGTGTGTGTGTGAGTTTGTGCGAGTGTGTGCGAGTGTGTGTGAGTGTGTGCGTGCAAATGCGTGCGAGGGAGAGCGAGTGTGTGCAAATGTGTGTGAGAGTGTGCGAGTGTGGGCGTGCGAGTGTGTGCTAGTGTGCGCGAGTGTGTGAGTGTGTGCGAGTGTGTGCATGTGAGTGAGTGTGTGTGTGAGTGTGTGCAAGTGTGTGCGTGCGAGTGTGTGCGAGTGTGTGTGAGTGTGTGCGAATCTGTGTGTGTGAGTGTGTGCAATTGTGTGCGATTGTGTGCGAGTGTGTGCGAGTGAGTGCGAGTGTGTGCCAGTGTGTGCGTATGAGTGTGTGCAAGTGAGTGCGAGTGTGTGCAAATGTGTGCGAGTTTGTGCGTGTGAGTGTGTGCGAGTGTGCTCGAGTGACTGGGTGCGAGTGTGTGTGAGTGTGTGCGAGTGAGTGTGTGCGATTGTGTATGAGTGAGTGTGTGTGAGTGTGTGCGTGTGTGCGAGTTTGTGTGCAAATGTGTGCGAGTGTGTGTGTGCGAGTGTGTGCGAGTGTGTGCGTGCGAGTATGTGCGAGAGTGTGCGTGTGAGTGTGTGCGAGTGTGCTCGAGTGACTGGGTACGAGTGTGTGTGAGTGTGTGCGAGTGAGTGTGTGCGAGTGTGTATGAGTGAGTGTGTGTGAGTGTGTGCGTGTGTGCGAGTTTGTGTGCGAGTGTGTGCAAGTGAGTGTGTGCAAATGTGTGCGAGTGTGTGTGTGCGAGTGTGTGCGAGTGTATGTGTGCGAGTGTGTGCGTGCGAGTATGTGCGAGAGTGTGCGTGTGAGTGTGTGTGAGTGTGTGTGCGTGTGTGCGAGTGAGTATAAGTGTATGTGCGAGTGTGAGTGTGTGTGTGCGAGTGTGTGCGAGTGTATGTGTGCGAGTGTGTGCGTGCGAGTATGTGCGAGAGTGTGCGTGTGAGTGTGTGCGAGTGTGCTCGAGTGACTGGGTACGAGTGTGTGTGAGTGTGTGCGAGTGAGTGTGTGCGAGTGTGTATGAGTGAGTGTGTGTGAGTGTGTGCGTGTATGTGTGTGCGAGTGTGTGTGTGATTGTGTATGAGTGCGCGTGTGTGTGTGAGTGTGTGCAAGTGTGTTCGAGTGTGTATGCGAGTGTGTATGAGTGTGTGTGCGAGTGTGTGCGGGTGTGCATGAGTGAGTGTGTGCGAGTGTGTGTGAGTGTGTGTGAGTGAGTGTGTGCGAGTGTGTGTGAGTGTGTGTGTGTGAGTGTGTGCGAGTGTGTGTGAGTGTCTGCGTGCGAGTGTGTGCGTGCGAGTGTGTGCGTGCGTGTGTGTGCGAGTGTGTGTGCGTGTGTGCGAGAAAGTACGAGTGTGTATGAGTGTGTGTGCGTGTGTGTGCAAGTGTGTGCGAGTGCGTGCGGGTGTGTGTGCGAGTGTGTGCGAGTGTGTGCGAGTGTGTGTGTGCGATTGTGTATGAGTGAGTGTGTGCGAGTGTGTGCGAGTGTGTGTCAAAGTGTGTGCGAGTGTGTGCGAGTGTGTGTGTGCGATTGTGTATGAGTGAGTGTGTGTGAGTGTGTGTGAAAGTGTGTGCGAGTGTGTGTGTGAGTGTGCACGGGAGTGTGTGTGTGAGTGTGCACGGGTGTGTGCGTGCGAGTGAGTGCGAGTGTGTGCAAATGTGTGCGAGCATGTGCGAGTGTGTGCTAGTGTGCGCGAGTGTGTGCGTGTGAGTAAGTGAGTGTGTGTGTGAGTGTGTGCGAGTGTGTGTGAGTGTGTACGACTGTGTGTGTGAGTGTGTGCGCGTGTGTGTGAGTGTATATGAGTGTATGTGCGAGTGTGTGTGCGAGTGTGTGCGAGTGTATGTGCGAGTGTGTTTGAGTGTGTGCAAGTGTGTGCGAGTGCGTACGAGTGTGTGCGAGTGTTTACGTGTGTGTGTGAGTGTGTGTGATTGTTTGCGAGTGTGTGTGAGCTTGTAGGACTGTATGTGCGAGTGTTTGCGAGTTTGTGTGAGTGTGTGTGAGCGTGTGCGAGTGTGTGTGCGAGTGTGTGTGAGTGTGTGTGCGAGAGTGTGCAAGTGTGTGCAAATGTGCCCGAGTGTGCGAGTGTGTGCGAGTGAGTGTGTGCGAATGTGTGCGAGTGAGTGTGTGAGAGTGTTTGCGAGTGTGTGTGCGAGTGTGTGTGCGAGTGTGTGCGAGTGTGTATTAGTGTATGTGCTAGTGTGTGCGAGTGTGTGCGAGTGTGTGCGAGTGTGTGCAAGTGTGTGCGAGTGAGTGTGTACGAGTGTGTGAGTGTGTGCGAGTGTGTGTGCGATTGTGTATGAGTGTGTGCGAGTGTGTGTGAGTTTGTGCGAGTGTGTGGGTGTGTGCATGCGAGTGCGTGCGAGTGTATGCGAGTGCATGCAAATGTGTGCGAGAGTGTGCGAGTCTGGGCGTGCGAGTGTGTGCTAGTGTGCGCGAGTGTGTGAGTGTGTGCAAGTGTGTGTGAGTGTGTGCGTGCGAGTGCGTGCGAGTGAGTGAAAATGTGTGCGAGTGTGGGCGTGTGAGTGTGTGCGAGTGTGCACAAGTGTGTGTGAGTGTGTGCGAGTGTGCGCGAGTGTGTGCATGCGAGTGAGTGTGTGTGATTGTGAGTGTGTGCTTGCGAGTGTGTGCTAGTGTGCATGAGTGTGTGCGAGTGTGCGCGAGTGTGTGCATGTTAGTGAGTGAGTGTGTGTGAGTGTGTGCGAGTGTTTGCGAATGTGTGTGTGTGTGAGGGTGTAGGACTGTGTGTGCGAGTGTGTGTGCGAGTGTGTGCGAATTTGTATCAGTGTATGTGCGGGTTTGTGTGCGAGTGTGTGTGCGAGTGTGTGTGAGTGTGTACGAGTGTGTGTAGGAGTGTGTGCGAGTGTGTGCGATTGTGTGTGTGAGTGTGTAGGACTGTATGTGCAAGTGTGTGTGAGTGTGTTTGAGTGTGTGTGTGTGAGTGTGTGTGAGTGTGTGCAAGTGTGTGTGTGCGAGTGTGTGCGACTGTGTGTGTGAGTGTGTGCAATTGTGTGTATGCGAGTGTGTATGAGTGAGTGTGTTTGAGTGTGTTTGAGTGTGTGCGTGTGTGCGAGTTTGTGTGCGAGTGTGTGCGAGTGAGTGTGTGCAAATGTGTGCAAGTGTGTGCGAGTGTGTGCGATTGTGTGCGTGTGAGTGTGTGCGAGTGTGTACGTGCGAGTGTGTGCGAGCGGGTGCGAGTGTGTGAGTGTGTGTGCGAGTGTGTGTGCGTGTGTGTGTGAGTGTGTGCGAGTGTGTGCGAGCGGGTGCGAGTGTGTGAGTGTGTGTGCGAGTGTGTGTGCGTGTGTGTGTGAGTGTGTGAGTGTGTATGAGTGTATGTGCGAGTGTGTGCAAGTATGTGCGAGTGTGTGCGAGTGTGTGTGTGTGCGAGTGTGTGCAAGTGTGTGCGAGTGAGTGTGTGCGAGTGTGTGTGAGAGTGTGCGAGTGTGTGCGAGTGTGTGTGTGCGACTGTGTATGAGTGTGTGCGAGTGTGTGTGTGAGTTTGTGCGAGTGTGTGCGAGTGTGTGTGAGTGTGTGCGTGCAAATGCGTGCGAGTGAGAGCGAGTGTGTGCAAATGTGTGTGAGAGTGTGCGAGTGTGGGCGTGCGAGTGTGTGCTAGTGTGCGCGAGTGTGTGAGTGTGTGCGAGTGTGTGCATGTGAGTGAGTGTGTGTGTGAGTGTGTGCAAGTGTGTGCGTGCGAGTGTGTGCGAGTGTGTGCGAGTGTGTGCGAATCTGTGTGTGTGAGTGTGTGCAAGTGTGTGCGATTGTGTGCGAGTGTGTGTGTGCGAGTGAGTGCGAGTGTGTGCCAGTGTGTGCGTACGAGTGTGTGCAAGTGAGTGCGAGTGTGTGCAAATGTGTGCGAGTTTGTGCGTGTGAGTGTGTGCGAGTGTGCTCGAGTGACTGGGTGCGAGTGTGTGTGAGTGTGTGCGAGTGAGTGTGTGCGATTGTGTATGAGTGAGTGTGTGTGAGTGTGTGCGTGTGTGCGAGTTTGTGTGCAAATGTGTGCGAGTGTGTGTGTGCGAGTGTGTGCGAGTGTGTGCGTGCGAGTATGTGCGAGAGTGTGCGTGTGAGTGTGTGCGAGTGTGCTCGAGTTACTGGGTACGAGTGTGTGTGAGTGTGTGCGAGTGAGTGTGTGCGAGTGTGTATGAGTGAGTGTGTGTGAGTGTGTGCGTGTGTGCGAGTTTGTGTGCGAGTGAGTGTGTGCAAATGTGTGCGAGTGTGTGTGTGCGAGTGTGTGCGAGTGTATGTGTGCGAGTGTGTGCGTGCGAGTATGTGCGAGAGTGTGCGTGTGAGTGTGTGTGAGTGTGTGTGCGTGTGTGCGAGTGAGTATAAGTGTATGTGCGAGTGTGTGCAAGTGTGTGCGAGTGTGTGCGAGTGTGTGTGTGCGAGTGTGTGTGTGCGAGTGTGTGCAAGTGTGTGCGAGTGAGTGTGTGCGAGTGTGTGCGAGTGTGCATTAGTGTGTGCTTGTGAGTGAGTGTGTGTGTGAGTGTGTGCGAGTGTTTGCAAGTATGTGTGTAGAACTGTGTGTGAGTGTGTGTGCGAATGTGTATGAGTGTATGTGCGAGTGTGTGTGCGAGTGTGTGTGCGAGTGTGTGCGAGTGTGTGTGAGTGTGTGCGAGTGTGTGTAGGAGTGTGTGCGAGTGTGTGCGATTATGTGTGTGAGTGTGTAGGACTGTATGTGCTAGTGTGTGCGAGTCTGTTCGAGTATGTGTGTGTGCGAGTGTGTGTGAGTGTGTGCAAGTATGTGTGTGCGAGTGTGTGTGTGATTGTGCATGAGTGCGAGTGTGTGTGTGAGTGTGTGCAAATGTGTTCGAGTGTGTATGCGAGTGTGTATGAGTGTGTGTGCGAGTGTGTGCGGGTGTGCATGAGTGAGTGTGTGCGAGTGTGTGTGAGTGTGTGTGAGTGAGTGTGTGCGAGTGTGTGTGAGTGTGTGTGTGTGAGTGTGTGCGAGTGTGTGTGAGTGTCTGCGTGCGAGTGTGTGCGTGCGAGTGTGTGCGTGCGTGTGTGTGCGAGTGTGTGTGCATGTGTGCGAGAAAGTACGAGTGTGTATGAGTGTGTGTGCGTGTGTGTGCAAGTGTGTGCGAGTGCGTGCGGGTGTGTGTGCGAGTGTGTGCGAGTGTGTGCGAGTGTGTGTGTGCGATTGTGTATGAGTGAGTGTGTGCGAGTGTGTGCGAGTGTGTGTCAAAGTGTGTGCGAGTGTGTGCGAGTGTGTGTGTGCGATTGTGTATGAGTGAGTGTGTGCGAGTGTGTGTGAAAGTGTGTGCGAGTGTGTGTGTGAGTGTGCACGGGTGTGTGCGTGCGAGTGAGTGTGAGTGTGTGCAAATGTGTGCGAGCATGTGCGAGTGTGTGTGAGTGTGCACGAGTGTGTTCGTGTGAGTAAGTGAGTGTGTGTGTGTGAGTGTGTGCGAGTTTGTGCGAGTGTGTGCTTGCGAGTGTGTGCGAGTGTGCGCGAGTGTGTGCGTGTGAGTAAGTGAGTGTGTGTGTGAGTGTGTGCGAGTGTGTGTGTGAGTGTGTACGACTGTATGTGCGAGTGTGTGTGCGAGTGTGTGCGAGTGTGTGTGTGCGAGTGAGTGCGAGTGTGTGCCAGTGTGTGCGTACGAGTGCGTGCAAGTGAGTGTGAGTGTGTGCGAATGTGTGCGAGTGTGTGCGTGCGAGTGTGCGTGAGTTTGCACGATTGTGTGCATGTGAGTGTGTGCGAGTGTGTGCGAGTGTGCTCGAGTGAATGGGTGTGAGTGTGTGCGAGTGTGTGTGAGTGTGTGCGAGTGTGTGCGAGTGTGCTCGAGTGAATGGGTGTGAGTGTGTGCGAGTGTGTGTGAGTGTGTGCGAGTGAGTGTGTGCGAGTGTGTATGAGTGAGTGTGTGTGAGTGTGTGCGCGTGTGTGAGTTTGTGTGCGAGTGAGTGTGTGTGAATGTGTGCGAGTGAGTGTGTGCGAGTGTTTGCGAGTGTGTGTGCGAGTGTGTGTGCGAGTGTGTGCGAGTGTGTGCGTGCGAGTGTGTGCGTGCGAGTGTGTGCGAGTGTGTGTGCGAGTGTGTGTGAGTGTGTGCGAGTTTGTATCAGTGTATGTGCTAGTGTGTGCGAGTGTGTGCGAGTGTGTGCAAGTGTGTGCGAGTGAGTGTGTGCGAGTGTGTGTGAGAGTGTGCGAGTGTGTGTGCGATTGTGTATGAGTGTGTGCGAGTGTGTGTGAGTTTGTGCGAGTGTGTGGGTGTGTGCGTGCGAGTGCGTGCGAGTGTATGCGAGTGCATGCAAATGTGTGTGAGAGTGTGCGAGTCTGGGCGTGTGAGTGTGTGCTAGTGTGCGCGAGTGTGTGAGTGTGTGCGAGTGTGTGCGAGTGTGTGCGTGCGAGTGCGTGCGAGTGAGTGCAAATGTGTGCGAGTGTGGGCGTGTGAGTGTGTGCGAGTGTGCACAAGTGTGTGTGAGTGTGTGCGAGTGTGCGCGAGTGTGTGCGTGTGAGTGAGTGTGTGTGTGATTGTGAGTGTGTGCTTGCGAGTGTGTGCTAGTGTGCATGAGTGTGTGCAAGTGTGCGCGAGTGTGTGCGTGTTAGTGATTGAGTGTGTGTGAGTGTGTGCGAGTGTTTGCGAATGTGTGTGTGTGTGAGGGTGTAGGACTGTGTGTGTGAGTGTGTGTGCGAGTGTGTGCGAATGTGTATCAGTGTATGTGCGGGTGTGTGTGCGAGTGTGTGTGCGAGTGTGTGTGAGTGTGTACGAGTGTGTGTAGGAGTGTGTGCGAGTGTGTGCGATTGTGTGTGTGAGTGTGTAGGACTGTATGTGCAAGTGTGTGTGAGTGTGTTTGAGTGTGTGTGTGTGAGTGTGTGAGTGTGTGCAAGTGTGTGTGTGCGAGTGTGTGTGTGAGTGTGTGCAATTGTGTGTATGCGAGTGTGTATGAGTGAGTGTGTTTGTGTCTGTTTGAGTGTGTGCGAGTTTGTGTGCGAGTGTGTGCGAGTGAGTGTGCTCGAATGTGTGCAAGTGTGTGCGAGTGTGTGCGAGTGAGTGTGTTCGAATGTGTGCAAGTGCGTGCGAGTGTGTGCGAGCGGGTGCGAGTGTGTGAGTGTGTGTGCGAGTGTGTGTGCATGTGTGTGAGAGTGTGTGCGAGTGTGTATGAGTGTATGTGCGAGTGTGTGCAAGTGTGTGCGAGTGAGTGTGTGCGAGTGTGTGCGAGAGTGTGTAAGTGTGTGCGAGTGTGTGTGTGCGATTGTGTATGAGTGTGTGCGAGTGTGTGTGTGAGTTTGTGCGAGTGTGTGCGAGTGTGTGTGAGTGTGTGCGTGCAAATGCGTGTGAGGGAGAGCGAGTGTGTGCAAATGTGTGTGAGAGTGTGCAAGTGTGGGCGTGCGAGTGTGTGCTAGTGTGCTCGAGTGTGTGAGTGTGTGTGAGTGTGTGCATGTGAGTGAGTGTGTGTGTGAGTTTGTGCAAGTGTGTGCGTGCGAGTGTGTGCGAGTGTGTGTGTGCGATTGTGTATGAGTGTGTGCGAGTGTGTGTGTGAGTTTGTGCGAGTGTGTGCGAGTGTGTGTGAGTGTGTGCGTGCAAATGCGTGCGAGGGAGAGCGAGTGTGTGCAAATGTGTGTGAGAGTGTGCGAGTGTGGGCGTGCGAGTGTGTGCTAGTGTGCGCGAGTGTGTGAGTGTGTGCGAGTGTGTGCATGTGAGTGAGTGTGTGTGTGAGTGTGTGCAAGTGTGTGCGTGCGAGTGTGTGCGAGTGTGTGTGAGTGTGTGCGAATCTGTGTGTGTGAGTGTGTGCAATTGTGTGCGATTGTGTGCGAGTGTGTGCGAGTGAGTGCGAGTGTGTGCCAGTGTGTGCGTATGAGTGTGTGCAAGTGAGTGCGAGTGTGTGCAAATGTGTGCGAGTTTGTGCGTGTGAGTGTGTGCGAGTGTGCTCGAGTGACTGGGTGCGAGTGTGTGTGAGTGTGTGCGAGTGAGTGTGTGCGATTGTGTATGAGTGAGTGTGTGTGAGTGTGTGCGTGTGTGCGAGTTTGTGTGCAAATGTGTGCGAGTGTGTGTGTGCGAGTGTGTGCGAGTGTGTGCGTGCGAGTATGTGCGAGAGTGTGCGTGTGAGTGTGTGCGAGTGTGCTCGAGTGACTGGGTACGAGTGTGTGTGAGTGTGTGCGAGTGAGTGTGTGCGAGTGTGTATGAGTGAGTGTGTGTGAGTGTGTGCGTGTGTGCGAGTTTGTGTGCGAGTGTGTGCAAGTGAGTGTGTGCAAATGTGTGCGAGTGTGTGTGTGCGAGTGTGTGCGAGTGTATGTGTGCGAGTGTGTGCGTGCGAGTATGTGCGAGAGTGTGCGTGTGAGTGTGTGTGAGTGTGTGTGCGTGTGTGCGAGTGAGTATAAGTGTATGTGCGAGTGTGAGTGTGTGTGTGCGAGTGTGTGCGAGTGTATGTGTGCGAGTGTGTGCGTGCGAGTATGTGCGAGAGTGTGCGTGTGAGTGTGTGCGAGTGTGCTCGAGTGACTGGGTACGAGTGTGTGTGAGTGTGTGCGAGTGAGTGTGTGCGAGTGTGTATGAGTGAGTGTGTGTGAGTGTGTGCGTGTATGTGTGTGCGAGTGTGTGTGTGATTGTGTATGAGTGCGCGTGTGTGTGTGAGTGTGTGCAAGTGTGTTCGAGTGTGTATGCGAGTGTGTATGAGTGTGTGTGCGAGTGTGTGCGGGTGTGCATGAGTGAGTGTGTGCGAGTGTGTGTGAGTGTGTGTGAGTGAGTGTGTGCGAGTGTGTGTGAGTGTGTGTGTGTGAGTGTGTGCGAGTGTGTGTGAGTGTCTGCGTGCGAGTGTGTGCGTGCGAGTGTGTGCGTGCGTGTGTGTGCGAGTGTGTGTGCGTGTGTGCGAGAAAGTACGAGTGTGTATGAGTGTGTGTGCGTGTGTGTGCAAGTGTGTGCGAGTGCGTGCGGGTGTGTGTGCGAGTGTGTGCGAGTGTGTGCGAGTGTGTGTGTGCGATTGTGTATGAGTGAGTGTGTGCGAGTGTGTGCGAGTGTGTGTCAAAGTGTGTGCGAGTGTGTGCGAGTGTGTGTGTGCGATTGTGTATGAGTGAGTGTGTGCGAGTGTGTGTGAAAGTGTGTGCGAGTGTGTGTGTGAGTGTGCACGGGAGTGTGTGTGTGAGTGTGCACGGGTGTGTGCGTGCGAGTGAGTGCGAGTGTGTGCAAATGTGTGCGAGCATGTGCGAGTGTGTGCTAGTGTGCGCGAGTGTGTGCGTGTGAGTAAGTGAGTGTGTGTGTGAGTGTGTGCGAGTGTGTGTGAGTGTGTACGACTGTGTGTGTGAGTGTGTGCGCGTGTGTGTGAGTGTATATGAGTGTATGTGCGAGTGTGTGTGCGAGTGTGTGCGAGTGTATGTGCGAGTGTGTTTGAGTGTGTGCAAGTGTGTGCGAGTGCGTACGAGTGTGTGCGAGTGTTTACGTGTGTGTGTGAGTGTGTGTGATTGTTTGCGAGTGTGTGTGAGCTTGTAGGACTGTATGTGCGAGTGTTTGCGAGTTTGTGTGAGTGTGTGTGAGCGTGTGCGAGTGTGTGTGCGAGTGTGTGTGAGTGTGTGTGCGAGAGTGTGCAAGTGTGTGCAAATGTGCCCGAGTGTGCGAGTGTGTGCGAGTGAGTGTGTGCGAATGTGTGCGAGTGAGTGTGTGAGAGTGTTTGCGAGTGTGTGTGCGAGTGTGTGTGCGAGTGTGTGCGAGTGTGTATTAGTGTATGTGCTAGTGTGTGCGAGTGTGTGCGAGTGTGTGCGAGTGTGTGCAAGTGTGTGCGAGTGAGTGTGTACGAGTGTGTGAGTGTGTGCGAGTGTGTGTGCGATTGTGTATGAGTGTGTGCGAGTGTGTGTGAGTTTGTGCGAGTGTGTGGGTGTGTGCATGCGAGTGCGTGCGAGTGTATGCGAGTGCATGCAAATGTGTGCGAGAGTGTGCGAGTCTGGGCGTGCGAGTGTGTGCTAGTGTGCGCGAGTGTGTGAGTGTGTGCAAGTGTGTGTGAGTGTGTGCGTGCGAGTGCGTGCGAGTGAGTGAAAATGTGTGCGAGTGTGGGCGTGTGAGTGTGTGCGAGTGTGCACAAGTGTGTGTGAGTGTGTGCGAGTGTGCGCGAGTGTGTGCATGCGAGTGAGTGTGTGTGATTGTGAGTGTGTGCTTGCGAGTGTGTGCTAGTGTGCATGAGTGTGTGCGAGTGTGCGCGAGTGTGTGCATGTTAGTGAGTGAGTGTGTGTGAGTGTGTGCGAGTGTTTGCGAATGTGTGTGTGTGTGAGGGTGTAGGACTGTGTGTGCGAGTGTGTGTGCGAGTGTGTGCGAATTTGTATCAGTGTATGTGCGGGTTTGTGTGCGAGTGTGTGTGCGAGTGTGTGTGAGTGTGTACGAGTGTGTGTAGGAGTGTGTGCGAGTGTGTGCGATTGTGTGTGTGAGTGTGTAGGACTGTATGTGCAAGTGTGTGTGAGTGTGTTTGAGTGTGTGTGTGTGAGTGTGTGTGAGTGTGTGCAAGTGTGTGTGTGCGAGTGTGTGCGACTGTGTGTGTGAGTGTGTGCAATTGTGTGTATGCGAGTGTGTATGAGTGAGTGTGTTTGAGTGTGTTTGAGTGTGTGCGTGTGTGCGAGTTTGTGTGCGAGTGTGTGCGAGTGAGTGTGTGCAAATGTGTGCAAGTGTGTGCGAGTGTGTGCGATTGTGTGCGTGTGAGTGTGTGCGAGTGTGTACGTGCGAGTGTGTGCGAGCGGGTGCGAGTGTGTGAGTGTGTGTGCGAGTGTGTGTGCGTGTGTGTGTGAGTGTGTGCGAGTGTGTGCGAGCGGGTGCGAGTGTGTGAGTGTGTGTGCGAGTGTGTGTGCGTGTGTGTGTGAGTGTGTGAGTGTGTATGAGTGTATGTGCGAGTGTGTGCAAGTATGTGCGAGTGTGTGCGAGTGTGTGTGTGTGCGAGTGTGTGCAAGTGTGTGCGAGTGAGTGTGTGCGAGTGTGTGTGAGAGTGTGCGAGTGTGTGCGAGTGTGTGTGTGCGACTGTGTATGAGTGTGTGCGAGTGTGTGTGTGAGTTTGTGCGAGTGTGTGCGAGTGTGTGTGAGTGTGTGCGTGCAAATGCGTGCGAGTGAGAGCGAGTGTGTGCAAATGTGTGTGAGAGTGTGCGAGTGTGGGCGTGCGAGTGTGTGCTAGTGTGCGCGAGTGTGTGAGTGTGTGCGAGTGTGTGCATGTGAGTGAGTGTGTGTGTGAGTGTGTGCAAGTGTGTGCGTGCGAGTGTGTGCGAGTGTGTGCGAGTGTGTGCGAATCTGTGTGTGTGAGTGTGTGCAAGTGTGTGCGATTGTGTGCGAGTGTGTGTGTGCGAGTGAGTGCGAGTGTGTGCCAGTGTGTGCGTACGAGTGTGTGCAAGTGAGTGCGAGTGTGTGCAAATGTGTGCGAGTTTGTGCGTGTGAGTGTGTGCGAGTGTGCTCGAGTGACTGGGTGCGAGTGTGTGTGAGTGTGTGCGAGTGAGTGTGTGCGATTGTGTATGAGTGAGTGTGTGTGAGTGTGTGCGTGTGTGCGAGTTTGTGTGCAAATGTGTGCGAGTGTGTGTGTGCGAGTGTGTGCGAGTGTGTGCGTGCGAGTATGTGCGAGAGTGTGCGTGTGAGTGTGTGCGAGTGTGCTCGAGTTACTGGGTACGAGTGTGTGTGAGTGTGTGCGAGTGAGTGTGTGCGAGTGTGTATGAGTGAGTGTGTGTGAGTGTGTGCGTGTGTGCGAGTTTGTGTGCGAGTGAGTGTGTGCAAATGTGTGCGAGTGTGTGTGTGCGAGTGTGTGCGAGTGTATGTGTGCGAGTGTGTGCGTGCGAGTATGTGCGAGAGTGTGCGTGTGAGTGTGTGTGAGTGTGTGTGCGTGTGTGCGAGTGAGTATAAGTGTATGTGCGAGTGTGTGCAAGTGTGTGCGAGTGTGTGCGAGTGTGTGTGTGCGAGTGTGTGTGTGCGAGTGTGTGCAAGTGTGTGCGAGTGAGTGTGTGCGAGTGTGTGCGAGTGTGCATTAGTGTGTGCTTGTGAGTGAGTGTGTGTGTGAGTGTGTGCGAGTGTTTGCAAGTATGTGTGTAGAACTGTGTGTGAGTGTGTGTGCGAATGTGTATGAGTGTATGTGCGAGTGTGTGTGCGAGTGTGTGTGCGAGTGTGTGCGAGTGTGTGTGAGTGTGTGCGAGTGTGTGTAGGAGTGTGTGCGAGTGTGTGCGATTATGTGTGTGAGTGTGTAGGACTGTATGTGCTAGTGTGTGCGAGTCTGTTCGAGTATGTGTGTGTGCGAGTGTGTGTGAGTGTGTGCAAGTATGTGTGTGCGAGTGTGTGTGTGATTGTGCATGAGTGCGAGTGTGTGTGTGAGTGTGTGCAAATGTGTTCGAGTGTGTATGCGAGTGTGTATGAGTGTGTGTGCGAGTGTGTGCGGGTGTGCATGAGTGAGTGTGTGCGAGTGTGTGTGAGTGTGTGTGAGTGAGTGTGTGCGAGTGTGTGTGAGTGTGTGTGTGTGAGTGTGTGCGAGTGTGTGTGAGTGTCTGCGTGCGAGTGTGTGCGTGCGAGTGTGTGCGTGCGTGTGTGTGCGAGTGTGTGTGCATGTGTGCGAGAAAGTACGAGTGTGTATGAGTGTGTGTGCGTGTGTGTGCAAGTGTGTGCGAGTGCGTGCGGGTGTGTGTGCGAGTGTGTGCGAGTGTGTGCGAGTGTGTGTGTGCGATTGTGTATGAGTGAGTGTGTGCGAGTGTGTGCGAGTGTGTGTCAAAGTGTGTGCGAGTGTGTGCGAGTGTGTGTGTGCGATTGTGTATGAGTGAGTGTGTGCGAGTGTGTGTGAAAGTGTGTGCGAGTGTGTGTGTGAGTGTGCACGGGTGTGTGCGTGCGAGTGAGTGTGAGTGTGTGGAAATGTGTGCGAGCATGTGCGAGTGTGTGTGAGTGTGCACGAGTGTGTTCGTGTGAGTAAGTGAGTGTGTGTGTGTGAGTGTGTGCGAGTTTGTGCGAGTGTGTGCTTGCGAGTGTGTGCGAGTGTGCGCGAGTGTGTGCGTGTGAGTAAGTGAGTGTGTGTGTGAGTGTGTGCGAGTGTGTGTGTGAGTGTGTACGACTGTATGTGCGAGTGTGTGTGCGAGTGTGTGCGAGTGTGTGTGTGCGAGTGAGTGCGAGTGTGTGCCAGTGTGTGCGTACGAGTGTGTGCAAGTGAGTGCGAGTGTGTGCAAATGTGTGCGAGTTTGTGCGTGTGAGTGTGTGCGAGTGTGCTCGAGTGACTGGGTGCGAGTGTGTGTGAGTGTGTGCGAGTGAGTGTGTGCGAGTGTGTATGAGTGACTGTGTGTGAGTGTGTGCGTGTGTGCGAGTTTGTGTGCGAGTGTGTGCGAGTGAGTGTGTGCAAATGTGTGCGAGTGTGTGTGTGCGAGTGTGTGTGAGTGTATGTGTGCGAGTGTGTGCGTGCGAGTATTTGCGAGAGTGTGCATGTGAGTGTGTGCGAGTGTGCTCGAGTGACTGGGTACGAGTGTGTGTGAGTGTGTGCGAGTGAGTGTGTGCGAGTGTATATGAGTGAGTGTGTGTGAGTGTGTGCGTGTGTGCGAGTTTGTGTGCGAGTGTGTGCGAGTGAGTGTGTGCAAATGTGTGCGAGTGTGTGTGTGCGAGTGTGTGCGAGTGTATGTGTGCGAGTGTGTGCGTGCGAGTATGTGCGAGAGTGTGCGTGTGAGTGTGTGCGAGTGTGTGTGTGTGCGAGTGTGCGAGTGAGTATAAGTGTATGCGCGAGTGTGTGCAAGTGTGTGCGAGTGTGTGCGAGTGTGTGTGCGCGAGTGTGTGTGTGTGAGTGTGTGCAAGTGTGTGCGAGTGAGTGTGTGCGAGTGTGTGCGAGTGTGCGTGAGTGTGTGCATGTGAGTGAGTGTGTGTGTGAGTGTGTGCGAGTGTTTGCAAGTATGTGTGTGTAGGACTGTGTGTGAGTGTGTGTGCGAATGTGTATGAGTGTATGTGCGAGTGTGTGTGTGAATGTGTGCGAGTGTGTGTGAGTGTGTGCGAGTGTGTGTAGGAGTGTGTGCGAGTGTGTGCGATTATGTGTGTGAGTGTGTAGGACTGTATGTGCGAGTGTGTGCGAGTCTGTTCGAGTATGTGTGTGTGCGAGTGTGTGTGAGTGTGTGCAAGTGTGTGTGTGCGAGTGTGTGTGTGATTGTGTATGAGTGCGAGTGTGTGTGTGAGTGTGTGCAAGTGTGTTCGAGTGTGTATGCGAGTGTGTATGAGTGTGTGTGCGAGTGTGTGCGGGTGTGCATGAGTGAGTGTGTGCGAGTGTGTGGGAGTGTGTGTGAGTGTGTGCAAGTGTGCATGAGTGTGTGCGTGCGAGTGTGTGTGAGTGTGTGTGTGAGTGTGTGCGAGTGTGTGTGAGTGTGTGTGAGTGTGTGCGAGTGTGTGAGAGTGTGTGTGCGAGTGTGTGTGAGTGTGTGTGCGAGAGTGTGCGAGTGTTTGCAAATGTGCCCGAGTGTGCACGAGTGTGTATGAGTGAGTGGGTGCGATTGTGTGTGAGTGTGTGTGAGTGTGTGCGTGTGAGTGTGAGCGAGCGTGTGCGAGTGTGTGTGCGAGTGTGTGCGAGTGTGTGTGCGTGTGAGTGTGTGCGAGTGTGTGCGAGTGTGTGTGAGTGTGTGCGAGTGTGTGTGTGTGAGTGTGTGCATGTGTGTATGAGTGAGTGGGTGCGAGTGTGTGCAAGTGTGTGTGAGTGTGTGCATGTGAGGGTGTGCGAGCGTGTGCGAGTGTGTGTGCGAGTGTGTGTGCGTGTGAGTGTGTGCGAGTGTGTGCGATTGTGTATGAGTGTGTGCGAGTGTGTGTGTGAGTGTGAGTGAGTGTGTACGAGTGTGTGCGAGTGTGTGTGAATGTGTGCGATTGTGTGTAGGGCTGTATGTGCGAGTGTGTATGAGTGTGTGTGCGAGTGTGTGTGAGTGTGTGCGAGAGTGTGTGTGCGAGTGTGTCCGAGTGTGTGCGTACGAGTGTGTATGAGTGTGTGCGTGCGAGTGTGTGCGAGTGTGTGCGAGTGTGTGAGTGTGTGCAAGTGTGTGCGAGTGTGTGCCAGTGTGTGCGTACGAGTGCGTGCAAGTGAGTGTGAGTGTGTGCGAATGTGTGCGAGTGTGTGCGTGCGAGTGTGCGTGAGTTTGCACGATTGTGTGCATGTGAGTGTGTGCGAGTGTGTGCGAGTGTGCTCGAGTGAATGGGTGTGAGTGTGTGCGAGTGTGTGTGAGTGTGTGCGAGTGAGTGTGTGCGAGTGTGTATGAGTGAGTGTGTGTGAGTGTGTGCGCGTGTGTGAGTTTGTGTGCGAGTGAGTGTGTGTGAATGTGTGTGAGTGAGTGTGTGCGAGTGTTTGCGAGTGTGTGTGCGAGTGTGTGTGTGAGTGTGTGCGAGTGTGTGCGTGCGAGTGTGTGCGTGCGAGTGTGTGCGAGTGTGTGTGTGAGTGTGTGCGAGTGAGTGTGTGCGAGTGTGTGTGAGTGTGCGAGTGTGTGTGCGATTGTGTATGAGTGTGTGCGAGTGTGTGTGAGTTTGTGCGAGTGTGTGGGTGTGTGCGTGCGAGCGCGTGCGAGTGTATGCGAGTGCATGCAATTGTGTGTGAGAGTGTGCGAGTCTGGGCGTGTGAGTGTGTGCTAGTGTGCGCGAGTGTGTGAGTGTGTGCGAGTGTGTGCGAGTGTGTGCGTGCGAGTGCGTGCGAGTGTGTGCAAATGTGTGCGAGTGTGGGCGTGTGAGTGTGTGCGAGTGTGCACAAGTGTGTGTGAGTGTGTGCGAGTGTGCGCGAGTGTGTGCGTGTGAGTGAGTGTGTGTGTGATTGTGAGTGTGTGCTTGCGAGTGTGTGCTAGTGTGCATGAGTGTGTGCAAGTGTGCGCGAGTGTGTGTGTGTGTGAGGGTGTAGGACTGTGTGTGCGAGTGTGTGTGCGAGTGTGTGCGAATGTGTATCAGTGTATGTGCGGGTGTGTGTGCGAGTGTGTGTGCGAGTGTGTGTGAGTGTGTACGAGTGTGTGTAGGAGTGTGTGCGAGTGTGTGCGATTGTGTGTGTGAGTGTGTAGGACTGTATGTGCAAGTGTGTGTGAGTGTGTTTGAGTGTGTGTGTGTGAGTGTGTGAGTGTGTGCAAGTGTGTGTGTGCGAGTGTGTGTGTGAGTGTGTGCAATTGTGTGTATGCGAGTGTGTATGAGTGAGTGTGTTTGTGTCTGTTTGAGTGTGTGCGAGTTTGTGTGCGAGTGTGTGCGAGTGAATGTGTTCGAATGTGTGCAAGTGTGTGCGAGTGTGTGCGAGTGAGTGTGTTCGAATGTGTGCAAGTGCGTGCGAGTGTGTGCGAGCGGGTGCGAGTGTGTGAGTGTGTGTGCGAGTGTGTGTGCATGTGTGTGAGAGTGTGTGCGAGTGTGTATGAGTGTATGTGCGAGTGTGTGCAAGTGTGTGCGAGTGAGTGTGTGCGAGAGTGTGTAAGTGTGTGCGAGTGTGTGTGTGCGATTGTGTATGAGTGTGTGCGAGTGTGTGTGTGAGTTTGTGCGAGTGTGTGCGAGTGTGTGTGAGTGTGTGCGTGCAAATGCGTGTGAGGGAGAGCGAGTGTGTGCAAATGTGTGTGAGAGTGTGCAAGTGTGGGCGTGCGAGTGTGTGCTAGTGTGCTCGAGTGTGTGAGTGTGTGTGAGTGTGTGCATGTGAGTGAGTGTGTGTGTGAGTTTGTGCAAGTGTGTGCGTGCGAGTGTGTGCAAGTGTGTGTGCGATTGTGTATGAGTGTGTGCGAGTGTGTGTGTGAGTTTGTGCGAGTGTGTGCGAGTGTGTGTGAGTGTGTGCGTGCAAATGCGTGCGAGGGAGAGCGAGTGTGTGCAAATGTGTGTGAGAGTGTGCGAGTGTGGGCGTGCGAGTGTGTGCTAGTGTGCGCGAGTGTGTGAGTGTGTGCGAGTGTGTGCATGTGAGTGAGTGTGTGTGTGAGTGTGTGCAAGTGTGTGCGTGCGAGTGTGTGCGAGTGTGTGCGAGTGTGTGCGAATCTGTGTGTGTGAGTGTGTGCAATTGTGTGCGATTGTGTGCGAGTGTGTGCGAGTGAGTGCGAGTGTGTGCCAGTGTGTGCGTATGAGTGTGTGCAAGTGAGTGCGAGTGTGTGCAAATGTGTGCGAGTTTGTGCGTGTGAGTGTGTGCGAGTGTGCTCGAGTGACTGGGTGCGAGTGTGTGTGAGTGTGTGCGAGTGAGTGTGTGCGATTGTGTATGAGTGAGTGTGTGTGAGTGTGTGCGTGTGTGCGAGTTTGTGTGCAAATGTGTGCGAGTGTGTGTGTGCGAGTGTGTGCGAGTGTGTGCGTGCGAGTATGTGCGAGATTGTGCGTGTGAGTGTGTGCGAGTGTGCTCGAGTGACTGGGTACGAGTGTGTGTGAGTGTGTGCGAGTGAGTGTGTGCGAGAGTGTATGAGTGAGTGTGTGTGAGTGTGTGCGTGTGTGCGAGTTTGTGTGCGAGTGTGTGCGAGTGAGTGTGTGCAAATGTGTGCGAGTGTGTGTGTGCGAGTGTGTGCGAGTGTATGTGTGCGAGTGTGTGCATGCGAGTATGTGCGAGAGTGTGCGTGTGAGTGTGTGTGAGTGTGTGTGCGTGTGTGCGAGTGAGTATAAGTGTATGTGCGAGTGTGTGCAAGTGTGTGCGAGTGTGTGCGAGTGTGTGTGTGCGAGTGTGTGTGTGCGAGTGTGTGCAAGTGTGTGCGAGTGAGTGTGTGCGAGTGTGTGCGAGTGTGCATTAGTGTGTGCATGTGAGTGAGTGTGTGTGTGAGTGTGTGCGAGTGTTTGCAAGTATGTGTGTGTAGGACTGTGTGTGAGTGTGTGTGCGAATGTGTATGAGTGTATGTGCGAGTGTGTGTGCGAGTGTGTGTGCGAGTGTGTGCGAGTGTGTGTGAGTGTGTGCGAGTGTGTGTAGGAGTGTGTGCGAGTGTGTGCGATTATGTGTGTGAGTGTGTAGGACTGTATGTGCTAGTGTGTGCGAGTCTGTTCGAGTATGTGTGTGTGCGAGTGTGTGTGAGTGTGTGCAAGTATGTGTGTGCGAGTGTGTGTGTGATTGTGTATGAGTGCGAGTGTGTGTGTGAGTGTGTGCAAGTGTGTTCGAGTGTGTATGCGAGTGTGTATGAGTGTGTGTGCGAGTGTGTGCGGGTGTGCATGAGTGAGTGTGTGCGAGTGTGTGTGAGTGTGTGTGAGTGAGTGTGTGCGAGTGTGTGTGAGTGTGTGTGTGTGAGTGTGTGCGAGTGTGTGTGAGTGTCTGCGTGCGAGTGTGTGCGTGCGAGTGTGTGCGTGCGTGTGTGTGCGAGTGTGTGTGCGTGTGTGCGAGAAAGTACGAGTGTGTATGAGTGTGTGTGCGTGTGTGTGCAAGTGTGTGCGAGTGCGTGCGGGTGTGTGTGCGAGTGTGTGCGAGTGTGTGTGTGCGATTGTGTATGAGTGAGTGTGTGCGAGTGTGTGCGAGTGTGTGTCAAAG
Organism: Phyllobates terribilis; assembly: GCF_046119375.1. Taxonomy (NCBI): domain Eukaryota; kingdom Metazoa; phylum Chordata; class Amphibia; order Anura; family Dendrobatidae; genus Phyllobates; species Phyllobates terribilis. Next base: position 1,217,083 of record NW_027363185.1, on the reverse strand, counting down.
TGTGTGCGAGTGTGTGCGAGTGTGTGTGTGCGATTGTGTATGAGTGAGTGTGTGCGAGTGTGTGTGAAAGTGTGTGCGAGTGTGTGTGTGAGTGTGCACGGGTGTGTGCGTGCGAGTGAGTGCGATTGTGTGCAAATGTGTGCGAGCATGTGCGAGTGTGTGTGAGTGTGCACGAGTGTGTTCGTGTGAGTAAGTGAGTGTGTGTGTGTGAGTGTGTGCAAGTTTGTGCGAGTGTGTGCTTGCGAGTGTGTGCGAGTGTGCGCGAGTGTGTGCGTGTGAGTAAGTGAGTGTGTGTGTGAGTGTGTGCGAGTGTGTGTGTGAGTGTGTACGACTGTATGTGCGAGTGTGTGTGCGAGTGTGTGTGTGCGAGTGAGTGCGAGTGTGTGCCAGTGTGTGCGTACGAGTGTGTGCAAGTGAGTGCGAGTGTGTGCAAATGTGTGCGAGTTTGTGCGTGTGAGTGTGTGCGAGTGTGCTCGAGTGACTGGGTGCGAGTGTGTGTGAGTGTGTGCGAGTGAGTGTGTGCGAGTGTGTATGAGTGACTGTGTGTGAGTGTGTGCGTGTGTGCGAGTTTGTGTGCGAGTGTGTGCGAGTGAGTGTGTGCAAATGTGTGCGAGTGTGTGTGTGCGAGTGTGTGTGAGTGTATGTGTGCGAGTGTGTGCGTGTGAGTATTTGCGAGAGTGTGCATGTGAGTGTGTGCGAGTGTGCTCGAGTGACTGGGTACGAGTGTGTGTGAGTGTGTGCGAGTGAGTGTGTGCGAGTGTATATGAGTGAGTGTGTGTGAGTGTGTGCGTGTGTGCGAGTTTGTGTGCGAGTGTGTGCGAGTGAGTGTGTGCAAATGTGTGCGAGTGTGTGTGTGCGAGTGTGTGCGAGTGTATGTGTGCGAGTGTGTGCGTGCGAGTATGTGCGAGAGTGTGCGTGTGAGTGTGTGCGAGTGTGTGTGTGTGCGAGTGTGCTAGTGAGTATAAGTGTATGTGCGAGTGTGTGCAAGTGTGTGCGAGTGTGTGCGAGTGTGTGTGTGCGAGTGTGTGTGTGCGAGTGTGTGCAAGTGTGTGCGAGTGAGTGTGTGCGAGTGTGTGCGAGTGTGCGTGAGTGTGTGCATGTGAGTGAGTGTGTGCGAGTGTTTGCAAGTATGTGTGTGTAGGACTGTGTGTGAGTGTGTGTGCGAATGTGTATGAGTGTATGTGCGAGTGTGTGTGCGAGTGTGTGTGTGAATGTGTGCGAGTGTGTGTGAGTGTGTGCGAGTGTGTGTAGGAGTGTGTGCGAGTGTGTGCGATTATGTGTGTGAGTGTGTAGGACTGTATGTGCGAGTGTGTGCGAGTCTGTTCGAGTATGTGTGTGTGCGAGTGTGTGTGAGTGTGTGCAAGTGTGTGTGTGCGAGTGTGTGTGTGATTGTGTATGAGTGCGAGTGTGTGTGTGAGTGTGTGCAAGTGTGTTCGAGTGTGTATGCGAGTGTGTATGAGTGTGTGTGCGAGTGTGTGCGGGTGTGCATGAGTGAGTGTGTGCGAGTGTGTGGGAGTGTGTGTGAGTGTGTGCAAGTGTGCATGAGTGTGTGCGTGCGAGTGTGTGTGAGTGTGTGTGTGAGTGTGTGCGAGTGTGTGTGAGTGTGTGTGAGTGTGTGCGAGTGTGTGAGAGTGTGTGTGCGAGTGTGTGTGAGTGTGTGTGCGAGAGTGTGCGAGTGTGTGCAAATGTGCCCGAGTGTGCACGAGTGTGTATGAGTGAGTGGGTGCGATTGTGTGCGAGTGTGTGTGAGTGTGTGCGTGTGAGTGTGAGCGAGCGTGTGCGAGTGTGTGTGCGAGTGTGTGCGAGTGTGTGTGCGTGTGAGTGTGTGCGAGTGTGTGCGAGTGTGTGTGAGTGTGTGCGAGTGTGTGTGTGTGTGAGTGTGTGCATGTGTGTATGAGTGAGTGGGTGCGAGTGTGTGCAAGTGTGTGTGAGTGTGTGCATGTGAGGGTGTGCGAGCGTGTGCGAGTGTGTGTGCGAGTGTGTGTGCGTGTGAGTGTGTGCGAATGTGTGCGATTGTGTATGAGTGTGTGCGAGTGTGTGTGTGAGTGTGAGTGAGTGTGTACGAGTGTGTGCGAGTGTGTGTGAATGTGTGCGATTGTGTGTAGGGCTGTATGTACGAGTGTGTGCGAGTGTGTATGAGTGTGTGTGCGAGTGTGTGTGAGTGTGTGCGAGAGTGTGTGTGTGAGTGTGTCCGAGTGTGTGCGTACGAGTGTGTATGAGTGTGTGCGTGCGAGTGTGTGCGAGTGTGTGCGAGTGTGTGAGTGTGTGCGAGTGTGTGCGTACGAGTGCGTGCAAGTGAGTGTGAGTGTGTGCGAATGTGTGCGAGTGTGTGCGTGCGAGTGTGCGTGAGTTTGCACGATTGTGTGCATGTGAGTGTGTGCGAGTGTGTGCGAGTGTGCTCGAGTGAATGGGTGTGAGTGTGTGCGAGTGTGTGTGAGTGTGTGCGAGTGAGTGTGTGCGAGTGTGTATGAGTGAGTGTGTGTGAGTGTGTGCGCGTGTGTGAGTTTGTGTGCGAGTGAGTGTGTGTGAATGTGTGCGAGTGAGTGTGTGCGAGTGTTTGCGAGTGTGTGTGCGAGTGTGTGTGCGAGAGTGTGCGAGTGTGTGCGTGCGAGTGTGTGCGTGCGAGTGTGTGCGAGTGTGTGTGCGAGTGTGTGTGAGTGTGTGCGAGTTTGTATCAGTGTATGTGCTAGTGTGTGCGAGTGTGTGTGAGTGTGTGCAAGTGTGTGCGAGTGAGTGTGTGCGAGTGTGTGTGAGAGTGTGCGAGTGTGTGTGCGATTGTGTATGAGTGTGTGCGAGTGTGTGTGAGTTTGTGCGAGTGTGTGGGTGTGTGCGTGCGAGTGCATGCGAGTGTATGCGAGTGCATGCAAATGTGTGTGAGAGTGTGCGAGTCTGTGCGTGTGAGTGTGTGCTAGTGTGCGCGAGTGTGTGAGTGTGTGCGAGTGTGTGCGAGTGTGTGCGTGCGAGTGCGTGCGAGTGAGTGCAAATGTGTGCGAGTGTGGGCGTGTGAGTGTGTGCGAGTGTGCACAAGTGTGTGTGAGTGTGTGCGAGTGTGCGCGAGTGTGTGCGTGTGAGTGAGTGTGTGTGTGATTGTGAGTGTGTGCTTGCGAGTGTGTGCTAGTGTGCATGAGTGTGTGCAAGTGTGCGCGAGTGTGTGCGTGTTAGTGAGTGAGTGTGTGTGAGTGTGTGCGAGTGTTTGCGAATGTGTGTGTGTGTGAGGGTGTAGGACTGTGTGTGCGAGTGTGTGTGCGAGTGTGTGCGAATGTGTATCAGTGTATGTGCGGGTGTGTGTGCGAGTGTGTGTGCGAGTGTGTGTGAGTGTGTACGAGTGTGTGTAGGAGTGTGTGCGAGTGTGTGCGATTGTGTGTGTGAGTGTGTAGGACTGTATGTGCAAGTGTGTGTGAGTGTGTTTGAGTGTGTGTGTGTGAGTGTGTGAGTGTGTGCAAGTGTGTGTGTGCGAGTGTGTGTGTGAGTGTGTGCAATTGTGTGTATGCGAGTGTGTATGAGTGAGTGTGTTTGTGTCTGTTTGAGTGTGTGCGAGTTTGTGTGCGAGTGTGTGCGAGTGAATGTGTTCGAATGTGTGCAAGTGTGTGCGAGTGTGTGCGAGTGAGTGTGTTCGAATGTGTGCAAGTGTGTGCGAGTGTGTGCGAGTGTGTGCGTGCGAGTGTGTGCGAGCGGGTGCGAGTGTGTGAGTGTGTGTGCGAGTGTGTGTGCATGTGTGTGAGAGTGTGTGCGAGTGTGTATGAGTGTATGTGCGAGTGTGTGCAAGTATGTGCGAGTGTGTGTGAGTGTGTGTGTGTGCGAGTGTGTGCAAGTGTGTGCGAGTGAGTGTGTGCGAGTGTGTGCAAGAGTGTGTAAGTGTGTGCGAGTGTGTGTGTGCGATTGTGTATGAGTGTGTGCGAGTGTGTGTGTGAGTTTGTGCGAGTGTGTGCGAGTGTGTGTGAGTGTGTGCGTGCAAATGCGTGTGAGGGAGAGCGAGTGTGTGCAAATGTGTGTGAGAGTGTGCAAGTGTGGGCGTGCGAGTGTGTGCTAGTGTGCTCGAGTGTGTGAGTGTGTGTGAGTGTGTGCATGTGAGTGAGTGTGTGTGTGAGTTTGTGCAAGTGTGTGCGTGCGAGTGTGTGCGAGTGTGTGTGTGCGATTGTGTATGAGTGTGTGCGAGTGTGTGTGTGAGTTTGTGCGAGTGTGTGCGAGTGTGTGTGAGTGTGTGCGTGCAAATGCGTGCGAGGGAGAGCGAGTGTGTGCAAATGTGTGTGAGAGTGTGCGAGTGTGGGCGTGCGAGTGTGTGCTAGTGTGCGCGAGTGTGTGAGTGTGTGCGAGTGTGTGCATGTGAGTGAGTGTGTGTGTGAGTGTGTGCAAGTGTGTGCGTGCGAGTGTGTGCGAGTGTGTGCGAATCTGTGTGTGTGAGTGTGTGCAATTGTGTGCGATTGTGTGCGAGTGTGTGCGAGTGAGTGCGAGTGTGTGCCAGTGTGTGCGTATGAGTGTGTGCAAGTGAGTGCGAGTGTGTGCAAATGTGTGCGAGTTTGTGCATATGAGTGTGTGCGAGTGTGCTCGAGTGAGTGTGTGCGAGTGTGTATGAGTGAGTGTGTGTGAGTGTGTGCGAGTTTGTGTGCAAGTGTGTGCGAGTGAGTGTGTGCAAATGTGTGCGAGTGTGTGTGTGCGAGTGTGTGCGAGTGTATGTGTGTGAGTGTGTGCGTGCGAGTATGTGCGAGAGTGTGCGTGTGAGTGTGTGCGAGTGTGCTCGAGTGACTGGGTACGAGTGTGTGTGAGTGGGTGCGAGTGAGTGTGTGCGAGTGTGTATGAGTGAGTGTGTGTGAGTGTGTGCGTGTGTGCGAGTTTGTGTGCGAGTGTGTGCGAGTGAGTGTGTGCAAATGTGTGCAAGTGTGTGTGTGCGAGTGTGTGCGGGTGTATGTGTGCGATTGTGTGCGTGCGAGTATGTGCGAGAGTGTGCATGTGAGTGTGTGCGAGTGTGCTCGAGTGACTGGGTACGAGTGTGTGTGAGTGTGTGCGAGTGAGTGTGTGCGAGTGTGTATGAGTGAGTGTGTGTGAGTGTGTGCGAGTGTTTGCGAGTGTGTGTGTGAGTGTGTAGGACTGTGTGTGTGAGTGTGTGTGCGAGTGTGTGCGAATGTGTATGTGTGTATGTGCGAGTGTGTGCGAGTGTGTGCAAGTGTGTGTGCGAGTGTGTGTGAGTGTGTACGAGTGTGTGTAGGAGTTTGTGCGAGTGTGTATGCGAGTGTGTGCGTGTGAGTGTGTGTGCGAGTGTGTGCATGCGAGTGTGTGCGAGTGTGTATGCGAGTGTGTGTGTGAGTGTGTGTGCGAGTGTGTACATGCGAGTTTGTGCGAGTGTGTGCGAGTGTGTGCGTGCGAGTGCGTGCGAGTGAGTGCGAATGTGTGCGAGTGTGTGTGTGCGAGTGTGTGTGCGTGCGATTGTGTATGAGTGTGTGCGAGTGTGTGTGAGTTTGTGCGAGTGTGTGCGTGCGAGTGAGTGCGAATGTGTGCGAGTGTGGGCGTGCGAGTGTGTGCTAGTGTGCGCAAGTGTGTGCGTGTGAGTGAGTGTGTGTGAGTTTGTGCGAGTGTTTGCGAGTGTGTGTGTGAGTGTGTAGGACTGTGTGTGCTAGTGTGTGCGAGTGTGTGCAAGTGTGTGCGAGTGAGTGTGAGTGTGTGCGAGTGTGTGCGAGTGTGTGCGAATGTGTGCGAGTGTGTGTGTGCGAGTTTGTGTGATTGTGTATGATTGTGTGCGAGTGTGTGCGAGTGTGTGCAAATGTGTGCGAGAGTGTGCGAGTGTGGGTGTGCGAGTGTGTGCGAGTGTGCGTGAGTGTGTGTGAGTGTGTGCGAGAGTGTGTGCGTGTGAGTAAGTGTGTGAGTGAGTGTGAGTGTATGCTAGTGTGCGTGAGTGTGTGCGAGTGTGTGCGAGTGTGTACGTGTGAGTGAGTGTGTGTGTGAGTGTGTGCGAGTGTTTGCGAGTGTGTGAGTGTGTAGGACTGTGTGTGCGAGTGTGTGCGAGTGTGTGCAAGTGTGTGCGAGTGAGTGTGAGTGAGTGAGTGTGTGCGAGTGTGTGCGAATGTGTGCGAGTGTGTGTGTGCGAGTTTGTGTGATTGTGTATGAGTGTGTGCGAGTGTGTGCGTGCGAGTGGGTGTGAGTGAGTGCGAGTGTGTGCAAATGTGTGTGAGAGTGTGCGAGTGTGGGCGTGCGAGTGTGTGTGAGTGTGCGCGAGTGTGTGTGAGTGTGTGCGAGAGTGTGTGCGTGTGAGTAAGTGTGTGAGTGAGTGTGAGTGTATGCTTACGAGTGTGTGCTAGTGTGCGTGAGTGTGTGCGAGTGTGCGTGAGTGTGTACATGTGAGTGAGTGTGTGTGTGACTGTGTGCGAGTGTTTGCGAGTGTGTGAGTGAGTGTGTAGGACTGTGTGTGCGAGTGTGTGTGCGAGTGTGTGCAAATGTGTATGTGTGTATGTGCGAGTGTGTGCGAGTGTGTGCAAGTGTGTGTGCGAGTGTGTGTGAGTGTGTACGAGTGTGTGTAGGAGTTTGTGCGAGTGTGTATGCATGTGTGTGTGTGTGAGTGTGTGTGTGTGAGAGTGTGCATGCGAGTGTGTGCAAGTGTGCATGCGAGTGTGTGTGTGTAAGTGTGTGTGCGAGTGTGTGCGTGCGAGTGCGTGCGAGTGAGTGCGAATGTGTGCGAGAGTGTGCGAGTGTGTGCGAGTGTGTGTGTGCGAGTGTGTGTGCGTGCGATTGTGTATGAGTGTGTGCGAGTGTGTGTGAGTTTGTGCGAGTGTGTGCGTGCGAGTGCGTGCGAGTGAGTGCAAATGTGTGCGAATGTGGGTGTGCGAGTGTGTGCTAGTGTACGCAAGTGTGTGCGTGTTAGTGAGTGTGTGTGAGTTTGTGCGAGTGTTTACGAGTGTGTGTGTGAGTGTGTAGGACTGTGTGTGCGAGTGTGTGCAAGTGTGTGTGAGTGAGTGTGAGTGAGTGTGTGCGAGTGTGTGCGAATATGTGCGAGTGTGTGTGTGTGAGTTTGTGTGATTGTGTATGAGTGTGTGCGAGTGTGTGCGTGTGAGTGGGTGCGAGTGTGTGAAAATGTGTGCGAGAGTGTGAGAGTGTGGGCGTGCGAGTGTGCGCGAGTGTGTATGTGTGAGTGAGTGTGTGTGTGAGTGTTTGCGAGTGTTTGCGAGTGTGTGTGTGTGAGTGTGTAGGACTGTGTGTGCGAGTGTGGGCGAGTGTGTGTGAGTGTGTGCGAGTGTCTGCGAGTGTGTGTGTGATTGTGTGCGAGTGTGTGTGTGCAAGTGTGTGCGAGTGTGTGTGTGAGTGTGTGCGAGTGTGTGCGTGCGAGTGTGTGTGTGAGTGTGTGCAAGTGTGTGCGAGTGTGGCGAGTGTGTGCGATTGTGTGTGTGCGAGTGTGTGCCAGTGTGTGCCAGTGTGTGCGTATGAGTGTGTGCGAATGTGTGTGAATGTGTGCGAGTTTGTGCGTGTGAGTGTGCGTGAGTGTTTGCGTGCGAGTGTGTGCGAGTGTGCTCGAGTGACTGGGTGCGAGTGTGTGCGAGTGTGTGTGAGTGTGTGCGAGTGTGTATGAGTGAATGTGTGTGAGTGTGTGCGAGTTTGTGTGCGAGTGTGTGCGAGTGAGTGTGTGTGAATGTGTGCAAATGTGTGCGAGTGTGCGTGCGAGTGTGTGCGTGCGAGTGTGTGCGAGTGTGTGTGTGCGTGTGTGCGAGTGTGTATGAGTATATGTACGAGTGTGTGCAGGTGTGTGCGAGTGTGTGTGTGCGAGTGTGTGTGTGCGAGTTTGTGTGTGCGAGTGTGTGTGTGCGAGTGTGTGCAAGCGTGTGTGAGTGAGTGTGTGCGAGTGTGTGCAAATGTGTGCGAGTGTGTGTGCGAGTGTGTGTGTGCAAGAGTGTGCGAGTGTATGCGTGCAAGTGTGTGCGTGCGAGTGTATGCGTGCGAGTGTGTGTGTGTGTGTGCGAGTGTGTATGAGTGTATGTGCGAGTGTGTGCAAGTGTGTGCGAGTGTGTGTGTGTGAGTGTGTGTGTGCGAGTGTTTGTGTGCGAGTGTGTGCAAGCGTGTGCGAGTGAGTGTGTGCGAGTGTGTGCGAGTGTGTGTGCGAGTGTGTGTGTGCCATTGTGTATGAGTGTGTGGAGTGTCTGTGAATTTGTGCGAGGGTGTGCGAGTGTGTGCGTGCGAGTGCGTGCGAGTGTGTGCAAATGTGTGGGAGAGTGTGCGAGTGTGGTCGTGCGAGTGTGTGCTAGTGTGCGCGAGTGTATGAGTGTGCGCGAGTCTGTGAGTGTGTAGGACTGTGTGTGCGAGTGTGTGCGAGTATTTTAGTGTGTGTGCGAGTGTGTGTGTTCGAGTGTGTTCGAGTGTGTGCACGTGTGTGCCAGTGTGTGTGTGCGAGTGCGAATGAGTGAGTGTGTGCAAATGTGTGTGAGTGTGTGTGAGTGTGTGTGTGCGAGTGTGTGCGTGCAACGGTGTGCGAGTGTGTGCGAGCGTGTGTGTGCGAGTGTGTATGAGTGTGTGTGCGAGTGAGGGTGAGTGAGTGTGAGTGTGTGCGAGTGTGTGCGAATGTGTGCGAGTGTGTGTGTGCGATTGTGTATGGTGTGTGCGAGTGTGTGCGTGCGAGTGCGTGCGAGTGTATGCGAGTGTGCGCGAGTGTGTGAGTGTGTGCGAGTGTGTGTGTGTGAGTGTGTGTGTGAGTGTGTGCGAATGTGTGCCAGTTTGTGTGCGAGTGTCTGCGAGTGAGTGTGTGCGAATGTGTGCGAGTGTGTGCGAGTGTGTGCGTGCGAGTGTGTGCTAGTGTGTGCGTGCGAGTGTGTGCGAGTGTGTGAGTGTGTGTGCGAGTGTGTGCATGCGAGTGTGCGAGTGTGTGCGTGCGAGTGTGTGCGAGTGTGCTCGAGTGAGTGGGTGCGAGTGGGTGCGAGTGTGTATGAGTGAGTGTGTGTGAGTGTGTGCGTGGGTGCAAGTTTGTGTGCGAGTGAGTGTGTGTGAATGTGTGTGAGTGTGTGCGAGTGTGTGTAAGTTTGTGTGCGAGTGCATGCGTGCGAGTATGTCCGTGCGAGTGTGTGCGTGTGAGTATGTGCGAGTGTGCTCGAGTGAGTGGGTGCGAGTGGGTGCGAATGTGGATGAGTGAGTGTGTGTGAGTGTGTGCGTGGGTGCGAGTTTGTGTGTGAGTGAGTGTGTGTGAATGTGTATGAGTGGGTGCGAGTGTGTGTAAGTGTGTGTGCGAGTGCGTGCGTGCGAGTGTGTGCGTGCGAGTGTGTGCAAGTGTAAGTGAGTGTGTGCGAGTGTGTGTGCGAGTGTGTGTGCGAGAGTGTGCGAGTGTGTGCGAGTGTGTGCAAATGTGCCCGAGTGTGCGCGAGTGTGCACGAGTGAGTGAGTGCGAGTGTGTATGAGTGAGTGTGTGTGCGTGTGTGCGAGTTAGTGTGCGAGTGAGTGTGTGCGAATGTGTGCGAGTGTGTGCGAGTGTTTCTGTGCGAGTGTGTGTGCGAGTGTGTGCGTGCGAGTGTGTGCGAGTGTGTGTGAGTGAGTGTGTGCGAGTGTGTGTACGAGTGTGTGCGATTGTGCATAAGTGTGTGCAAGTGTGTGTGCGAGTGTGTGTGCGAGAGTGTGCGAATTTGTGCGAGTGTGTGCAAATGTGCCCGAGTGTGCGCGAGTGTGCACGAGTGAGTGGGTGCGAGTGTGTGTGAGTGTGTTCATGTGAGTGTGTGCGAGTGTGTGCGAGTGTGTGTGAGTGTGTGTGCGAGTGTGTGTGAGTGTGAGCGAGTGTGTATGAGTGCGTGTGCGAGTGTGTGCAAGTGTGTGTGAGTGTGTGCGAGTGTGTGTGTGAGTGTGTGTGAGTGTGTGCGAGTGTGTGTACGAGTGTGTGCGATTGTGCATAAGTGTGTGCGAGTGTGTGCGATTGTGTGTGTGAGTGTGTAGGACTTTATGTGCGAGTGTGTATGAGTTTGTGTGTGAGTGTGTGAAAGTGTGTGCAAGTGTGTGCAAGTGTGTGCGAGTGAGTGTGTGCGAGTGTGTGTGCGAGTGTGTGCGTGCGAGTGTGTGCGTGCGAGTGTGTGCGAGTGTGTGCGACTGTGTGCGAGTGTGTGCGAGTGTGTGAGTGTGAGTGTGTGCGAATGTGTGCGAGTGTGTGTGCGCGAGTGTGCACGAGTGTGTGCACGTAAGTGTGTGCATGCGAGTGTGTGCGAGTGTGCTCAAGTGAATGGGTGAGAGTGTGTGCGAGTGTGTTTGAGTGTGTGCGAATAAGTGTGTGTGAGTGTGTATGAGTGAGTGTGTGTGAGTGTGTGTGTGCGAGTTTGTGTGCGAGTTTGTTTGAGTGAGTGTGTGCGAGTGTGTGTGAGTTTGTGTGCGAGTGTTTGTGCGAGTGTGTGCGTGCGAGTGTGTGTGTTCGAGTGTGTGCACGCGAGTGTGTGTGCGCGAGTGTGTGTGCGAGAGTGTGTGCGTGTGAGTGTGTGTGAGTGTGTATGAGTGTATGTGCGAGTGTGTGCCAGTGTGTGCGAGTGTGTGTGTGCGAGTGTGTGCAAGTGTGTGCGAGTGTGTGCGAGTGTGTGTGTGCGAGTGTGTGTGCAATTGTGTATGAGTGTGTGCGAGTGTTTGTGAGTTTGTGCAAGTGTGTGCGAGTGTGCGTGCGAGTGTATGCGAGTGAGTGCGGGTGTGTGCGAGTGTGTGTGCGAGTGTGTGCGTGCGAGTGTGTGCGAGTGTGTGCGTGCGAGTGTGTGCGTGCGAGTGTGTGCGACTGTGTGTGAGTGTGTGAGTGTGAGTGTGTGCGAATGTGTGCGAGTGTGTTTGCGCGAGTGTGCACGAGTGTGTGCATGTAAGTGTGTGCATGCGAGTGTGTGCGAGTGTGCTCAAGTGAATGGGTGAGAGTGTGTGCGAGTGTGTTTGAGTGTGTGCGAATAAGTGTGTGTGAGTGTGTATGAGTGAGTGTGTGTGAGTGTGTGTGTGCGAGTTTGTGTGCGAGTGTGTTTGAGTGAGTGTGTGCGAGTGTGTGTGATTTTGTGTGCGAGTGTTTGTGCGAGTGTGTGCATGCGAGTGTGTGTGTTCGAGTGTGTGCACGCGAGTGTGTGCGCGCGAGTGTGTGTGCGAATGTGTGTGCGTGTGAGTGTGTGTGAGTGTGTATGAGTGTATGTGCGAGTGTGTGCCAGTGTGTGCGAGTGTGTGTGTGCGAGTGTGTGCAAGTGTGTGCGAGTGTGTGCGAGTGTGTGTGTGCGAGTGTGTGTGCAATTGTGTATGAGTGTGTGCGAGTGTTTGTGAGTTTGTGCAAGTGTGTGCGAGTGTGCGTGCGAGTGTATGCGAGTGAGTGCGGGTGTGTGCGAGTGTGTGTATGCGAGTCTGTGTGTGATTGTGTATGAGTGTGTGCGAGTGTGTGAGTTTATGCGAGTGTGTGCGTGTGTGTGCGAGTGCGTGCGAGTGCGTGCGAGTTCGTGCAAATGTGTGCGAGAGTGTGCGAGTGTGTGTGTGTGAGTGTGTGTGTGTGAGTGTGCGCGAGTGTGTGCGTGTGAGTGTGTGTGAGTGTGTGTGTGCGATTGTGTATTGTGTGTGCGAGTGTGTGCGTGCGAGTGCGTGCTAGTGTATGCGAGTGTGCGCGATTGTGTGTGAGTGTGTGCGAGTGTGTGTGTGTGAGTGTGTGTGTGTGAGTGTGTGCGAATGTGTGCCAGTTTGTGCGTATGAGTGTGTGCAAGTGAGTGCGAGTGTGTGCGAATGTGTGCGTGCGAGTGTGCGCGAGAGTGTGCGTGTGAGTGTGTGCGAGTGTGTGTGTGCGAGTGTGTGCGAGTATGCTCGAGTGACTGGGTGCAAGTGTGTGCGAGTATGTGTGAGTGAGTGTGTGTGAGTGTCTGCGTGTGTGCAAGTTTGTGTGCGAGTGTGTGGGGGTTTGTGTGCGAGTGTGTGCGAGTGAGTGTGTGCGAATGTGTGCGAGTGTGTGCGAGTGTGTGCGTGCGAGTGTGTGCTAGTGTGTGCATGTGAGTGTGTGCGAGTGTGTGAGTGTGTGTGCGAGTGTGTGCGTGCAAGTGTGTGCGTGCAAGTGTGTGCGAGTGTGCTCGAGTGAGTGGGTGCGAGTGGGTGCGAGTGTGTGTGATTGTGTGCGTGGTTGCGAGTTTGTGTGCGAGTGAGTGTGTGTGAATGTGTGTGAGTGTGTGCGAGTGTGTGTAAGTGTGTGCGCGAGTGCGTGCGTGCGAGTGTGTGCGTGCGAGTGTGTGCGAGTGTGTGCGAGTGTGCTCGAGTGAGTGGGTGCGAGTGTGTATGAGTGAGTGTGTGTGAGTGTGTGCAGGGTGCGAGATTGTGTGCGAGTGAGTGTGTGTGAATGTGTGTGAGTGTGTGCGAGTGTGTGTAAGTGTGTGTGCGAGTGCGGGTGTGTGCGAGTGTGTGTATGCGAGTCTGTGTGTGATTGTGTATGAGTGTGTGCGAGTGTGTGAGTTTGTTCGAGTGTGTGCGTGTGTGTGCGAGTGCGTGCGAGTGCGTGCAAATGTGTGCGAGTGTGTGCTTGCATGTGTGTGCTAGTATGCACTAGTGTGTGAGTGTGTGCGAGAGTGCGCGAGTGTGTGCATGTGAGTGTGTGCGAGTGTGTGTGTGAGTGTGTATGACTGTGTGTGCGCGTGTGTGCGAGTGTATGTGCGAGTGTGTGTGCGAGTGTGTGCGAGTGTGTGTGCGAGTGTGTGTGCGAGTGTGTTTGAGTGTGTGCAAGTGTGTGCAAGTGTGTGTGCGAGTGCGAGTCCGTACCAGTGTGTGCGAGTGTGTGTAAGTATGTGTGCGAGTGTGTGATTTTGTGGGAGTGTTTGTGAGCTTGTAGCACTGTATGTGCGAGTGTTTGTGAGTGTGTGCGGGTGTGTTCGAGTGTGTGTAAGTGTGTGAGTGCGAGTGTGTGCGTGTGAGTGAGTGTGTGTGTGAGTGTGTGCAAGTGTTTGCGAGTGTGTGTGTGAGTGTGTGCGAATGTGTATGTGTGTGTGTGCGAGTGTGTGCGAGTGTGTGTGCGAGTGTGTGTGAGTGTGTACGAGTGTGTGTTGGAGTTTGTGCGAGTGTGTGCAAGTGTGTGTGTGTGAGTGTGTGTGCGAGTGTGTGCATGCGAGTGTGTGCGAGTGTGTGCGTGCGAGTGTGTGCAAGTGTGTGCGAGTATGTGCGAGTGTGTGTGTGCGAGTGTGTGCGAGTGTTTGCCAGTGTGTGCGTACGAATGTGTGCAAGTGAGTGCGAATGTGTGCGTGCGAGTGTGCACGAGTGTGCACGAGTGTGTGTGCGTGAGTGTGTGCATGTGAGTGTGTGCATGCGTGCGAGTGTGTGCGAGTGTGCTCGAGTGACTGGGTGCGAGTGTGTGTGTGTGTGCGAGTGAGTGTGTGCGAGTGTATATGAGTGAGTGTGTTTGAGTGTGTGCCAGTTTGTGTGTGGGTGCGAGTGTGTGAGTGTGTGTGAGTTTGTAGGACTGTATGTGCGAGTGTTTGCGAGTGTGTGCAAGTGTGTTCGAGTGTGTGCGGGTGTGTGCAAATGTGCCCGAGTGTGCGCGAGTTTGCACGAGTGAGTGGGTGCGAGTGTGTGCTTGTGAGTGTGTGTGAGTGTGTGTGCGAGTGTGTGTGGGTGTGTGCGAGTGTGTGCAAGTGTGTGTGAGTGTGTGCGAGTGTGTGTGTGTGTGAGTGTGTGTGAGTGAGTGTGTGTGAGTGTGTGCGAGTGTGTGCGAGTGTGTGTTAGAGTGTGTGTGTGCGATTGTGTATAAGTGTGTGCGAGTGTGTGTGAGTTTGTGCGAGTGTGTGCGAGTGTGTGCGTGTGAGTGCGTGCGAGTGAGTGCGAATGTGTGCGAGTGTGTGTGTGCGAGTGTGTGTGCATGCGATTGTGTATGAGTGTGCGCGAGTGTGTGTGAGTTTGTGCGAGTGTGTGCGAGTGTGTGCGTGCGAGTGCATGCGAGTGAGTGCAAATGTGTGCGAGTGTGGGCGTGCGAGTGTGTGCTAGTGTGCGCAAGCGTGTGCATGTGAGTGAGTGTGTGTGAGCTTGTGCAAGTGTTTGCGAGTATGTGTGTGAGTGTGTAGGACTGTGTGTGCGAGTGTGTGCGAGTGTGTGCAAGTGTGTGCGAGTGAGTGTGAGTGAGTGCATGTGTGCAAGTGTGAGCGAATGTGTGCGAGTGTGTGTGTGCGAGTTTGTGTGATTGTGTATGAGTGTGTGCGTGCGATTGGGTGCGAGTGAGTGCGAGTGTGTGTGCGAGTGTGTGCGAGTGTGTGCGAGTGTGTGAGTGTGTGCGAGTGTGTGTAGGAGTGTGTGCGAGTGTGTGCGGTTGTGTGTGTGAGTGTGTAGGACTGTATGTGCGAGTGTGTGCGAGTCTGTTCGAGTTTGTGTGTGTGCGAGTGTGTGTGTGATTGTGTATGAGTGCGAGTGTGTGTGAGTGTGTGCAAGTGTTTTCGAGTGTGTGTGCGTGTTTGTATGAGTGTGTGTGTGCGAGTGTGTGCGAGTGTGTGTGTGCGAGTGTGTGCGAGTGTGTGTGAGTGTGTGCATGAGTGAGTGTGTGCGAGTGTGTGCGAGTGTGTGTGTGTGTGAGTGTGTGCGAGTGTGTGTGAGTGTGTGCGAGTGTGTGCGAGTGTGTGCGTGCGTGTCTGTGTGTGCGAGTGTGTGTGCGTGTGTGTGCGAGTGTGTACAAGTGTGTGTGTGCGTGTGTGTGCGTGTGTGTGCAAGTGTTTGCGAGTACGTGCGGGTGTGTGCGAGTGCGTGCGGGTGTGTGCGAGTGCGTGCGAGTGAGTGCAAGTGTGTGCAAATGTGTGCAAGCGTGTGTGAGTGTGTGTGAGTGTGTGTGAGTCTGTGTGAGTGTGTGCTTGCGAGAGTGTGCTAGTGTGCACGAGTGTGTGAGTGTGTGCGAGAGTGCGCGAGTGTGTGCGTGTGAGTAAGTGAGTGTGTGCGAGTGTGAGTGTGTACGACTGTGTGTGCGAGTGTGTGCGCGTGTGTGCGAGTGTATATGAGTGTATGTGCGACTGTGTGTGCGAGTGTGTGCGCGTGTGTGTGAGTGTATATGAGTGTATGTGCGAGTGTGTGTGCGAGTGCGTACGAGTGTGTGCGAGTGTGTGTGAGTGTGTGTGTGAGTGTGAGATTGTGTGGGAGTGTGTGTGAGCTTGTATGACTGTATGTGCGAGTGTTTGCGAGTGTGTGCGAGTGTGTTCGAGTGTGTGCAAATGTGCCCGAGTGTGCGTGAGTGTACACGAGTGAGTGGGTGCGAGTGTGTGAGCGTGTGCGAGTGTGTGTGAGTTTGTAGGACTGTATGTGCAAGTGTTTGCAGTGTGTGCGAGTGTATTCGAGTGTGTGCGAGTGTGTGTGCGAGTGTGTGCGAGCGTGTGCACATGTGCCCGAGTGTGCGCGAGTGTGCACGAGTGAGTGGGTGCGAGTGTGTGAGTGTGTGTGAGTGTGTGTGAGTTTGTGCGATTGTGTATGAGTGTGTGCGAGTATGTGTGAGTTTGTGCGAGTGTGTGCGTGCGAGTGCGTGAGAGTGAATGTGAATGTGTGCAATTGTGGGCGTGCAAGTGTGTGCTAGTGTGTGCAACTGTGTGCGTGTGATCGAGTGTGTGTGAGTATGTGCGAGTGTTTGCGAGTGTGTGTGTGAGTGTGTAGGACTGTGTGTGCGAGTGTGTGCGAGTGAGTGTGAGTGAGTGAGTGTGTGCGAGTGTGTGCAAATGTGTGCGAGTGTTTGTGTGCGAGTGTGTGTGATTGTGTATGAGTGTGTGCGAGTGTGTGCGTGTGAGTGGGTGCAAGTGAGTGCGAGTGTGTGCAAATGTGTGCGAGAGTGTGTGAGTGTGGGCGTGCGAGTGTGTGCAAGTGTACGCGAGTGTGTGTGAGTGTGTGCGAGAGTGTGTGCATGTGAGTAAGTGTGTGAGTGAATGTGAGTGTATGCTTACGAGTGTGTGCTAGTGTGTGTGAGTGTGTGCGAGTGTGCGCGAGTGTGTACGTGTGAGTGAGTGTGTGTGTGAGTGTGTGCGAGTGTTTGCGAGTGTGTGTGTGAGTGTGTAGGACTGTTTGTGCGAGTGTGTGTGCGAGTGTGTGCGAATGTGTATGTGTGTATGTGCGAGTGTGTGCGAGTGTGTGCGAGTGTGTGTGAGTGTTTACGAGTGTGTGTAGGAGTTTGTGCGAGTGTGTGCGAGTGTGTATGCGAGTGTGTGTGTGTGAGTGTGTGCGAGTGTGTGCATGCGAGTGTGTGCGAGTGTGTGCGAGTATGTGCGAGTGTGTGCGAGTGTGTGCCAGTGTGTGCGTACGAGTGTGTGCAAGTGAGTGCGATTGTGTGCGTGCGAGTGTGCATGAGTGTGCTCGAGTGTGTGTGCATGAGTGTGTGCATGTGAGTGTGTGCGTGCGTGCGTGCGAGTGTGTGCGAGTGTGCTCAAGTGACTGGGTGCGAGTGTTTGCGAGTGTGTGTGTGTGTGTGCAAGTGAGTGTGTGCGAGTGTGTATGAGTGAGTGTGTTTGAGTGTGTGCCAGTTTGTGTGTGGGTGCGAGTGTGTGAGTGTGTGTGAGTGTGTGTGAGTTTGTAGGACTGTATGTGTGAGTGTTTGTGAGTGTGTGCGAGTGTGTTCGAGTGTGTGCGAGTGTGTGTGCGAGTGTGTGTGCGAGAGTGTGTGAGTGTGTGCGAGTGTGTGCAAATGTGCCCGAGTGTGCGCGAGTGTGCACGAGTGAGTGGGTGCGAGTGTGTGCGAGTGTGTGTGTGAGTGTGTGCGTGTGAGTGTGTGCATGTGAGTGTGTGCGAGTGTGTGTGCGAGTGTGTGCTTGTGAGTGTGTGCGACTGTGTGTGAGCGTGTGTGTGAGTGTGTGTGCGTGTGAGTGTGTGCGAGTGTGTGCAAGTGTGTGTGAGTGTGTGCGAGTGTGTGTGTGTGAGTGTGTGTGAGTGTGTGTGCGAATGTGTGTGCGTGTGAGTGTGTGCGAGTGTGTGCATGTGTGTGTGAGTGTGTGCGAGTGTGTGTGTGTGAGTGTGTGTGAGTGAGTGTGTGCGAGTGTGTGCGACTGTGTGTGTGCGATTGTGTATAAGTGTGTGTGAGTGTGTGTGAGTTTGTGCGAGTGTGTGCGAGTGTGTGCGTGCGAGTGCGTGCGAGTGAGTGCGAATGTGTGCGAGTGTGTGTGTGCGAGTGTGTGTGCGTGCAATTGTGTATGAGTGTGTGCGAGTGTGTGTGAGT